>NC_133594.1:6120466-6421333 GCF_964106895.1 Numenius arquata
ATTGCATGTCCGAAATAATTATCTGCAAGGGAAAGGTGACTGTTAGCAAGAAGACCCAACCAGTTCTATGCTTGCCGAGTATGAACTTCTTTCAGAAGATCTCAACTATTTTGCTTTTGCCTTGTCTCTGTGCAGGAGATGGACAATCAGCTGCTGCAGTTAGGGGATGTCTCACATCATGCTCCGGTGCTTTTGGCCTGGGCTCTGCTCCGTCACACTATAAACCCAGAGGAGTCAGCAAACATCATCAGGAGAATGGGCAGCACTGCTATCCAGCTGAATGTTTTCCAGTATCTGACAAAGCTGCTGCGATCGCTGAGCAGCGGGGGAAAGAATGTGAGTGTCTTACAATCGTATATGTAAGCTCTCAAAGGTTTTTAACTGCTGGTGATGTAAAGGTATGATGGGAAGCGGATGATTTTCAATGAATGTTCTTTCAAACTAAGTCTAATATTAAGCAGACTATGCAGTGAGGCGTGTTTTAGCATCTTACCTTCTTTGAGTGAAGATCAGAAATCAAGTTGAAATGAAGCAGATTTATATGCCCAAAGAATAATAAAAAAAGTTTTTGTAAGTTGAGGAACTACATCTCTCTTGGTCAGAGTAGACTGCATTTAATCACATTTATTGATTTGCCTCCGTAAGTGTACTTCACATTGTGGATCGTGAGTATTGGATGATTTAACTCTGCCGTATTCTTTGTATATGGTTTCATTACACAATACTGTGTACAAGAGTAAACTACTTTGTAGGCAGAAACCAGTGAAAGCAAATCCTTTTGATTTCTATGAACACTAAGTGCTTCTTTTCTTGTTGTTTGGAAGGCAGTTCTAATGGTAATGGTAGTGGCAAAAATTCTCATTTCAGTGAAATATTTGATGTTAATGTGGAGCTTAACTAATGACTGCTTCCTGTTTAACTGCCTCTCTGCTGACTGCAGCAAGGCTGGATGGAAAAGGCAGTTACTCAGTTTGTAAAGTGGACTGAGTACAGTTACAGTGTGTTCTGTAATTCATCATCTTTCCTATAATGGCCTTGTGTATTCTTTCTTTCCAGTGTACTGCCAGCACAGCTTGTATGTGTATTTATGGACTTCTTTCCTTCGTCCTGACATCACTGGAACTACATACATTGGGCAATCAGCAGGTAAGCATCCAAGGCGTCTGTTACCTAATTTTCTGTTACCTAATTTAAAATAACCTGTCATAGCTGGTGCTAATTGCATTTGTTAAATTGTATTCCTGCATTTGAGACTGCAAACCTTATGTGAATTAGATAGATCTAAAAGAGTGATTTGCTGGTTTTCCTGCTGCATTTACACAATGCAAACTTAGTAAACACCTCTGCAAACTGGCTGATTAATAGTGAAAGAGCATATCTTGCACTTGAAGTCCTATGGATTTGAAACTAATTGCTGATGTGCTATTTCCAAAGCAATGGAAATAATACATACTCCATTTCCAAGTTTGAGAAGACGTTATGTAGCCCTTTGCAGATGTATTTGTCCTGGCCGGTCCAGTCATGGTAAGGAACACGGCTTTAGGCTGGCTATGTGTTCTGGGTTTGTTCTGTTGGGTGTTTCTGTTGTGACTATAGGAAGTAGTTACATCTTGGCTGGTAGACATGGAAACTTAAATTCCAAAGATGTGGCAGAACTTGGTTGGGATGAAGTCACCTTGTGTAAAGTAACTTTTATTTTCTCTGTCCTCTCGTCCTTTGAAGGATATAATTGATGCTGCATGTGAAGTTCTGGCAGCTTCCAGCATTCCTCAGCTCTTCTGGAAGACGGTGAGTGTATTGGCAAGTTCTGTGACCTACCTTGCTCGTAACTAAAACCTGATAAAACGTCCCCTTTTAGGAAAGGAACAGAATGATTGTATTTATTTAGTTGGTTTCTAGGAGGGTCTGAGGAGCTAGTGTTTGTTTGTATCTGTCTTTGATTTATTTTTGCCCTTTCCTGCCTTTTAGGTACAGCCTTGGCTTTACTCTTGAAGGATACTGGAACAAGTTTTAATATAGGTGATAGTTTACACCAGGGCTGGGGTTGCAAGGATTGAACTAACTGCTGGCAAAAGCATCGTGCTTCTTTTTCTGTTGTCACAGAATTAGGATGATATGTAATGCATTATAGTCTTGGTTCCTGCCTTATACTTGCACACTGCCTCATGCTTTAGTCTGTGCAAGGACTGGAGTGATACTTTTGTGCATGATTAATGTTAAATGTACAACTTAAAAAGGAATCGTATCCTTGTGCTATACTTCAGCATTTCTTTTTAGTAATATATTTTTTTTCTTTTTCCACCACCAGGAACCTACTGCGGGTCTGGGTATTATCCTGGACAGTGTGTGTGGGATGTTCCCCCATCTTCTTACTCCTCTCCTTCAGCTGCTCCAAGCCCTTGTATCTGATAAATCTACTGCAAAAAAGGTAGGGGGTCTCTCTTGGTGTTTGGGAGATGTTTTAAGATGGGAATAGCATGCTACATGATAACGCTGTGTGATTCTTTCTTTCATTACATGTGCTTATCTCCATTGCAATCTTATGTAACAGACATTAAGCTTTTTCTTAAAGAACAGTGGACAGGGCTCCTTTGTAGTCTTGTGCTGTTGCAGGACACTGTTTTGTGTCAGTGTTCTTTTAGAAATGTTTAAACTCTAATGGCTGAACATTAAGATACTGACTAATTTTTCAGGTTGTACTTTACTGATAAGAAGTTCCTGATTCATTAGATGATACTTGTCTGGACATGTGGGCTATCTAATAATGTTTTGGTAGGGTTGGTGTATTAGAAGGATGTTGTCCATGTCAAGAAAACTTGCCTATTCCTGGGAATGACAGGTTGATTAACTTTTAAGAAGGTCTGGCTCTTCGGCTGTATTGTTTAAGCTTTCTCTGTATGCAGGTATACAGTTTCCTGGATAAAATGTCCTTCTATATCGAACTGTACAAGCATAAACCTCCTGATGTGATCTCTCATGAAGATGGCACACTTTGGCGAAGACAGGCTCCAAAGCTCCTCTATCCTCTTGGTAAGGAAACTGCATTTGAGCTTTTCTTCTTGAGATGCTTTGGTGAATTCAGTTCTTCATCTGGGTTCTAACTCTTGGGTAAATTTGTGATTTTATTTCACGTGCTTCTTCAATCTTTAGGACTAGGTCAAACAAATCTGCGGATACCTCAGGGAACAGTGGGCCAGGTGATGCTGGATGACCAGGCTTATTTGGTACGATGGGAGTATTCCTACAGCAGCTGGACACTGTTTACCTGCGAGATTGAGATGCTGCTCCATGTTGTATCGACAGCAGGTGAGATAGGTTGGGAGTATAAAAGAGAATACATAATTGTTAATCGGCATCAATTTGAGGTTAATAGTAGGATTGAACAGTTCTGAATACTTTTGAAAGAGCATGGAATACTTTCCAAGAAACCTGTTCTTTAAATTATTATAATATTGTAAATTTCACTGCAAAAGGCCAAGAGCTTGTAGTGAGATGAGATATATTTTAGATGAGGAAAAAGTAGAGATAGATAAAATAAATGTGTTTTGGTATGCGGAATGGTCATGGGGATGTGTGGTAAGATTAATGTGTGTTGTTCCAGATTGGATTACTGCTTAAGTATGATTTTGCATTCTCGTGTTAATTTTGTTTACCCAGATGTGATTCAGCATTGCCAGAGGGTCAAGCCAATAATTGATCTGGTTCATAAAGTCATCAGCACTGATGTATCGATAGCAGATTGCCTTCTGCCGATTACGTCACGAATCTACATGCTCCTGCAGAGGTAAGTCAATGACCGGCATGAAGTCACTAACACCAGGGGTACCTGAGAAGATATAATGAGCTGGAAGAATGGCTAATTAATAGTTTTGCCAAGACCTTTGCAAGAAGTGTGTCTCAGTGCTTGAACTCCCTGAGACTGGTGTTCAGTTCTCAAGACTGTTCTGGCTACACACATTAATCCTGCTGCATCTTTGATGTAGCAGGATGGCCCCTCTTCCACTTCTTTCCTCAATGTTGTGCGATTGTATCCATTTAAAGGCATTTTTTTATTGGTAGCTATATTTACATGAGAGAAGAATAAAAGATAATAGAGCAGTAACTTCCAGGTGTTAAAACAGTTGTGCTTATTAACTCTCCTCTCAGTGTTAACTGCCTGGGAATTGATGTTCTGCTGCATAATTACCGTTCGCTGTGACAGTCTGCTGTCTTGCCAGCTCTGCCTCTTGCACTAAATTGATCTGACTCAGGTGTGAGGGGGAGGTGGCAAGTCTAGACTGAAAGTGCAGACTCTGATGTCTGTATTTGGGTTGGGTATACCTGCTTGGGTATACTTGTGTGTAATTTTTACTTGTGCACTTCAGCGAGAGAGAAGCTTTTTTTTTTGTCAAAACAACAGTGTGTGGGCTAGACCACAGATGGCAGTGCTTTTTATGAATAATATTTCTTTTTCTTAGGCTAACAACTGTAATCTCCCCCCCTGTGGATGTTATTGCTTCTTGTGTCAATTGTTTGACAGTACTGGCTGCTCGGATGCCAGCCAAGGTGAGGAAATGACCTTCTGTATTTGCTGGGTTTGAGAACTGGTAGATGTGTATACATGAATGAGAGAGAATATCTGTACTTCTTCTCTTGCAGGTTTGGACTGACCTTCACCATACGGGGTTCTTACCATTTGTTGCCAATCCAGTGTCCAGTATGAATCACATGATTAGGTACTGCTGATCCCCCAGCCCTTTGTGGTTTTTTTTCCTAACCTATTCATAACTTGTCCTGAGAACTTTTTGCCAGCGTGAAATCTTTGCATCTGACAGCTCTCACTCATGTCAGAATCCTGCTATTCATGTAACAAACCCTCTTCCTCATTTCACAGTGCAGAGGGAATGAATGCTGGGGGCTATGGAAACCTGTTGATGAGCATAGAACAGCCTCAAGGCGAGTACAGTGTTACCGTCTCCTTCCTGAACCTGATCACAACTCTTGTACGGGTGAGTGCTTCTGGAATGATCTGTATGTGAAGGCAGCTCTAGGCTGTTACGATAGGAACGTGAAATAACAGCCGTGTCTGAGACCCCTGTGAAACAAACGGGTCTCTATGAGTAATCATTGGTTGACGCTTCCTTCTGTGCTACTGTTTGTGCTTTCTCTGTAGTCTGATTTATTCAAAGAACTGTTTTGATTTATCTGATCTACAAAAGAATAGAAGTAGATCTATGTACATCTATGTCCCCATGTTCAATGGTTTGCTCACGCTTTAAAGACATACGGCATATCTTCTCGCAAAAGGTTTCTTGCCCTTTTAATCAGAAGGGGAGCAATAACATTTCTGTTTCTCCCAGGGACAACTTGGTAGCACCCAGAGCCAAGGACTTGTGCCTTGCATTGTGTTTGTCCTGAAGGAGATGTTACCAAATTATCACAAATGGCGTTACAACTCTCATGGAGTGAGAGAGAAAATTGGTAAGGATGTTGGGGGTGCGGTGAGAAGGAGGGGATAAAAAGGATCATGTATCTTCTCAGACAGGATGTGTGAATTTTTTTTATCATACCTTTTCTAACAGCCATATGGAATTTGATTTGAATGTATTGCTAGATGCTGTGATTTGTCTGAAAATATTAGGAACTAGGCAATACATCTTCCTGAAAACTGAATAATCCATTTCATCTCTGTTTCAGGATGCCTTATTCTGCAGTTGATCCATGCCATACTGAATTTATGCCCTGAAATGGATCCTCGCAGCAGGTAAGAAAGGTGGTGGATTTCAGATCTGCCCTAGCCTGGCTGGTTGCTATCTTTTTGTTTCAGTTTTTGAGTGTATATGACTAGGAATGAACTGGCATAGTTGTGCAGTGCTGGTTCTAGCTCTTTTCTGTATTACTGATTACACGAAGGGTAGAAAAAGATTAGGGACATTGTTTTTTAGAACAGCTGGTGAAGAAAGAGAAACCAGTAAATAGATTTCCTGGGACAGACCGCCATCCACTTTCCTATTTGGTGCATCCGCTCAGAAGGAAGTAGAAGGGAGAATAAAGTAGGGGTCAGGGGGATTGTAGAAATTAAGAGGTTACTTTGTGGTAGTTTTTTAAGTGTTAGGTGGGAAAATCCTGCAAGTGCTCCTAGTGATGATGTCCTGTGTTTGTGTCTCCCAGCAATGCCCCCAGCCTTCAGTCCCTGTGCATCTTCAGCCTGGCCAACACTGAAGCAGGACAAGCTGTCATTAACATCATGGGAATTGGTGTGGACACTATTGATATGGTAATGGCCTCCCAGTCTAGTAGGTGAGTGGTGTGGTTCATTTTGGTAGTGTGAGGAAAGAAGCAAATGGTAATATTTGAAACATAGCTTTAGTTGATTGCACTTAAGAGGGAATCAGCTCAGCAGCTTGCCACGGCAGCTGCCTTGGATGGTCTGGAGGAATAAGCCTTGTTTGTTCCAGATCTGTATGTAGTCTTTGCTGCACAGTATCCATTTCATGCAGTTGTTTCAGTTTTCTATTTCTAAATGACATTTGGAGCATGCTGGTGGGTGTAAATGTGTTCGATTGTTTAACATTTGCTAGCAGTTACATTTTTTTTTTTAATTAAAAATTCACTTGAATGCAATTTATATGTTTGAGTGAGTGAATTGGAAGCACGATGAGAGCCAATGTTACAAGTTCTGTGTCTTCAAGTAACACCGGAGTTCCAGTGAAATTATGCTCATGAATAAATTGTAATAAAGCTTGAACTGTAATTTTGGAAGCGCTAGGGGGATGATCAGTCTTTTCAGGGTGATTCTGAAAGCAGGTTGAAGTACTCTGGAAATATTGAAGATGTCTCCACTGTTGAGCACCTTAACTTCCTTATACGGCTTTCACCGAGGCTTGAATCTTTTGCTGTGGCTGTGGTTGAATCTCTCTCCTTTCCTCTATTCTCTTTGACTCGCCAACCTTACTTGACACACCCAGCCAAACTAGCTAGCAGGTTGTTCCTGAGAAAGTCTGCCAGTTTTTTCTTTCCAAATAAGTCTGGAAGGGAATCAAAACTTTTTAAGGAGAAAGTGAGACCTGTTTGACAAACCTCTGTTTGAGAAACCTTTTTGGCTTCAATGTCTCTTCAGAACGTTTATCTGATAAGGAAAATCTTAGGAAAATATCAGACTTAGAACCAGTTTTATCTCTTCATCCAGTTTTGGTACGCTATAATTTCTGAGAGATTCGTTCTGTAAATGTTTCTCCCTTTGTCTTAGCACATTTTAAATCTCTGTATCCCAAAAAGGGGAAAAAAAAAAAAAGTGACGATTGGCTGTCAGGCAATTTTTCTTTTTTGTTTGATGTTGAAAACTTGGAGCTGGGTAGACAATATTTTTTGTGGATTTGGAGGGGGGTTGTATTTCAGCAGCTTGTATGTGTTGACATGTCAGTCTGAGTAAAAATGTCTTATAATCCCCGACTGACAGAGTACAGAATTTCCTCTTTGAATGTTGTGCAAGTAATAAATGTTGGCTGTCAACACAGTTACTTACTTTGGTTTCTTTTTGGAATCACAGTGATGAGTCACAAGGCCAAGGTCAACTGCTGATCCAAACAGTTAAGCTGGCATTCTCGGTTACTAATAATGTCATCCGGTTGAAACCCCCCTCCAGCGTGGTGTCTCCATTAGAACAGGCGCTTACTCAGCATGGTACGTATTTCTCCAAGGGGGCAGCCTGGGAAGCTGTATTTTTTTTTTGGTTATTTGCAAATAGTCAGTGCGTGTCTCATTACAAAGAGTAGTTAAGATTTCAAGGTACCAAGAAGTGGTTTCTAGTGATGGGAGAAGGCCTGTTCTCTGCTCTCTAAGGCATTCTTCTCCTCTGGGACAGCTTCTGAAGCATTAAGCAAACATGGCTTATTGTTTGCTGCTTTGTGATGAGATGGGTCTAATTACATATTACAGTAAATCGGCTGCCGTTAACACCTCTGGCTGGGCCCATGCCTTGTTATTCTGGAAGAATGGCATGGTTCTCACCTTCTGCTATGGAAATCGGTATTTGGTAAATAGTTGCATCTTGTTGTGGTTTCTTCTCTTTGATTTTAATTGTGTTCTGTCCAGGTGCTCATGGAAACAATCTTATTGCGGTTTTGGCCAAATACATCTACCACAAGCATGACCCTGCACTTCCGCGCCTGGCCATCCAATTGCTCAAACGACTGGCTACGGTGAGATGAGACACACACATGCTCCTTTGCTTCTCCCCGTGTGACTGATTCCACCACTGAAATCCTTTCAAGATAATTTCTTCAGACTTTTTTTATATCAGGGAGCTTATTGCAAGTCAGTTGAAGGCAGTGTGGACTGAAAGGTGTAAGTTAGAGCACATTAAAAATCACATAAAGGGGCCCTTAGTTTTTGAACATAAACTTCTGTGTTGGAAGTCACTTACCATCTCACTGAGAGGCTTTACAGGAGTGGGGTGTTTCCTGCAAAGTATTTGCACCTCCAGTTGATCTCTTTCCATTTCTTTGAGCAACTTGCTCTTAAATACAGCACCTTCATAACTGGAACTTTTACATCTTACTGAGAAGAGAATCCTATTTAAGTATTTATTGGGAGCTTTCAACTTTGCCTTTTAGACTTACTCTTTTTGACTACTATACTTCTGAGAATGTGTTTGCAGTTTTATTAAAGCATATAAATCCAGCTCTGGGTTTGCTTATTTCAAGAAACGTTATTCCAAACCTGTTTTTGTCTTTTCTAGTTTTGTCATAACCCTTGAGAAATAAGGGGTTGAGAAGTAGATGAGGGATAGAGTGGAATTGCCAAAGAGGAAAATTTGGATCACTTTGCAGGTTTCTTCCTGCTTAATGACAACAACTGACTTTTGAGTTCCCTCACATGTGTTCATAGATTCAATATAAAATATTTTGGAGTTTCAATATGCGATGCAAATCACCTTTTATACAGAGAAGGAGCGTTCTGTAGAGTTTGGTTATTCCTGCTTCTGACGTTTCTTTCCTGTTGCAGGTTGCTCCCATGTCTGTTTACGCCTGCCTCGGTAGTGATGCTGCTGCCATCCGCGATGCCTTCCTCACCCGCCTGCAGAGCAAGATTGAGGACATGCGTATTAAGGTCATGATACTGGAGTTCCTCACGGTAGCGGTGGAGACACAACCTGGGCTCATTGAGCTGTTCCTGAACTTGGAAGTGAAGGATGGCAGTGACGGGTCAAAGGTAACTCGCCCGTGGACTCACTAGTCTTTTATTGTAGCATTCATAGGAGTCTTACGGCACTGGTCTCTCAAATCTGATAGTTCTTACATGTAACCGGGTGTGTTTAATGTAAAGATAAATACAGCTTGTGCTTGTGGTTAGTGGATGTGCTGCTATCACAGTTCCACTTTTCCCTGTAACCAAAGAGAAACTTCCCCACTGTTTCAAGGCAGATAATGAGTTAAAATAAGAACATCTATTCTGTCAGGCCAAAGATCCCTGTGGCTCACTCTCTTGACTCTGCCAGTGGGCAGTCAGTGGGAAAGCTGAAGATTGAGGTACAGCGGACAATATCCATTTTCTGGAACACCCACTCTGGTGCTTTGCAGTTCAAGGTCTTCTTGCGTTGAGACCTTTTAAAGGCACTTGGTCTTACTAAGTCTTGGCTTAGCTCATTTTTTATTCCTCTAAACATACTATTTTTCTCTCCTGTGTTATGACTACATTCCTCGTAGTCTTATACAAAATATATGATGGCATCATGTATTCAAGATTTATTTGTCTGTGTGTTGTTCAAGTGGAATCAAGCACATTCTGCTTTAATAGGTGCCTACATGGTGGTTCTGTAGCAATGTAACGTCTCTCATTTCCTTTTGCTTTAGGAATTCAGCTTAGGGGAGTGGAGTTGCCTCCAAGTAGTCTTAGAGCTGATAGACTCCAAACAACAGGAGAGGTACTGGTGCCCTCCCCTCTTGCATCGTGCAGCCATTGCCTTCCTGCATGCTCTGTGGCAGGACCGTCGAGATAGCGCCATGCTAGTTCTGAGGACAAAGTGAGTTGTTGTTTTTCCGCAATGCATTTTCCTTCCTTTTTTCCAAAACGCTTTTTCTTTGGTTCATCAGACTTTTCAGGGACTTTTATATCTTATTCTTTATGTGCCCTGGTAAGGATATGCAGTGTATGGGCTTTCAGCTTAGTCTCTCGAGGAAAGAAGATGAGAAGCCTCTATGACCATGTTCAGAAACAAATATGTTTTGTTTTGTTTCTTTTGTAAAAAGCTACGTAAGCTTGTATTTACCAAAGTATATTTTCTGTGAAATTTGGAACAGTCAAAATGCTGCTAGGCATGTGGCGTTGGGGAGATAACTGATTTTGCTTCTGTATATATCTCTTAGGCCAAAGTTTTGGGAAAATTTAACCAATCCCCTCTTTGGGACCCTTCCTCTGCCTTCAGAATCGTCAGAGGTGAGTTACATCCAGAGAAAATGAAGGTAGTTATGTACTTCTCAGAACAGGTTTCCAAGTGATGTGCGTGGCTCTTCCCTCTGCTTGTTTAAACTTAGGCAGGAGATGAGATGAATGCTTTCTGGCTTTGCAGAGACTGTACAGCCATGAACTGTCTTTGGAAATTCTCTGCTCTTTATTCCCATATGAAACAAAAACAGGTGTTACCTAGAGTCTGTGGTAACACTCCTTGGAAGGTATGCTCTCTGTAGTGTATCTGTACTATACTCCATGTGCTGCTTGGCAGAAGAAACTCTCCTCTTATTTTTTAGGCATACCTCAGGCTGACTAGTATCACAGAGGAAAGGATTAGGTTCTTGTTATTATTCCTTTCTGTGGCAGTTTTCTCCTTCTTCATTATGAAAGTCCTGTACTCTCACTCAGGGTCGCTTTGAACACAGCATTCTTTCCTTATTGTCACCGGTCCATGGTCAAATGACATAACTATTGCTGTCGTGGGAGAAATGAGCATCAGTCACTGAAGTGGATAGGTAGGGATAAATCAGAATTCCACTCACCCTGCAGAGCTAGATGCTCAGATTTTGCTTTTTTTTTTTTTCTCTTTATAGCTCAGTGTCTTGGATACCTGTGCCTTAATCATGAAAATCATCTGTTTGGAGATCTACTATGTTGTCAAGTGAGTCTTTGGTAGTCTGTCCTTCATCCCTATACTTCTTAGTTATCTAAACTGTGTGTGTTAAATCTTGATAGACCATGCAGGCTTTGAGGGAAAAAGTACATGGGATCCTGTGATAATGTGAGAGGAACAGTGTTTTATAGACAAATCACAAACGTGCATTTGAGATTCTTGCAATCACCAATGGCAGAAAGAGGTGTTACAGTGTTTTTGCAGCCTGTAGGTGAGAATGTTAGTATTAGTATTTTCCTTGTACCCTGGAATGAGAATATACAGTATTTATTAAAACTAATTTTTAACTAAGCTAAGTACACCTACTGTAGTGATTGCTGAATAACATTTTAGTAGTTTCTCCTGCTCGTTTTGTTTTCCTGGACATAACTGCCCGTTAATGCTGAAAACTCATAATTAACTAAAATCTCTGCAGAAAAAAAATAAAAATAATCATGGATTTTCTTCAGGGATCATGCTTTTCCTTCACATTTGATGCAAAAAGTGGGATTCCCTGCACAGGTCTAATATGTGGAATCTTCACTTGCGAGCTGTGTGCTTCCTTTCCTACTCAAATCTCAGAAGTAGTATTATTTTCTGACCAAAGAATAAATGAAGATAACTTCTCTTCTTGGTTTGGTCAGGGGCTCGCTGGATC
This sequence comes from Numenius arquata, assembly GCF_964106895.1. Taxonomy (NCBI): domain Eukaryota; kingdom Metazoa; phylum Chordata; class Aves; order Charadriiformes; family Scolopacidae; genus Numenius; species Numenius arquata. The sequence goes on from NC_133594.1 coordinate 6,132,208, forward strand.
AGTCCCTGAAAGACACGCTGAAGAATTTCTCCACCAAAAAGCGCTTTGCCTACTGGTCAGAATACGTGAAGTTACTGGCGTATCACGTGGCAGAGACAGAGGGCAGCAGCTGTGCCTCCATGACAGAGTATCAGATGCTGATCTCAGCCTGGCGGATGCTACTGATAATCTCTACCAGCCATGTAAGAGCTACCTCTTATCTTTTGTGATAATTTGAAACTAACATTTTGAAGAATACGATGTCAACTTCTCGGGGCCAGCTAAGCCATAATGAAGAATTCACTGGTTTTTCATTCAATTTTCTTGCATATGTGCTTACAATTTGGCACGAGCAGGGTATGAGAGGTGGTGTTTTGCCGTTTGATCAAAATGAGCATATTGTCTGTCTGAGCAAAGGAGGGGGGTAGTAAATAATTTTTGTAGCAATTCTAAGTAATTCTGAAGAGATATTCAGAATTAGTGAAGTGAGTGAAGTGAGGCAGCGACGCACCGTTAGGGAAATTAGTCGTTGCTGACTGCTTGTCAGCTGTTGATGTAATACTTCAGTGATTTCTGGAAAACTGCATCACTCAGCAGCTGTAAAATTTGGTGAATTTAACGTAAGAAATTAAAACAGTAAACTGATGTCAGACTGCTAAGAAGGTGCATCTTTTGCTGTTGTTGATTGATATCTGTCTTTGTGGACCTCAGGCGGATATAATGCATCTGACTGATCCAGCAGTTCATCAGCAGTTGTTCCTGGATGTACTGGATGGGACCAAGGTTTTGGTAGGTGCTGCTTCCTGTCAGTTCTTTAATTTCCCAATTGCTCATCTCTTTTGTTCTCTGAGGAGTTCAATTTCTGCAGCTGCTTGGCATCCTAAGGTTTTTAGTTCCTGTGAAATCAGGCCGAAACAAAGTCTCTCTCCCTGAAATGATGAGCTTCTTACAAATCTTTATTTTGTACGTGTTATTCTTGTCATCGCTGGGCGACCCTGCAGAGGGTCCTGACTCTGGTTCCCTCAATGCTGCTGGAGAACAAACCTGGTCATTTGGTGGTGGTGCTTGGGTGGGGGATTTCTTGTGTCCGTGCATGTGACTATTGCAACTGTAACTCTTGCAGTATTTCTTCTTAGCTTCTAGTTCCCATGTCAGTATCCTGCCTGCAGCTGGGGTCTATGCTGTGTACCCTCCTCCTGATCCTGCTCAAGCAGTGGAAGAGGTAGGTATTTTGCTGAATATAAAAACTTCGGAGATTATGGTGAAGTGTTTTGCTCTAGTGAGATTGCCTTAGTGATTTGGGGAGGAAACTGAAGCCTTACAGAATTCTCTTAGGATGGCAAACGTCATGGCAATGGTTGTTGCTGAAATATCTTGCAGTAACACATTCGTGGTTTGGCTTCTTGCTTGCTGGTGAAAAGTGTAGCAAAAAGCTTTTGTCGTAGTCCTGCATTCTCACTGTACTGTGCGGTGTCTTTAGTGAGATCCAGGTGCTGACTTAAATGTTACTTGGAAGAACTGCTTTTATTTGTGTGGATCATATAAATTATGATCCACACAGCTCAGTCGAGCCAATATATTTATTGAGGGATCTTGTCTAATCTGAAGAGCTCTCCCTTTTTGTTGTCAGCGAGTTGGGTTCTGTGGATAAAATCATAAACTCCTTGACGCAGATCCTGGAGGGAGTACTACAGGCAGATCAGCAGATGATGGAGAAAACCAAAGCCAAAGTGTTCTCAGCTCTTATCACTGTGCTGCAAATGAAGGAGATGAAAGGTGAGTGGTGTATGTACGAGTGTCCAGAGCAGGGCTGCCATGGCTGAGTAAACCCTAACACTAATGTTTCCAAGATAAAAATGTGTATAGTGTTAGGAGTAGTTGAGGATGCTGAATGTAGTCATCAACCTGTGGGACTTCCCTACTTTTTTCTTGCTTGTTTTAAAATGAGATGAAGTTTATTGTTCACAGAATGTGCATGTTTTCCCTTCTCTTGTCTTTCCCCAACAATAACCTCTGTGTTTGATCAGTCTGATAGAGACGAGACAGGGTTCCCATGCGTTTTTGAGAACAGCTCAGTGGGTGTGGGAGGGACACCCTAGTAATGATGCCGTCTCACGGAGTGGTTATAGAGCTCGGGTTCTGACATGAGTTTCTAGTTCAGCAAAAGACCCAAACACAAAAAATCTTTTGTTACAAATCAGAGAAACGAGTCTGGTCGTTACTCCTGGCACTTGTGGGGTATCTTACATTCCAGTAGCACTTGAAGACCCTCAGTGGAATCTGGGCAGTATTTCTCTGTACAACACACATAAGGGTCACTGTGGTGTTGAGAATTGCATCAGCTTATCCTTCTGTGTAGTCCTTGTCCCCCTGCTTGGGCTCTGCAAGCCCATGTATTTTGGAAAATAAATAGAAAGTGGAGCATTGGGTTGTTTTTAAACATTTTTCTTTGCTGTTGTATTTGAGCTTCCAGTCGTGCTGGTAAAAGGTGGTGCAATTTATTGTAATAGTTTTGATGGGAATGTAGTATTTATATGGACTCATATGACATAGACTGTACCCACTTGCCAGTACCAGCAATCTGGTAAAAATGCTGTAGTGAGCAGTTATGGAATAGTCTGTCCATAGAAGTGCTTGCCTTGAAATGTCATGAGTTTGTATGGCTTCTTGGGAGAATGACATGTTTTTATTACCCAGATGACTGTCTAATCCCTTACTATATCCTCCTAGACTTAATCATCTAACCTAGTCACAGTTCTTCACATTCTGTTCTGTAGGTTTTGAAATGAAAACAGAATAAATACTAACCCCAGGAAATGCGGCCTGGTGATGTTATCAGTTAAACTGGAAACCCCGGTACAAGGATTGTGTGTTAACTGTTGTCTGCTCTGTGTGTGTCACAGTGAACGAGATCCCCCAGTACTCCCAGCTGGTGCTGAGCGTGTGTGAAACACTCCAGGATGAGGTCATTGCGCTCTTTGATCAGACTCGACACAGCCTGACCTTGGGCGATGCTGCAGATGACAAGGACAGCATGGAAACAGATGATGCCTCTCGAGTTAAACACAAGGACCAGCGAGATGGGGTAAAGGCCCTGTTCATCTGCTTTGCAGCCATGTTTTTTTTCTCTAGACAGAAATTCCATGTATGTTTGGAACAACTTTCCCTTGCAGCCTGCTGCCTTCAAAGGAAGTTTCGGCAGTTTCTATTTCATAATTACTGTGTCTTTTTGGCACACATCAATCTGGGAAATTGGCTGTTGCTGCCTCTCTTTCAGATTTGTCCTCAAAACATTGTCACAATTGGCAGTACAGCCAGGAAGTGTGCAGAGTGTAGCGTGAGGAATACCAGGTGCCTTTATTTATGAGAATGATTGAACTTTAGGTTGTGTTAGTAAATGCTTACAGGATTTTCTTGGTATCCGTGTTAAGTCTATACCTCATTATTTCCGTGTCGCTGCAGGTGTGTGTTCTGGGTCTGCATCTGGCTAAAGAGCTCTGTGAAGTTGATGAGGATGGAGACTACTGGCTACAGATCACTAGGAAAGTCCCTGTGCTTCCTACTATCTTTGCCGCGTTGGAGATCAGCCTGAGAGTTAAACAAAACCTTCACTTCACAGAGGCCTCGTTACATTTACTGCTGACTTTAGCAAGGACTCAACAGGTGAGAGATGCAGGGAAATGAGAGCATATTGCTATACATTTTTAATAGGAACTGTATATCTTGTTATTCTGTCTGTGATGCAGCTGAAGAATGATCTATAGATAAAGGGGTTTTTTAGAAGCTGGTGAGCAGTGGGACCTGTATGTGCGCCTGCTTAGTTTGCCTTGTTCTTTTCCATAATGGGATGTCTCAGATGGAAGAGCTGAGCCAGCCAGAGCAGACCTGTAATTTAGAGCAGGCACTTTCACTGAACCTGTTCTTCTGCAATGCAAATCATCCCCCCTAGTTAAAACAGCATTAAGTGTTGGAATCTACTTTCTCATTAGTTGCGATAAAGCATTATTATCTATTACACATTCAGCTTGTGGGAGGCTTTAGGTGAAAGCAAGGTCATTCCGAAGCCAGCCCTTTTCAAAGATGTATGTACCAAACCAGGTGATATCGAACTGGAATTCATAGTACAGTTATGCAGGTTAGATTTTACCGGAAGAGCAGCATTGCTTTTCTTGATACTGAATTTTTAACAACATAGAAGTGTGTGTAGATGAAAGTTCTCTAAAAGGGTGGTGACAGTGCAAAGGACAGAAATATCTAATGCAAAATAAGTTTCTTTAGTCTCAGAAAGGAGAGAAACACATAGATTTTAACAGGAGATTGTTCTGTGTCTTGTAGGGAGCAGCAGCCGTGGCTGGAGCTGGTGTCACACAGAGTGTCTGCCTTCCCCTCTTGAGCGTGTACCAGCTCAGTAGTAACGGAGCCATTCAGGTGGGTGGGAAGGTGCCGGGAGCGATGTCGTGCCCTGCCCTGTGGGCTGTGGTTGCAGCAGAGCCCTCCCAGTCTGGGAGGACAACAGCCACCACAAGGGACTGGAGACTTCCAAAATGGTGTGAAGGGTTTGTGGCGTGTGCCGCACTGGGCAGCAGTGTAAATAACTAATTAATTTTGGTATCTGATTTGTTCAGACATCTGCTTCCTCTCGAAAGTCGTTGGATGCCCCCTCTTGGGCTGGGGTCTACCGTCTCTCCATGTCACTGATGGAGCGCCTTCTTAAAACACTTAGATACAACTTCCTGACAGAGGCACTGGATTTTGTTGGTGTCCATCAAGAGAGGATTCTGCAGGTATGTCACATATTTCCTCTGTGATGGTTTGCTCGGCTTCTGTGTTGCAAAAGCAGTGGAAACACGTCAGAAAGTGCAGAAGCTTTGAAAAGAGGCTCCTGCCTCAGAAAGGTTTATAGTAGAAATAATTCAGTAGTGGGAAGAGGAGGATAGAAAATTCAAGCCATGCAGTCAGGCAGGGATGATTGTTATGATACTTGTTAGAGCTGGACAGTCACCAGCTGGTGACTCTTGGGGATTATAACTTCGCTACAGGTGCTTAATATGCCTACTTAACATGGTAACACAAGTGAGAGTTTGATGGGAGCTCACTTTGTGCCATGAGAGCTGTTCTCAGTGGTGGTTTCAGCTCAGCCTTGCTCAACTAATGAAAATGCTGTGGTCAGGGTTCAGTCACCATTCGGGTCAGCAAGCTCTCCTGTCCTGCAGTACTGAAGTACCTGCACTGGCTGGATTGTGTCAGTGCAGACCTGCTGGAGGGTCCTGTTGTGCGTAGGTGCTGAATTACCTGTTTATAAGCTTTCTGCCTGGACGAAGAGCTGTCTTCTGTGGCAGTGCAGTCTGTGAAATGCATTGACCTCTGACTAAGAATATAAAGTTCTCTGAGTCTGACCCATGTGCTGTGCGGCTACATTCATGAATGCATTTTCTGTGCCTAAGGGCAGATCCTCTGCATCTTCAGCTTTTTCTTCCAGAGAGAGGAATAGGCTTTTTGTGATTTAACTGTCATTGCCCTATGATTCTATGATTTACTTCTTTCTCCTTTCCAGTGCCTGAATGCAGTACGGACAGTACAGAGCTTGGCCTGTCTGGAGGAGGCCGATCACACTGTTGGTTTCATTCTTCAGCTCTCAAATTTCACAAAGGAGTGGCATTTCCACCTGCCACAGCTCATGAGAGACATGCAGGTAGGAATCAGGATACTGCTGTGGGTAGTACATTGCCTTGGAGCACAGGGATTTGCATGTGTTAAGAGAAAATGGCACTGTATCACCTACTCTTTTAATAGGAACTATTCCTGCGGTCATTTAAATGTCTGTTCTGTCAGTACCTTGTCTGAATTGAGTGAGGAAAGATAACTGTTGGGGACAGACAGATGGTAGCTTGGAATAATAACTTGGGGAATTCCATGTCTTACTCTCAGTTCTAGCGCTGGGTGACTCAGAAAATACTGGGAAATCAAGAGACTGCATTGATCCCTTATGATCACACTGTTCTTTTAACTGATTTTTCTGGCTTCCACCAATCGTATTGAATAGATGGGTTTTGAGCTTTTAAGAGATTTCTCCCTCACCATATTTATTTCAGGTCAATCTGTGTTACCTGTGTCAGGCCTGTACCTCCCTCCTGCACAGCCGCAAAATGCTCCTGCACTACCTGCAGGTGAGGATGGGGACCCTAAGCCAAACTGTAAGTTAGGAGTGTTGCACGCCCCTGCTCTCTCTTCAAAGGCAAATATCATTCAATGTCCAGGCTCTTGGATATTGAATAGATTGTCAGTAATCCTTGTGGTGATTATTGACAGTCATCACCAGTTAGGATTTGCATTTCTCCACAGCAAAGAAAAAAAGTGCAGAGTGGTCTGGACTCTGAAAACTCTGGACCGTGCAAAGCCAGTCCTAGAGAAACAGCAGCCCGTGTTGGAACGGTGCTATTATCATTTTATCACTGCCTACACTGCGGCGAGTCGGCTGCGTTGCCGTAGTACTCTCTAGTGCTGTTAATTAAGCCATTGTTGACCTGTTGTCCTTGATGTCATTTAATTTGTTTAAGAGAGAGAGAGCTCTCATTCTTGGGGAATCCTTAGATTCCTGAGGTGGAGACGATGCATTCCTACCGATGTGTTAGTTCCGCATGGCTAAGGCTTGGTGCGTTGATTAGAGATTCTTTTTTCTGGAGTGTGGAATCTAAACAGCCGCTGCAGCTGCCTCCCTGCAATGCAGTGCCTCCCCTGATGCACACTAAGTGTTAGATTCTCATGCTTCTAGCAGGTGACAGACTTTGGGTGCTTAATTTCCTCGTTCCTTTTTTTTGTTCATAGCGTTTTTTTTCCTGAAAGTAGCGGAAAATAATCCTATCTGTATTCAAGACTTTATTTTTTTCTTTCTCCGCAGACAAAAAATGGTGATTCCCTTCCATCGAGTGTGACTCCACGAGTGCAGCGTAATCCCCAAGCCTCCTCCAAACATCCCAGCCCTGAGTCAGAGGCAGCAGAGCAGAAAGCGCTGCTCACAGTGCAGTACAGCCTCTTGAAAATCCTCAGCAAAACCCTTGCTGCCCTGCGCCATTTCACCCCCGATGTCTGTCAGATCCTCCTTGACCAGGTAGAGAAAGAGGAGAGAAGCTGCTCCCTGCGGGGGGCCGTTTCCAGCATGGCGAGTGATGGTCTGGGTCTATGTAGACCCCACCAGACATCTCTCAGTTGCTCAGCTGCACAAAGCAGGAAGGTAGGACAAAAGGAGCTCCCCTTAGGGATCGGTCACAGTCAGTGTGAAAGGAAGGCTTGGCTGAGCTTTTGTGTGGTCTGCACAACGGTGTGTACGTGTAACGAGCAGACTGGGTTTGTATCCGCAGTACCTCGCTCTTCAGAAAAGGCAACCTCTTGTTATCCTCTTGTGACCTGGTGGCTCCAAGTTCAGATAAGGCAGGTTTAATCCTTGATTCTGGCAGTGTCCTGCTGCAAACTTTTGAATAGTTAACTTCTTTTTTCCCGTGCCTCCAGGTACACATGCCTGGGCATTTGAAAACAATCTGGAAACCGTTATTACTTTAAGTTGCCACTTGGTGGCAAGCTGTAGGGCTTGGGAGTTGGAGAAGGTTCATTCATGTGAGGAGATCCACACAGTCTGATTGTGCAGTGCTGCACAGAGTGCTCACTACTGCTCCAGCTGTGTACTTGAGATCTGGGAAATTATCTCAAAGCTTCCCGTTCTCCATACAAAAAAGGGACTAGGTATTCCCGTTACTATGGCAATAGCCTACTCGTGGCCACAGGGGTCACTCACTCCTCTTTCTGATTCTCCACAGTCGCTGGACCTTGCTGAGTACAACGTGCTCTTCATTCTGAGTTTCGCCACACCGGCCTTTGATTCGGATGTTGCACCTTGCTTTGGGACCCTCCTTGCCACGGTCAACGTGGCCCTTAACACGCTGGGAGAGGTACTAGCCATTCCTCTGCCTGGGAGAGCATGGAGGAGTTCAACTGATACTTTGAAGAGTAGCGTTTCTCCTTTTCTATCTCCTGTCTCTAATGCCTGTCTTTTTTTCCCTCCAAGCTGGATAAGAAGAAGGAACCTTTCCCTCAGGCTGCGGGGCTGAATATGCAAGAGGGAACCAAAACCCTCAAGTAAGTTTCTCGCCATTTGATGTAGCCATGGCCAAGGAGCAGAACCTAATGCTCCTCAGATCAGAACTGAGGTGTAGACACATTGGTGTAGCTTCAGAGCTGCTCACTCTGATCCTGAGGAGTTCAGGTAGCCCATCAGAAGCTCTCCAAAGCAAGCAGGGATTTTTTTGGGAAGGGTGTGTGAAGCCCCACCCCATCCTAAGGTGTAGTGTACAGAGTTGTTTGATGCTTATTTTTAACAGAATATTTAAATCAGACTTCCCTGACGGTCAGGAGGACTTTCTCTCTGCAGACCGGAGCTTTTGGGTATCACTGCTTGAGCAGAATGTGAACAGTAGCAGTGTTGCCTCGCACATACCCTGTGTGGAGTCTTTTTAGGAGTATTTAACCTTGAAACTTGAGTGTGCTGACTTTTTTGGCTCCTGCTGATGTGTGTTTCTTTGCACAGGTCTCTGCTCATGTTTACAATGGAAAACTGTTTCTACCTGCTCATCTCCCAGGCTGTTCGGTTCCTGAGAGACCCAGCTGTGCACCCCCGTGACAAGCAGCGGATGAAGCAGGAGCTCAGCTCTGAGCTGGTAAGAAGCTTGTACCGTCCCTCCTCCCTCTTCACTGTAAACGTGTCGTGGGGGAGAAGGTTGTTTGTCTTTGGCTGCCCAGTAGAGCCCATTCCGCAGCGTCGCTCAGCAGCCTCGGGTACCCTGGGCTGCACGTTCTGGTGCCTGTTCCTCTGCCACCAGCACCTTGTTTGGGGAGGAAAAGGGGTAGGAAGTTTGGAAGAAGCTAACTCGTTACCTGCTTCTAATTTCAGAGCACGCTGCTCTCCAGCCTGTCCCGTTACTTCCGCCGCGGTGGTCCCTCTTCACCTGCCAGCGGGGTTCTTCCCTCTCCCCAAGGAAAGTCTGCCTCCAAGCTTGGTCCCGAGGGGCAGGAGCCTTTGTTTCAGCTGGTGCAGGCCTTTGTCCGGCACATGCAGAGATAGATCCTGTCCTGCCCCCGCCTCCCTCTTCAGGACTTGCAGCGGAACGATCCATCTCCACCGCGGAAGGCACCACCGTTGGCAGAGCTCGTAACAAGGACTGGGAAAGGGAGGGAGGCCTGGTGTGGGCAGTGGTGTGAACCCAGCTGGACCAGCAGCAGCGAGATCCCCTTGAACTCTTGCGACCCAGCAGCAGAGTGAATGTAAGGGGGGCCCAGCGCGGCTCTTCGGCCATCAGCCCCCGTGCGCAGCCCGCCCGCTCCACAGCAGAGCACCCGGGCTGGGTACAAGTGCTGAACTCTCAAAACCTTTATTTTTGTAGCTTGTACCTCAGCTGGGGAAGCTGTGGCTGGATGGAGAGAGGAGACAAACTTTCCGCTGGGCATTAACTCTGCTCTTAACCCAAGGTGCAATCTGCCTCTCCCCTGCAGTCAGAGTCCAGCTGAGGCACAACCAAGGGATCAGCCAGCAATTCAGAGACCATCTTTCTACTGCTATTTTTGTACTGAGTGGTTCAAGGCAAGATGGTGTATGTGTGCTCACGCCTTCCCTTCGCCCTGCAGTCTGTGTGTTGTGTGTGTTTCTGAAGAGCAAGGCCTCACTCAAAGTTTTTAAGGCAAAATTCCATTGTTCCAGTTCTTGCAGTTTTTTGTAACTGTGCCCTATTTATACTGATATTAAAACCTTTATAGACAGCAGCTGGGTTCATGGGTTTGTGTTGGACACAGCAGCCTCCGGCGCCGATTCTGCATCCCTGTGTGGAGTTCTGCTGTGTCAGCTGGGCTGCAGCCCCGGCTGAGAGCGATGCGGGTTGTGGTGTGTGAGTGACGATCCAGATACCGCTCGAAGCGGTTACAATCAAAGGTTGATTCCCTCGGCTTCCCTACACCCACTCCCTTTCTCTTACTCTCACGTTGAGAAACTCGTAGGAGGTTTTAAACGAGCATCACTATGAAATACTCCTCGGGAATGATTCCTCTGCGCACGATGGCTTGGGCCACGCGCAGGGAGTGCTCTGTGCTCAGCCCCCGGCTGCTCCTTGGCCTGTTGCAGCCGCCGGGAAGGGCGCAGGCTCCAGCTCGAGGAAAGACAGTTTCTATGGTGAAGTGGCCTTGTGCTGTTATAGCTCTCTCAAGTAGATCAACAAACTCCTTAAAGGCTCAATGTGGGATGGAAACACCACGAGAAGGTCAGTGATTATTGCTTAAAATAAAACCTGAAATCTAGAGAGACTTTTTGGAGGTAAGAAATCAAATTTCAACGTAGCTGTGAGCTGGTAACCTACCAGTTCTTTCCTAAAGAGACACTTGATTGCTTTACCAGTCAGAATCTTTTTAATCACGACGGGTTTTAAGAGACCAGAGCAAGAAAATTAGATTATGTTGCTTGGAGATTGTTTTTTTTTTTTAATCCTTGTAAGCTTAAGTGATGGTGATGTTCTAGCACACTTACTTGGATCTAGTTTTACTTGCCCTGGAGGCTTCGGAGAGATTTGAACCATCTGGGCTGGAGCAAAGTGAGTTTGAAGGAGAAGGGAGAGGGGCTCGATGACTCCGGTGAGCTGTGGTGGCGGTGAGGGAGGTGCTGTGACAGTCCCAGCAGGATGGTGTTTGGATGGGGCTGCCCGTAACCGGTAGCGCTTTGTGCCACGGGGAAGCGTGAGTGCAAACGTGGGGAGCTGAAGGCAAAGAGCTGCAGAGAAGGCAGCAAACTGGTGCCGGGGAGCTGGGGGGAGTGGAAGTGAAGCCAGGTTCCAGTACATCCAAGCAAGGTCAGTAGTGCTTAGGGCTGTTATTCGCTAGCTCTTGTCCCTGTCTTTCCTTTACAGCTTTTGAAGTCAGCTGCAGTGTGCTAATTACTGTATTAGCGTTGATGAAGAATGGATAGAGTGAGACTTTAGGGAGAAGTAATATGTTCTTTTAGTTGTTTCCTTAAGCAGTAGAGTGAGAGTTTATGGTGCTAGGCAGTCGGTGGTGCCAGCAGAGAGTAGTGGATGCTGTCAATTACGCCTTCCCTTTAGAGCTACGCCTTCCCTTTAGAGCTACACCTTCCCTTCACACAGCAGCTTTTCAGCCCTGGGTTGTACCTTTACCTGCCCCTCAGCCACCAAGGGGCACAGAACAGCCTTGGGCCGGGGCCGTCTCACCGCGGCACTGTCATCTCTGTAGAGCCTGTAAGATGTAGCACTAGATCTTCCATGTGCTCCTTCCTAATGCAGGGGGAAGGGAGCGCTGCTGCCAGAGCAGGTTTCCTTCTGGCTCTTCTGAGGGAAGAGACACCATTTTCTGCATCATTAACTTGCTGCTGTTTTTGCTAAAGCTGTTCTTCCTCTTTCTTTCATGCACCAGGGAGAGGAATAACAGGGAAACAGGGATGGCAGTGGCCTGGGGGAAAGGTACAGGTGTAAGGGAAGGAGACAGGAGACCTGTGGTAGTGGTAACCATGGCAATTGTAAAACTAAACCAGTAGCATGATGTGATTTCCCCATTCCCTTTCATTTGACTTTAACTAGAAAAACAACGCTTTTGCTACTCTACAGAGCATTTCAACAGCTGCTTTTCCCAGGAGTTTTTTCCAAGCTGGGTGCTAGGGACGAGGCTTTAGGATTTTAAATTAGCAGCAGATCTAGTTTCCATAACAACAACAAAAGTCTGTTGGATCTAGAACAGCGTTTCCAGTCTCTCGGCAGCTGAAGTCATTCTGCTGCTCTATTTCTGCTTCGGGTTGAGGAGGGGCTGTTGTTTTTGAGAGTTCCCAAATCTGTAGTACAACTGGGATGTGTCAGCTGGGAAAGGAAACCGCGAGACGTTAACAACCTTTGAGGCACGTTGTGAGTTTCAGCTGGGACAGGAAAGAGGAGCAGCTTCGTTTTGTGTTTACACCCGGCTTCGGAGAGGAGCGGCACCCGAGGTGGGGAGCGAGGGCAGCCCTGAGCCCACACAAGACGCTGAGGCGGGAGGTTCAGGCAGTTTGTTTATTGGCAAATAAGTGCTGAAAACCGTGAGCCCTACATAACACAGGTGCTCAGTGCCCTGTTACATTAGAGTGGTCACGATACCGTCGGGGAAAGTGCAAAAGATCCATAAACAAGCAAAGGTAGTTGGGACATACCGAGGGGAAGGCTGTGAACAGAGAGCTTGGTGCAGGGGAGCTTCTCTTCCATCCAGCTCGAGTGGAAAACGAATTACACGGCAGCGGGAGTCCTCTAGGCCAGCTCTAGCTAAAAAGCTCATTATGGGATTAAAAGGCCTACACACCCGAGCGCTCCCTTTGAGCTAAACCAGCACCTCCGTGAAGGGCAAAGCCTGGATTGTTTGGGGGGGTGTGTGTGGCCAAGAACAGCTCCTCGTTGGAGATGACAGGGAGAGGGACTGTCCCTCACTGCGCGGGGATGCACCAGCTCTGTTCACGGCTGAGACGGGAGGGGAAGCATTCGTTAAATCCGTGATCTAGGGTGAAAATAAAGTCAGGCTAAAACATGCCTGGAAGAGACACACTGAAAGAAAAGCCTGGACAATTAACACAGGGAGCAAAGCTTGTAAAAAGGCTTGTAAACTCTTTGCAGTCCAAGAGCAGTTTCTCAGAGGAAATGCAAGCAAGATGCATGGTCCCTTGCACTGAGGTTTGATTTCTGACATACAGACCCTATTTCACAGAGAAATTTCCTTCCAGCTTCAGAGGAGAGTTCTAGCTTGAAGCCATCGGGCACCACGACAACACGTGTGGCTCTGGGAGAGCCCCGCATCGCTGCTCTCCCGCAGCTGAGCGGGGGGGGGTGGGTGGGTTTAACAGGCTCGTCATTCTTAAATTCAGCCTCCTTGCCTTAAGATCTAGACCCCGACAGAGGGTTTGTGTGGGACGCTGCCCCACGGGAATGCTTGATGGTGTGAGACGGGCAATTCTACTGCTGAAGAAGAGAGAGGGCGGGGGGCAGAGGGGGCAGACAGGCAGGAAGCCGCAGCAGACGCAGGGGGGGGGTGTAACAGAACCTCGGTGGCAGCGCTGAGGGGGACAACGGGGCTGGCCGCGGGGAAGCCACTGCCATAAACAAGACAAGGTAGGGGAGGAAAAAAAAGTAATCGAGGGATCTTGCGCCATGGAGACTAACCTCAAAGCAGGCTGCACTGGTAGTTACCGAATTCAGTCTCGGGTGCCATCAGCCCTTCCCCAAAACCTCACTGTAACAGTTTTACCACTTCTTTCCCACAATTCCCGTATTAGCAATGGAGTGTCAACCCTGAAGAGAGCAATGGTCTCGGATGAAGAAATCCGCATTAGAAGTGCCAGGAGATGAGGGGTGCATTCTGCTTGTACATTCTTCTTCCTGGAGACATTTAACTTAAAAGTTCCAAGTAAGTGACAGGAACTTTCCCTTTCTGGTTCCCTCTTTCCCCGATGAGCCAGTCTGGATCCATGCCTGGCAGGCTGTACACAGTGATCATCTGGGGAGAGAAGACAGCGTGAGACAGGATCTTCTTCTGCAGACAGAGCCCAGAAGTTCAGTCAGATGGGGACTGAAAGAACACTAACTCCTGGAGTTCATTTAGCAGACACCTGTGCCCCTTCCCTGGAGCCATCGGCAGCTTCAGGAGAAGATCTACAGAAATCTGCTCAGTGATGTCCCTGTCGGCTTTGCGGTTTCCAAATTGACTTGTATTGTATTTTTGCATGATATTGCTCTGTCGTCCCTTCTGAATACAAAAGTTCAGTCTGGTCAGCAAAAGAGTTTGCAACTTGATGAATTTCCTTTTTTTTCTCAGCCCAGGCCTCCAGCCAGGAGCTTATCCCACTGCTCTCGGATAAGGTACCTGTATTTGAGGGTCACGGTGAAGATACCAGGTACTGGGGTATTTTGTGAGCTGGGTACGGCTGGACTCCAATAGAGCAGAAGAGTTATTGGGCTGATGTTCTTAAATAGCAAATAGGCATGAGCACAACTCCTGCAACTCAGGGGATACTAGTGTCGAGGAAAAGATTCTATTAGTACTTCCAAAAAACTGGGTTTTTAGGGGCAGGGAAAGTAACCAAGACCTTGCTGAGGGCGGGCAGTTATAGCACAATTCAACGCAAAGAAAAACCACCCACCTCATCTGCAAGGAGTGCCAGCTCAGTGCTGTCGGCTGCTTCGTAGTCATAGAGGACTCTGGCCTTCCGTGTCCCGCTGGCAGGAGGCTTGACTTCATTGGGGTTCAGGACACCCTCTGCCACGGTATTAGGCACCCCGACAATGGTGGGCACAACTGGAATAGTAGGCACAGCTGGGAGCGTGGCAGCACCAACAGCTGGAGGGGAGGTAGCAGCTGTGGGAGGAGAGGTGGATTCTGCGTTGCCTACGAATGTGCCTGAAAATCTTACAGAGGAGAAAAAAAGCAGAGTTCAGTGAGGCTCTGGTACGAGGAACCAAGGAAGAGCTCCTTCTTTCTGAATGGCACTGCAGAGATGATGCTCCCGAGTTTCACAGCCATAACGTGTCTACACTGCCCTTTGAATGGGGAAATGCGCTCAGTTCTCAGGTGCTGAGACTGCAACAGGTAATATTTGTCTGCTTGTTTTGATTCCAGTGTCCTGTTGCAGGACTGGCACCGAACTGGCAGAGCACGAGGCTGAAGCGCGGCACCAGAGAGAATGGCAGGTGCCATTCTTGGCTCTGCAGGAGCTTTACTGGGTTGTGTCACGTCCTTGCCCTGCTCTCACACGGTCTGTGTTACCCGTTTAGTCTGCTCGTTCTTCAGGAAAGGTACACTCGTTGTTGCTGTTAAACTGGGTGCCACAACTGGAGGCTCCCAGGCTTTCTGGGCTCTAGGGAGAGACAGTAATGGTGCTCGGTCTCATTTATCTGGAGATACCCCCCCCCGCACTAACAGAGCTCAGCCCTGGCCCTTGCGGTGCGTCTGCACAGACTCCAGAATCTGGCTGAGGTGGAGAGCTCTTTGAGCCAGTCCCGTGCAACATCTTACTTACATCTCTCCTTTGGAGCTGCAAGCATGGAAAAGAACGGAACAGGAGCAGTGAGTGATCGCGCAGAGGCAACAGCCCCTCCCGGGTCAGGCCACCCCACTGATGTGACAGGTTTAACAGACAAACCAGCCCTGCCCGGGGGACGTGCAGCCGCAGCACAGAATCCCTCACTGCTGCAGCTGAGGCTCGCTGCTTGGCAACGGGAATCTGTCTCCCATGCGACTTACCTAATTTAGAGGAAGAATGTTCAAACTCTTACGGCCATCATGCTTTGAGATGAATGTATAAAACCCAGACCAATCCAATGGCAAAGCCCAC
Organism: Numenius arquata; assembly: GCF_964106895.1. Classification (NCBI taxonomy): domain Eukaryota; kingdom Metazoa; phylum Chordata; class Aves; order Charadriiformes; family Scolopacidae; genus Numenius; species Numenius arquata. The sequence continues at coordinate 6,147,572 of NC_133594.1, forward strand.
TCTACATGCACTCCCACAGGGACTGGTCACCATTCTATAAGCTCAGAAGCTCTGTCAAGAGCATGGAGGGGGCTTTAAAACTTCTGCCCAACATTGTAACGCGGGCTGGGGAAGGAGGCCTGAGCTAGGGGTAGCCAGACGAGTAACCCTTAGAGAAGTAAAAGCAGTCTCTTATCTCACCTGCCCAGTTGCTTCTGTAGCTCCAGCATATATTGGTAACACTGAGCATAGTAGTTGGTCTGAGACTCCACAAACTCGTGGAGACAGCGAAGATGATTCACCTGGAGGGAGAAGGACCATGAGCTGGTCTGTGAGTTGGGGACCAGGCACAGGAACCCTCTTCCTGCAGCTACGACCTACCCCACAGGAAGCCGACTTGTGCGGGCCAGGATTTAAAAGAGTTACTTTGTTGGCTTGAATATACTCATTTGTTCAGTTTGGGAATGCTGCATAGGCCCAAGGGTGATCCCAGAGAGGAGGCTGCTCCTGGCACTCTAGCCATGCCCACGTGGCTAGTCCACAGCTCTACTGAGGGAAGAACGAGATTTTTCTGGCTCAGAAGCATTTTGAGGACTGCAGAACTGCAGGTGTCACAGTGGCAGTGCCTGCTCGTGCTTCATTATGTTTTCAGTTTGAACATTCCAGGTTTTATGAGGAGGTTGCTGTAGCCTCCAAATTTATGACCCCCTTCTACTTCTGCTCCCTGTTCAGAGCTCTAGCATCCTCTCGGTGTTCTTTGAGAAAGGAGCCAAGAGTCGCTGTAGCCCCCCAGTTACCGAGGAAGACTCACGTGTGTGCTGCTGATCCCCTCCAGCAGGAGACGTGTCACCTCTGCCTGTCGATCGAACTCGGTCTGCGTGAGCCTCAGCTCGTGTTCTGCCTGCAAAACAGGACAGGGTGTTCCAGGTGGCACAAGGCAGGGACCCCTGCTCTGCCTCTTCCAACACCCACCTCCTCCAACCAACCCCCCTTTTGGCACCGAGACAAGAGCGCTGTTGGCTCAGTAGGATCCACATGCACCTGTGACACTGAACATCAGGCACAAGACACCCTGGGTGAGGATCCCAGACGCCTCTGGCTGTATTTCAGCTTGATTCCTGCTTCATCCTGCACTGGATCACTGCAGGTCACAGAATGGCAGCATCCAGCTAGGAAGCTCCCACTCCCACAAGACTAGAACATGAGGATGGAGAGGCTTTGCTAATCTTGAGGTATGCGGGAAGCCAGTCCCACGCCAGCACCCATCCTTTTATCGCCTCTTGTAGGGCTCAGAGCTGGACCAATGCTGAGCCAATGCTGCTCATTGTCTGTCCCCTGCAAAGGTAACACTGGAAACAGGACAGTTCCCATGGTCAGCAGCCTGAGTCTGCTGCCAAACAGAACTGTGCAGCTCTGTTAAACCCCTCTGTAGGCCTAGAGACACGGGAAAGTGAGAACCTCCCTAAATTTCTCTCCAAAAGTGTGATTTTTTGCCAGGCATCCTTTTTATCGTCGCAGGAAAAAGGCTGAGGCCAGAGAGCATTTATCAAATGGCTGTTACACTCAACTGCATCTCTCTGCAATGGAGATGGACATCCCAATCAAACATCTACCCGAGGCTCTCCTTTGAAGCTAGGTACTTGTTTGGAGCCAGGAGGAGTTAAGCAGTGATTAACATAAGGCAGCTACGCAGCAGACATTGGGGATTTAGAGACAGTGATACTGGAGACCCTATTTATCAAACAGACGGAACATCTCTCCCCCTCCAACACCCAGCGTATTTGCACTGGGACAGTTTTGCGGCACCACAACACCCAGGGGGATCCTTGCAGCGAGAAGAACTCCAGAAGTGGTGGAGCCATCAGATGCTCTGGTACCTGCTGTCCCCTCCCCACTGCCGGAGGGAACGGGGTGACAAGCAGGCACACCTGTTCTCTCCAGCACACGTTGCTCCTTAGCACCAAGCAGAACACGCCAGTTCCCTCTTAGGCTGTGCTGTGACCGATCGCACACAAGAGTGATGTCCACTCAGCTACAACTTGCTGGACGGAGAGGAGTGCGGGTTCTGTGTCCTTTTCCCCTTCTCCAGGAGGGTGCAGCAATGGGAGGGGTGCCTGCCGTGGTGCGGTGGTTCCTGCACGGCACCAGTTCTGCGACGGAGCTCCTTTTGCCGCTTTGGAAATGCTCTGAATGTTCTTGTCTGGAATTGGCCCCAGAGAACTCATCCAGACAGGCTGACAGTCTGGGAGCAGAGGCCACACCGTTGGCGTTTTCTGACCCCAGAGGAGACCCGGCCTTCCCGGCAGGGCAAGCTGGAGGAGCTGCTGGGGCTGTCACATCCCTCATCTGGTGAGAGCGTTACCGGTACTGCCCTACAGCTGGGCTACAACAAAGAAATGCTCTGACTGTCTTTTAATCAGATTTGTCTATTTTAAGCTACAACTGATCTATTTTCTTGCATCCTCTGTATGAAAGGGATTATTTAAAGGAGAAGGGGGGATATAACGGGAAATACCAGCACAATGCCTGCAGATTCTTGCTCCAGTGAGCTGAGCCCAGACTTTGGGAGCGGCAGAGCTGTTTGAGACTTGTGACAGGCAGACCCAGCTCCCTTTGGCACCGCCTGGGATTTGACCCGTTGCCTCTCCCTGCTGGCTCAGAGCAGTTGCAGGATGTCATTTCCCATGAAGCCAGCACTGCACTGTGACCAGGGTGGTCCCTTCCAGTCTTCTGCTTCTCCAAGACACGGAGAACTTTGAAATTTGTTGATGTACCTTGGTCTATCTGACCAGGATAGACCGAGGATGGAGGAACAGAGCCTGGCATGCTTACGGCTGACTGCAGTCAGCTGATTTGTTTGAGGGACTGAAGGGTTTAAAGTCCGGGATAAGCTGGTTCAAAACCAGCCAGTCTGCTCTGATGGTGCATTTAGAGCAAGGCAGTAAAGGTTGCTATCATGCAGAGCATGCAGGAACGTGCCATTCTACCGCCTTGCAGTTCAGGCTTCAGGCTAACGTCTGCTGGGGGGTGTTTGTGGTATGAGAGGCAAGGGGATCCCAGAAGGTGTCTCTGGAGGCTCCGTACCATGCTGGAGCTCCACACAGAGCTCACCCTGGTCGCTAGTCCACTAGCAGCCCTCCATCCATCTTCATGGACGAGTCACACTCCCCTTGGGGAACCCAGAAAATAAACAAGATCCAGGACTTTGCCTCCATGGATCCACTCGGAAGGATAAGTGCAGCTCACCCAGAGTCAACTCCACAATAGGCTCCAAACCTCCCACCCTGTCCTCCTGACAGAGCTGTTCCCTCCAGAAGCTGAAGCTGCTCATGGGGAAACCCTCTGTCCTTGCTTCAGCTCTGCTCAGAGCTCCTGCTTGAACCCCACAACAAGCAGGCAAAGGGCTACTAGGGGCTAATGCACGGCACATGCAAAATTGGAGCAGGCAGGGCCTCTGCCGCAGGAGCAGAGCTGAACCACGTCACAGCGCATCACCTCTGCTCCCGTGACACCAGTGCAGGGCTTCCAGAGCTGTCTTTTATCACATACGCACAAAAGCCTGGTTTGCCTGGGAAGTCTCTCCCACAAAGTACAGCCAACTGGCCCACGGGCAGGCTCTTCCTAAGCCACTGTCAGAGTCACACTCAACCGTACAGCTGCAGGGTCAGGACTGGGGTGACAACAGCAAGGTCCCACTGCTGCTCCCCTGCGCACCGGCAGGAAGGAGCCGGCGGCAGCACCTCCCACCCCCTAAAGACCACCAGCACACCCAGAAGGTTTGAGCACAATTTCAGCTGGGTACTTACTTTTTCCACCTCGTCGCTCCAAAGCTGTAGGGGCCACAGAGCAACAGGAAAGGAGATCAGTGTTGGAGACGTCGAGAAGCACTCGGCATTAACACCAATTGGCAAGGACGCTCCGTGGACACAAGCAGGCCAACTCCGGGGACAAGCCAGCCCTTCACCCAGCAGCAGCTGCCAGACCGATGCCCCTTCCCCTCATTCTTGCACCCTCGAGCTCAGTGTCACAGTGGGAGAGCAAGTCCGTGCCACCAGAGCCAGCAGCTCTGCCAGGGCTGTTACAGCAACTGCTTTCAATGGACTCCAGGAAGAACAGAATTAAAGCAGCAGAGTCCTCCGAACAGCAAGGGTTCCTTTGCTGAAGCCTGCAGAGGCTGGTGTTGAAGGACAGCCCTTCTTTTAGGATTGTGGGGAGGCAAATGAGCTGCTTGAACCCACGAATAGGGCCTGGGAACTGCCGTGAGCTCAAGCCAGCCAGAGGCCAGTGTTCCTCACCCACTGGTCTAGAGAGCTCAGGTTAATGGGATCATAATCCAGCCAGTCTGCGCTACCGACAGGCATGGTTGGCTACAGCAAGGAGGAGGCAATGGCTGGGTGCTGCTGCCTTTGAGCCAGGCAAAACATCACGCTACTCCTTCCCACTCTCCTCACCCACAGGGGCACATTCGGGGCAGCACAACACCGCCAGCTGCTTGCTGGGATCTGGCTCCAGGACATGAAACAATTGACAACAACGAGTCACACACAGCAATGGGAAAGGGAGAGAAGGGGAAGAAAAACCCATTGATCCTTCCCAGAGGTTCTTGGCTTGGCCTTTCCTCAGCAGAAAACTACTCCCTCAGCTCTGGATCAACTGGAACCACACCAGCCTGCCACGGGGAGATGGCCTCTGAGATCCCCAGCTTCACTCTCTGATGATACCTTTGCAGATGAGGGAAGTTCACCACAGCGCTGCTGATGTGGAAGCCCCTGGACCTGGTGGAAGCACCTGGAAGCCCCTTGCTGGATGCCGTGGTGTCGGAGGGAGGACATGCTCTGTTTAGACCCAGGGTCTCCCAGCTGGACCACGCTGAGGTTTGCTCACCAGCAACTGCTCTCAGGTGGGTTGTGGTAGCCCCAGATGCAGAGACATCTTCACCAGCCAATATAAGGAGCACCTGCAGGAAGGTTTTATGCCAGCTCCTTGGCTTGCTGCCTGCTCCTGTTCTGGCTTCTGCCCCCTGGCCTGCGGCTCAGCTCCTGTTCCATGGTATGTAGCCTGATTGGCATCTCTTCTTACTTGAGTGGAGTTACTGTAGCTGGTCCCCTTAGGATCGCAGGCTGTCCCTGTGCAGTGCTCAGTGTACCGAGGCTGGGTGTTTTCTCTGACCTTTAGGTGGATGTTTTGTTACTGCAAATCAGAAACTGCTTCAACTAAAGCCTGGGGAATTTCAGGCGTGCCTGGGGACACAAGCCCTTTCCCCTTCTCAGCCTAAGAGAAGGAAGGCAGATGGTAGAAAGATCCTGGAGGGCAGCTGAGAAGCAGGTCCTAGCCTGAACTGTGCTCTGGCACGGGCCCTCTGTCAGCACACCCTCAGGTTTTTGGAGCAAGGTTTACTGTAGGGGCAATGGGCAGTTTTCACTCTGGCCACAGGTCTTCCTACTTAGATGCTGTAGACAGTACTTAAGCCATTCCAGGCCCATTTCATCATTGCAATTCTGAATTTGGAGCCAGATTTGTTTCTCTTCTGTTGGCCTTGCTGTGTGATCTCCAGCTCTGACCCTGTGGTGCCCTGGGGCATTATGGCTTTGCTGATCTATCCTGGGCTAAGGCACTGTGTGGCTCCAGTCAGAATGTTTCAGACTGCTCAGGGAGCAGGAAAACCCACGATCTACACCCATCTTCCTCCCCCCAGCTCAAGCCAGAAGAACCCTCTTTAAGGTACTCAATGTGTTTTTCTTGGAGTCATTCCTAGGAGCACAGCACACGGCAAGTGGCAGAGTTTGAGAGAAAGGGATAATATTTAGGCTTACACAGCCCACATACACTTTCTTACACAAAAACAAAAGGTCAGTGTGGGAGAGAGGAGAAATGGCTCCTCAGCCTCCAACCCATACAAAACAAGGGAGGTGCTTGTCTCCAGGTGGATCTAATTCCATCTAAGCCCTCCTGTTACGGGAGGGGGAAAAAACCAAAACAAAAGCACCATGTTATTCACCTCTCCAAAAAACAATAACAGAAATTTAGAATCCAAACGGGAGCCCTGCTGGGGGCATGTGGTCCACGAGAGAGCTGACAAAGACGAAATTGTTACCTGGGCATAAGCAATCCCTCCCTCCAGAAGTGAGCAGAGCTCAACAGCAAGGCGAGCAGCAGCCACTGCTCTGTACTGTCAGCACAGACTAAGACTAAAGTAGCACAAGGATTCTGGCCTGGAAGAAAAGCAGAGCGACAGCATGAAGAGCTCCTACCTTGCTGCAGCGCCTGACCCCTTGGGGTGAGTGCTGGGATTAGAGAGCTTGTTGCAAAGCATCCCTGCCTGCGCGGAGCTGGGGAGCAGTCTGGGCTCAGCCCGCATTCTGCTAATTAGAGATGCCAATTGTTATTTAAGTCACCCCTGCTAGTGCAGCTGGACTTCAGGTGGCACTTCAACCACCATCTGCAACCTCTAAAATAGATAGTTTTGGAAGCCATGAGACAAGAGGCTACGCCAGCAGGTTTCCTACAGGTCCTCAAACTCCATCAAACTTGATTAAGTGATCAAGGCCAACGCTGGCTGCTTACCTAGAGCAAGTCTGTCTCCTAGAGCCCTGCCCTGTCCCACATCATCATCACTGCTGTCAGAGCTTCTCTAGCAGAGCTCTGAAGAGGGACTGCTGAACTGGTCTACCCTGGCACTTCTCTGCCACCTGTGGGCTAAAACCTTCCTAAAACTCTGTTCTCCTGTCACATTACTGTGCTTGGCATCTGCTCCCCACAACAGCTTTGCAGTTCAATGATGACTAGACATGTTCAACCGAGCATCTGGGCACTCTGCGAGATGCTAATGCATGTTATGCAAATGCTTGCCTCCAGGTCTGCTTTAGAAAGCCTTGGGGAACGATCAGGATACCCTGGTCTAATCAGAGCTATTCAGAGACAGGGAAAGTCTGGTTTCTCTCCTCTGATTCTCCTGCAGCTCAGTTCTAGTCCCTTATTGCGCTGTCCTTGGAACAGACCTTTCCAAGGGAGAAGCAGGAGCCACTGTGTGAGTTGCTGTGCTAGGAGAGATGGAGACTGAGCAATTGCTACAGCATCACCAGTCTCCGCTTCATCCTAAGGAGTCTCATCACTGGGGCAGTCACCTATGGAAATAATTTTCTAGCTATTGTGCAAAGCTATTTCTGATCCCAGCATCACTCTCCAAGAAGGTCAGGACAGATGCCCCTGGGAACTAACACTGATGCTACCAGCTCAGACACATCTCTCCCCAAACAGGATGGGTTGTCCATTAACCAAATCCAACTTATTTCCATGATGTTTTTTGTTTGCTAGAAGGCTGAGCTGTCCTTTTTCATATCTACAGACCCCACTCCCTGGCCCTTCCATTCCCAGATTACTCTATTAACAGGCATCAGTGTTGTTCTGAAATGCTATTTAGGAAGCAAGATGATCAGTTTTCAACATTTTAACGAGAAATGTGACATTGTGCAATGGGGAGCCATGAACACAGCACGGAAAGTCAATTGCTTGACCACAACCACTCAGTGCCACACAGTAGAGATGCAACGGGCTATTCACCCACCCCCAGCGCACCTGACTGCAGAACAGCCACCAACAGACAGGCCCCAAGATGAAAGGGGGGGAAAAAAAATTGATCTCTATTTGCAGAATAGACGAGCCTGTGCTGTCAGCTACTGCATTACTGACACGATGGGTGGCAGAGATTCCTCCACCTTTGCTTCTCTTGACCAGCTACAAAGTCTCGGAGCACTGTCACCACAGTACTGATCAGGCAGTCACACGCGTGACATTGCCAGTGTATGGCTGGAACCATCCAGGAAGGCCAGTCTTTGAGGTTTTTTTCCTTTCAATTGCTCCACTAGCAATAAAGAACAGTCCGAAGGTTCCCACTGGAAGTGTGGAAATGGATAGGCAGAGAAACTGGAAAGCAAACCAAGGAGCAAAAGTGCCAGACCCTGACCATGCACCCCCACAGGGGGGATCTGCATCCTTCAGGTTGAATCAGAGGAACCTTGGGCAGCCCATGTCACATTAAAATGTTGAAAACAGCACAGCACTAGGTCTGAGTTTAAGTCAGGTGAAGAGAGGGGCAGGAAGAGGTTGGAGAGGGAACATCTAGGAGGAGGCAATCTTACCGCTGATGCGCTGGCGGAGAGAACGTAATTACGAGGTCTAGTCTCCTGAAAGTCAGGCACAGCCTAGTGGGGGGAATAGAGTTTCATGTACAAGTCACGCAGGAGAGTCGGGAGGAGTCAGTCGGGCAATGGATGGAAGAAGGGACTAGCGTGTTTCTCCTGACTCTGCTGGGAGCTTAGTTCAAATTCTTATGGGATGGCAGGACGGAGGTCTCCCAACAGCTTGGATAGTGGCGTGTGGAAGCCAGGCTTGTGCAAGAGGAGGTGGACTGGCTCATGCAGTCACACCCAGCACTTGACCAGCAGATGTTTCTGCCTGTACTTACAGCTGTCCGCTCACACAGCGCCCAGTTGGAGTGGAGATGAGACGGCACAATCTCAAATGCATTTCCCATTCCCTTGCAGCCAGCAGGTTGCTCACATCATGTCGGCTCAGTCCAGTGGGCAGGACCTTCCTTCCCCTTTCTTTCCACCTACAGTCCTAGAAGTGTCCCTGTACAGGGCCTTATCCTTGAAGTGGGCATATTTACTAGCATCAGAGCATCCTTTTCACAGTGTCTTTTAAAGAAACACATCTACTTGTTCTTACTCTCCCCAAGCCTCTGGGCGTGTTCTCTCCCAGAAGACTCAGATCTGCTATTTTCAGTAAGGAGAATGGCTTAGCCAAAGCAGATCTAGTCCAAAGCCTGTTGCCAAAGGCAGTGTATGAGTTCTCAGCCCAGAGGTCAGAAAACCCCCAAGCCACCTTCTCCATAGCTAAACTTCTGCCCTGGGGCAGGAAGAGTTAAGCACTCCGGAGGTTTTTCCTCCTTGGGAATACAAGGGATCCAGTCTGCCCACACACAAGTGTGGGATCACTAGCCATCACAGAACAGCTAAGAGTAGGCCTCCCCCTGGGGTGACCTTTGGCTGTAGCATCACCCAAAGCGCTGAGTCAACCAGCGCTTACAGCTGGTGTGATGGATCAGGGCATCCTCCTGGTCAGGCTTCGCTGCGCAGTGAGTTGGTGTGAAAGGCTGGCACAGGATCCAGCTGTAACCCAGCTACGCTGTTAATCCTCTCAGGCCCCACATTTCCTCTCCCAGGTTAATCTCTTTGCAGCTCACCCAGATCTGCTTATACACGCTGACCCGATTTGCTGGGCCCCGAGCAGCCTGCTGGAATGAGTGACCAGGGTGTGGAGGAGCAGTCAGGCAATCCCAACAACAGTTTGGTTTTTTTTAAAAACCATCTAGGAGTTTTGGGGATGGCTGGAGGGAAGGAATAAGGAGGAGCAACTCCTATTACAATTAAAATCTGAATATAAGAAGAAAAATGCACCAGTGAGATTTGAGGCCAACACAGCAACTAGGCTTAACTCCTCCCTGTGGGGAGAGGAGGTATTTCACAACAACAGCTTATTAGCTTTTTTTTTTTTTTAAAGGTAAGAGCAACTGAAGAAACCTCTCCTCCCATTCTCTGGTCTCCAGAGAGTCCCAAAACTAGTCACAGCACATGGGATGAAGGAGGCAAGCTGCTCTTGCACTCCTACGCATCAACAAGTTGTATTTGCAAGCAGTGGTCAAAAGTGATCTACCTCCCTCCCACTCCCGCTCTTGTAATGGGGAAAACGGGCAGAGCCCTGGAGCCTGGAGGACAGAACAGCATCACAACCAGATCAACCTGCCTGTCATTGTCTCTGGACTGCTTCCCTTCCAGGAGAGGGGCTTGCCACCCAACCTGTCCTCCTCCTGCCTGCAGCCGGAGGAGCCTGAGTGGGTCTTTAGGGGAGCCCCTGCCTCTCTTGAGCACTGCTTGCAAGCAGCATTGATGGAACAGAGTGCATGCTCCAGAGGGGTTGCCGGCAGCCAACAGATGCTCCCATCTTCCTGGGCTACCTTCCCCAGGCAGCCACAGCCCTGACCACGCTCAGTACATGCTCCAGGGCCAGTCCCAATGGGACAAGGGAGATACGAATTTTCATTTAAAATGGGAAAGAGACAATGAGAGGTGTTAAAGAAAAAAAAAATAAAAAATCATCACAGCACTGTTAGCACAGTCAATACTCACATCTCCCTCACACTGAGCAAATTACAAAGAAACAAAACAAAAAGGTTAGTAAACAAAACAGCATCAACAGGAAGGACAAAGCACGAAGTCAGAGGGAAATGCACAAGCCCAGACACTCGAACAGCAGCTCACAGGTCTGGGCAGCAGCACACTTGGAGGGTCAGTCACGAGACAGAAGCTGTGGGAACACGAGTTTGCACTACAGAGGGGAAGAGCAGCGAGAGAGGGGTGAGCTGGGAGAGGCCAGATACTTGAGGGCAGCTTGGATGGAGAGGTGTGACACGGGACTCCGGGCATGTTACAGGGCACATTGTGGTTTAATGATGAGTTAATACGCCTTGAGCAGAGGCAGCAGTTCTCCCCCCTCCATGCTGGGAGCCTGCGCCTTGTCCTCTAGTAGTCAGTGGGGCGTCCTGGGGCCAGGGACCCCACCTTTAAGCTAAGCTGGGTAAGAGATGGGTACCCACAACAGCAGCTGAGGCTGTTCTTCTGATGGGCTGGAAAGTGGCTTGGGACAAACACCCTGGAAAGCCTGAACTGGCTTTCCATCCCGCCTGGGGCATGCCAGCCCTGCAGTTCCCGTGAGAAACCAAGCTTTTCTTTTCCAGCTGCAGGGAAGTCCCTCACCCAAGGGTCTGTGTGCAGGTGAGAGGCCTCAAGACCACTTCATGTAGGAAGCAAAGAGGGTGGAAAGGGAGGAAGCACAGGAGGTATTGGAATTCCTGTTCTGATTTTAGCTTAAGATAATGCAAGGGCCACCAATTCCCACTGAGGCTGGGGGCACCATCCCCTTCAGAAGGGGAATCGGGGATCCATGAAGTTACCTTCAGTGGATCTGGGTGACCTGACCGATGAGAGGAGGCTTTTTTAAAAGGGCAGCCTATCACTTTTTTTCACCCAGAGCTTTGTTCAGGGCTTTCCCACATAGGACTGAGTGCTCCCTTAGACCTGCTGATGGGGGCTGCTGAGCTTAGCACAGCTTCCCCATATGGCATGTATGCAGTTAGAGCTGGAGAAAAGGGGAAACACCTGGGAACTGGCCACTCAGGGAGCTGCAAGGCCAGAGGCCTAGCTGAGCAGATGGCTAGAAAATGAGCTCATGGCAGAGTTCCTAGGCTGGTATCCCAGTGCGTCCCAGAGACTGAGTGACAAGGATTCCTGCCTATTCTGATTGCACGCGTTTGCTAGTTGAGCTCCTGGCCCAGCCTAGAAGCAGAACTTGGCAAGTCCTTGTGCCAACAGCCAGAGCACTACAGGATGGCAGATCTGCTTCAACAAGGCCCTCCAGGGAACCCATCAGTGCCCACCTACAGCCTCCCTGCCATACTGCCTCTGCCCAGGGAGAGTTCAGCTCCAGGAGAAGCCTCAAGCCCAGGGAGCACCCTGAGCTGACAGGTCATCAGCCTCAGACAAGCACCTTGAAGCCCTTGTCCCCGTTGCTCAGGCCTGCAGACAGGGACACTGGCTGACTTACCAGTCCCTTCTCCGCTGCTCTGACCTGGGGGCTAGTTTACTTGTCATGATTTCCTCACAGCCAGAGGGCAAGACTAGCCTATAACTAGGCAGCACCATGAATTAAGTGAATAGAGAGGCTGAAGGAAGGGCCTCTTGGTAGACAGTCTTACCGTGGCCACCCCAGCACTCGTGTTTGGGGACAACTGAATTGGCAGAATCCTAACTGGTCTGGAAACTGTTGCAGAGCCCCAGCGTGCTTTTCCCTTGTGCACCTCCCAGCTCAGCTCTCTCTTGGCTTGCTTTGAGATCCCCAGCGAAACTTAGCAAGTCCTCAGAAGATGCAGCCTTTTAGTTACTAGTACAAATCATCTGGCAACCACTATCAGTCAGGAGACAGGAGCCTGGGTCGGGTAGAAGATTCCAGACTTTGGAAGCTCAGAACTATTTGTTTCAACAACTCCCCCACGGGAGGACATCTGAAGAAGAGGGACGTGGCTCCTGGTCACAGTTCCCTTGTGTACCAGACACAAAATGCCCCCACCCATGCCTGCCAGAGCCAGGACATAGTAGGACAGCCTAATTTTTGTCCAGAGAGCATGTGGCATTGCTCATGTGAGCCAAGCCCTGGGGCCAGAAGGACAGCGAGGAAAATGAGGGGAAAAAATTACCGCTGCTTTTGCCTCGGCAGCTTTGGCTTTCTTCAACCTGGCTTTGCAGGCATCCAGATCCAGGCGGCGGTTCTGCAGGATCCTCCGCTCTTTCTGGAAGGGACAGAAAATGGGATAAGAGCAGACTGTTTAGGAACTGTTGGGGAGGGAAAGGGACAAGGTACCATCTAGGAATCAAATTTATTTCCTTAGTAAAAAGTGTTAGTGAGAAAGAAGCAGTTGCTGTGTTCATCTTGTTAACAAGAATCTTGGGCCTGGCTGCCAGGGATACAGGCTGACCTGGAAACAGGGCAGCTGTGGGTGGCTGATGCCCATTCAGCTGCAGGAGTCAGGAAAGGAGTTACCTTCCTCACGCACATCAACTGGCAATCCTGCTCTGCTGCAGAGGGAGCCCCGAGCAGATCCAGGATTGCTATTTCCCTGTCACTGCATTCTTTGGGGGGAGAGGTACGTAGTCCTTTCTCAACAGGGAAGGAAAATTAGTTCTTTCAGCACTGCCTCCCTCTCCCCCTGTCCTCCTTGTCTGTGGTGACAGGACAAGCTTCCCCTTCCCTGCCACCATACTTACAGATATGGTTCGCCAATCCCCTTCCAGGAAGTTGCGCAGTGGAGTCAGGAAGTTGAGGGAGGCAGAGTGGATGAAGTCCCGTTCTGCTGCACCTAAGCGCCTTTGAGTCTCTCCAACTTTTATCAAGGTCTTCCCTGCAATAACAGGAGCCTTCAGCATCAGGAGAAACCAATTAACATTGTGTTGGCTTCAGCCAACTCACCCAGAGTTACCAGAGTCCAGTGTCAGGGGACAAAGGCACAGTGTACGCTGCCTGGACAAGGTGACCATGCCCATACCACACCAGCTTCAGTCCTAACTACAATCTGCTTTTAGCTTGAGGCCTCTTCTCAGCTGCTCCCAGCGCAGCTTTGATCTTATCTGAGGCACTTATTCCACTGATGTCCTTTTACTGCTATACCTGCTTGCGCAGAATGATCTGTTTGTCTCATAAAACAGAGGCACAGGAACAGAGCAGCAAATTAAAAAGCACCAGACCAGAAAAAATGAGTTGATTAGGCAGTGCTGGCTATAGATGCAGTTACAGCTGTTCTGCCTGTAACAGGACTCGCTATTGAACAGCTATTGATTTGGAGAGCAGTAACAAAGATCGTGGCAGAGGCAAGGACAGCTGGAAGTTAAGGCTGTGCTTCTGTGCAGGTTTGCTGCTCCAAGAAGCCTAAAATTCCCCCAGGAAGGGGCAACTGTTAGGATTTAAGAGCAGAAAGAGGTACTGTGTGGTCAGGAAGGGGCCTGTTGAGGCTTGTAGCCAAGCACCAATCTTCCTAAATCTGTTTTCCTGTTCTCTTTCTGCTGGAGAAAGATTTTTTTTTTTTTTTTTTTTCACCCTCCACTTGCAGGACACAGTTAAAGGATGGTTCTCCTGTTCAGAGTCTAGAGAAACTCTCTGCAAGTAGATACCACCTTAGACTAAATATATGCTCAAACTGAACAAAGCGAAAGCCATTCACTGCAACAAGGTGAGTTTAGAAAGCCATAGAAATAGCACAGTTTCTGCATCCTATACCCAGCTCTACCAGTTACCCTGGATCTCTGTGTGTGTGTGTGTTTCTTCTCTACCTCTGCCAGACTTGAGGACTGTATAAGGAATGGGGACACCCCTGCCCCTTTTTTACCCCACAGCATGGAAGATGCTTTGCTGTGGAGTAGGACTGACTTCCTACTCCAGGTGGGCTGTTTGTTTCTGTGCTAGAGAAGACCCTTCTCTGGCATCAGCTTTGACACACCCACAGGCAGGTTGCCACAGGGGAAGCGGGCCACCCTGCCCCCTTCAAGCGTCATGCTGCAGAAGTCTTAACCCAAGCCAGTCACGGGGATGCACTCTTAGGAAGGGATGGATTCCCAGGGCTTTTTAATTAGCCAGGCTGACTTACCATAAGGTGTCCCTGGCCCAAAGTCATTAGCTGCTTCTGTCATGTACTGTGCCAGCAGCTCCCCGTTGGTGACCCGGGAAGGCACCTTCCGGTCCAGCTTCTCATAGAGGAATTCTTCTACTCTGGCACCTGGAATGAGGATCCCACCAGCAATTACAGGATGGAGGATGAAGGACAGGCCCCTGAAACTGGCATTCAGGGTAGCCCACCCCATGCATCCCTCAAGGTACTGGACAGCAAACATCAGCACCAGGAGAAGTTGTCCCTTCCCCAGCCCTCAGGAGCACTGCCAGGCTGTGCAGGGCAGCAGCCAGGCACCTCTCAGCTACATTGGGAAGGAAGGACAGGCCCTGCAAAGACAGGTTTCTTCCAACCCCCACAAACTCAATGGAACAGGGATCTCTGCCAGACGGCATCTTTTAACACGGAGCTGCAAGTCATATTTGTCCTTCAAGCATTAGAAGAACCTGGACTTACTAGGGTTTGGCTGTAGCAGAACCTCGGTCTGACGCAAGATCTTCTCTGTCCAGTTCTTTGTGCAGTCTGCCCTGGCCAGAAGGTTTTCAAAGTGGGCGTCTAGTTCAGTCTTCTCAGCCTGGCCCAACTTTTCTTCAGTAAACTGCAGGAAGGACGTAGTCATTAGAAGGTCTGTTCTACTAAAGCAAAATTATAGTGTGCTATAGAGCTATTAAGAGACACTGAGGCTTATTCTGTCTCATGCATTCATCTTAGAGGGGAGCTAAAAAGCCTTCAAGGTATCATTCTTTGTTCCCAGGTATCTTTTGGGGAAGAGGGCAAAAGTCTGCCCAGGAGTGGAACAAACATTGAGCTAAAAATAGAGCCCAAGTTTGAGAGGTGTTCTGGAATAAGTATTTTTTAATAAGGTCTTAAAAAAGCCCCCTCTAATTGTGAGGAATCTATTTGAATGTGCATTGGGTTCTTCATGCAGGAAAGCAACAGACATCCTTCAGGTGAGGCAAGATGCCAATTCCCTTCACCTCCTCTTAACCAACTCTATGTCCTGCAAACCCGGCAGGATCAGGAATGCCACTACCACCTCACAAGTCCTGCTTGCTTCTCATTATATACACAACATCGAGTTTGCTACAGGGCTTGTGAGTGCCCGCCAACAGCCATCAGACTGACAGTGTCTGAGCGCTGCCTCCCAGCTCACCTCCTGCCTTGCTGGCAGTGAGCATCTGAGGTTTAAGGAGGCTTAAACTCAGGATTTAGATAAAAATGCTTCCAGCAAGTGACTCTTCCTCTAGGACACGCTCTGAAGCGGGGTGTTGAGAGCAATATAGTGGTGCCTGACTCTTAGCACTTGGATTCATACTGGCATATACATACATACTCCCTCCCTCCGCGATTCGTTTTAAGTTTAAGATTAGCAGCAGGGAAAAGCAGGCTGTGAAAGTCTTCAGTGTCTTCATACTGGGCAGTGACATCTGACAAGCAAGGTTTGTCAGTCTGGAGGTGCAGCATCAGATGGCCTGGAGACCCCCCATAGCTTTCTTGGGGGATTTCTGAGAGAAGAGTCCATTCCCTCGCATCCCTTCCCCATTTTCTACTCATCCTCTCAGTGAAGTTAGCCAAGCACAATTTCCTGCTCTTGATGGAACCAATATCTTGTTGAGTCATACTAAGAGACCCCTTTAAACAGCTCTGCCACTTGGGAGCCTACAGAAGTAGCAGTTGTCCTTTTAGCCCTTGTTGTTGGCCTCTGGTGCCACTGTTATCAGGACATCATACAGTACAATACCTGGTACATTCAGGTGGCAAGAGATTAAAGCCTGGCTAAAACTTCTAGATGAAATACAGCTCCTGTCTAATCTAGCACCTGTACCTTCTCCTCTCCCCTGTCCCAGAGCTCAGCTCTAGATGGGCCAAGATGCTCTCTTCATGGGGTCTTGGTCTGATGTCTGCTGCCCCCCCCGAAAGGCTTTCTGGCAAGCTCTGTTCCTGTGGCTGCCCATCACCCCCAGCTGCGTTCACATCCCGTACAATGCTGGGAACAAAGGGAGATAAGGAGCAAGCCCAGAACCAGTATGCGAGGAGGCAAACAGCCTTTAGGAGTCCTGTTACCGGCCATGTGCAAATGTTACTAGATGTCCGAGATATCCAAGCCCTGCAGGTATGTTTACACAGCGACCTGTTTGGGCAAGCTAGAGGCAGTGAACCGCTTTGCTGGATGTTGGTGGTGACAGGTACTGAACTGCAAGGACAGTCACACTCTCTCCTGCAGCCCGGTGGGGACAGAGGAGTCACAGCCATGCATGACCAGGGATCGCTTCACTAGTCTGTTCCTCAGCATCAGTAGCCCCTGGTTACTGACAGTTATTTTCAGCTCAGTCTTGCCATGGACCCCTGGCTATTGCTGGACATGGCTAAAAGCAGATTGAAGGTGAGAAGGTGTTTGTATTGCTTTGTACCTAATGTCTGTGATTGCCTTTGGGGGACACACACAACTATCAGCCGTGCGTGAGCGGCTGAGGCTCCCTCCCTCTGTCACTGTTGGAAACCCAGGGCTGTTTTCAGACTCTGCCAGGCTGGGCTGAGTCACTGCCATGCAGCAAACTGGGGCTTCCCAGGTATTTGGCACAAATTCTTGAGTCATCTGTTTAAGAGCATTCTTAAACAAGCCAAGACTCTTTGATGCAAGCATAACAGTCTCCCTCGTCCCCCTTTCACAGGCAGCTTTTTGAGATCTCACTTTCAAGTCCAGCTCTTCTTGCAATTTATACTCTCCTGCACCAGCATCTGCCCTGGAGCTGTCAAGCCTAAACCCAGTTGCTTATCAGCTGAATTTAGTCAGCTTCTTACAGCATTGCTGCAGAGTCAGGTCACTGCTGAAACCCTCCAGCATCTCCACAGTGCTACTGCCAGCCTCTTGAATCACTCCAGCTTTGGGATCCTTTGCTATATTCATCTCCAAACATCACTGTCCTTTTGCGGCTGTTTTCTGTAACCCACCCCTTCACCCAGTGCACTGGAATAATATGTCGCTTGGCCAGGGAGCAGCCAGGACTCAGAAACTTTAGTGCCTGACTTGAGATAAGAACTGAGCTGTTTGTCTTGCAAGAGAGCTGAGGACACGCACCACGATCACTGCAAGCCTGGGCTATGCCAGAAGGGGAGGATGGGCGGGAATCTCAGTCACAGCCTGTGGCTCCAAAGGGCCAGGCCAGAAAACAATCTCTTATTCAGGCTTTTTTTTCAGCGTTGGAAAGCAGGATATGAATGTCATGAAGTGGGTGCAAGGGCACGGGAAGCTGTAGCTCACTTGCTGGGAGGCTGTTACTCCATTTACACTTAATTCCCTTAGTCTCTCCCTCACCCCTGACCAGCAAAGTCCAGACCCAGGCACAGCTTTGGGGCAACTGGTACCACTTCACTGAGGGTTGCTGCAGAAGGTGCTCTTTTCCTCCCCTGCAGCACACTTCTACCTCCTTCTCTGTACATGGGGAGTCATTGATGCAGCTCAACTTGACCTCTAACGTGACTTTTCAGGCAAATCAAGAGAACTCGCTCAACTACACAGCACTACTGGGAACATGCCACTGTCAGGTGCAGAGCAGAGCAGGACCACCTCTTGCAGGAGCAGCTGGCAGTGAGATCAGATGAAACTTCTCATGGAAGCACAGCCAGTGGAGGAGATTAGAGGTAAATTACACCGCCTTATCCTATGAGCTGGTTCTTTCTTATGGCTGGTGCAAGTGGAGATCTGAGCTTTCAGGTGGCAACAGGTCTCAGCTGCTGATCCCCTCTTAACTGGCTGCCCAAGTCAGTGTCCCCAGTGAAAAGCTGGGTAGAACAACAGCAGTTTATGAAGTCTGGTTACTCAAGTATTTCAAGCAGAACTCCCCCATAAAGGACTTCTGTTTCTAGGAATTTGTTTTCCTAACACTTACAGAAATGTCATTATTTTTCCCTTCCCATTGAACAGGCATGAGATTTCACTGTGAGGCCAAGAGATGCAGGAGAACAGATGAGCTGATCATACACTCGTGCCTCCTGACTGTAAAAAGACAGATTTAAAATATTCTGTGTCTTGGTGTCTTTTGCAGCACCAAATACTCCGTACTGCCACAGATGGGAGCCTTATTCGGCTGTATCAAGTTGACCTACAAGCTTGGTGAATATCCACCTGGGAGAGAGTCAGGGCAGGCAGAGCACATACCATTGCAATGCCTGGGGAGAACATTAAGCTCCTCCTTCCTGATGCGACAGAATTACCCCCATTTTTTTTTTTTAGAATCTGACGGTTGGGTCAACACTCCTGCCCCGAACCTGGGATCCCATGCCAGGTCGTGGGCATGGTCGTGGGCTTCCTGTCCTGCAGAAAGCATCCCTGCAGCTGATCCAGCTGAGCACCAGTCCCGTCTTTGTGCAGGGAAGCCAATGAGGTGATTAATAATGCAGGGCAGCCTTTTGTCGAGTGCCACTCTAGCTCTCCAGGAAGAGGAGAGTCGTGCTGCATTCCAGGGCATCAATAATTTAGCCAAAGGTTGGATTTCCTCTGGGAGGCTTGGCTGGCCAGCAGGAATGCTAGATGCATTATCAGGGCCCGTGTGGGCAAGCAGGCTGACACATCAGGAGAGCAGCGCTTGGGTGACAGGCCCGAAAGAAGAAAGACCGTGCTGGACTGCAGTTAGGGCAGCTGCCTGCATTCACAGCTTGAGCGAAAAAGCCCCTTTCCCCAAGAGAGTTGGTAGAGACATTACTGGGATGTCAGGAGGGTGAGCAAGTAGAGCTGAGCTGGATGGGTCCCTCTGCACCACAGCTACAATATCAAAAAAGGCTGTGCTTATAGCCCTAGAGATTTAAGGCCATCAAGGTTAGGCTTTAAAATAACACGTGTTGTTTTCCTTGCTGAAAGCATTAGCACCTTTCTCCCCTTTAAAGCGAGGGGAATAAAATCCCAGTGCTCCCATTGAGTTATGCCAACACCACAGCTGTTTTGCACAATGCAGCACGAGTTGACTTGTGTCTCTGCCAGGCTTGTGTGATTTTTCCATCCCTCTCCCCTCCAGCTGGCCCAGGCCTATATGCTGTGAGCTTGGACACGGCAGCTCCAGCCCCCTTGCAGACGATCTAATGGCAGAGTTCAGGCCCTTGCACCACTGGCAGGGTCCCCAGTTTTTCCAGCTGGAGATTACTTATGACTTTCCACCTTAAATCACAGAGATCAAACCAGGGCCAGGAGTCTTAAACCAGGAATGGTCTCCTGCACCTGCCAGTAGTTTTGGGCCGATGGATTTTCTGAAGCCTCCGAACAGCTTCATAATGCCCGGACTATTGTAACATTTGCTTTTTTGGTGATCAGAGGCAAGACAGAATCAGTTCCGGCAAATCTACCTCCCACCTTGTACAGGGTTACATTAAGAGAGAAGCCATAGCCCCTTAGTCAGCATCTAAAAACTACCTGAATCTCAACAGCTCTGGACCAGATACAGAGTATGCTTCAAGTATTTGGTCACCAGGAGTCAGGAAAGCAAGGCTCTGAGCCAAGTAAAACTGTGCTAGAGGACAGAAGGAAGCCATTAACAGGACAGCTTGGTTAACTCATGAGCAAGGCATTTGGGAGAGGAAAAAATACTGCCCTCATGGATTTATAGGCGTGTTTCAAATGGAAGCATGCTCTGGCCCGTACCTCTGCCTTTGAAACCCTTTTAAATCACCTCCTGTTCTCTTAACTTCTAAGGTGTCCGGCAACCAAGGTATCAACACCAGTAAAGTCAGCAAGCAGAGGGGAAAAGTCTGTTTTATCACCAGAGTTGAGAGAGATGGGGGAGTCTGTGTTTGTTCAGGGCCTTCAAGATAGAGTAAGTCAACCTCTAACTGCTAGTAGTAATTATATTAGCAATGGAATAAGCACCCAAAAGCTGTACTCACGCTTGGGCAATTTTACCCAGAGTCAGTTTACATCAAAACTGACAAAAGACAGACACCTACAATTATTTCCAGACATCCCTGAGAGCGCCTGGCTTGCAGCCTGTCTAGAACAGAGACATCCAATGTGTTACCTTTGGAAGGAGAGATGCCAGTTCTGTAGGGAAGCCGGACCTGTCAGCATTGCTTCCTCTGCAGGGATTTGGGATCAAACCCACTTTACTGATAACTGGAAGGTGCAGCTGATCAAAGAGAAAGGCCTTATTCTCCTTCAGTGAATATTAGAACAGCATGACCTGTTTGAAGTCTGTCTGCAGGCGCAGCTGGTAGGGGCTATGTGCTACATCCCCTCTGAGGATGCTTACTGGGTGGCTGTGACTGGTGGAGCAAGTGTCAATACAGTACATTGTCGAGTGGGATGCTGAATCCTACAAAAGCTCTTTATCCTTGCAGCTGCAAGCTTAAGCTTGTTCCCCGCTCCCAGGACAGTAGTGCTGACCACCACCTCCCTCCTCTACTTTGTCTGCTTCTGCTACCTGTTTTGTTTTTCCAAAGAAAACAAGATGCCATGAAGGCTGCAGGGCACTGCCTGGTCAGGGAGCCACGAACACAAGCCTGATAAGGTAGTTATGCTTATACAGCTTCTTTCTCACAGCCACCTTTGTCCTGCCCCTGCTGGACATGGGTACAGGGTTGCCTACCCAGGAGCACACAAGCCTTTCAAGCTGCCAGTTAGCTCAGGCACCAGTTAGCCACATAAAGGGAGTGGTTTGTTGAGGGTTTTTTTGGTCATGAGTAAGGTCAAGCTTAGTTACAGAATCACAGAATGATATGGGGTTGGAAGGGACCTCTGGAGATCATCTAGTCCAACCCCCCGCCAAAGCAGGTCCACCCAGAGCAGGTTGCACAGGAACGTGTCCAGGTGGGGTTTGAATGTCTCCAGTGACGGAGACTCCACCACCTCCCTGGGCAGCCTGTTCCAGTGCTCTGTCACCCTCAAAGTAAAGAAGTTCCTCCTCATGTTTAGATGGAGCTTCTTATGTTCAAGTCTGTGTCCATTACGTCTTGTCCTGTCACTGGGCACCGCTGAAAAAAGACTGGCCCCTTCCTTTTGACACCCACCCTTTAAGTATATATAGGCATTGATCAGATTCCCCTCAGTCTTCTCTTCTCCAGACTAAGAAGACCCAAGCCCCTCCCAAATCCTTCAGACAGCACCTACATTAGATTGCATTTGACAGGTTTCAAACAAGGTTTGCTCCTGCCCTAAGCCTCAGGGAAGCCACCCCAGAGGTGGTGTGCTGCCCATGCTCTACCTCCTTCCCCCCTTGCCGAGTAATGCTACAGCCCTTTTTCCAGTTTGAGTTAAGCTCTTGTGTGTTGGCCAGACATCCCAGCCAGACAGCAATAGCTAATGCTGTCTGAGTGGCACAGCACATAATGGCCAGTCCATTTATCTCCCAGTTGCTGCAATTCCAGTAAAACATCACTTTGTTAAATGCCTGAAGCCAAAGAAAGCGTCTCCAATGCTATAGAAAAACTGAGCTTATTCTAGGCAGGTCATATTCTCCTCCTGGAAGATCTGCCGTGCTAGAGTGCTACGAACCCAATCCTCATTGCCAACAGTAGACCTCAACTGTCATTTCTGGCTCTTGGTGGAGACAGGGCAATGCTCACCCACGCTAGCAGCAGGACTCTACGGGGACAGCCTAAATAAGCCTATTTTCTCCAGCAATTAGACTTCAGAAGTTGTTTTCAGCCTCAGCAATCCATTTCCTTCCAGTCTTCCCTCTTTACACAAACACCTGCACGCTGTCCACAAGTACCAGTGCCCATTTTGCTTCAAGAAATTACTACTGTAATTAGTCATATGAATATTCATACACGAGATTATGTGGAGTAGGTGTAGCAGGCAGAAGCCACTATTTATAAACGCCTTCTTGTTCTAGAATCTCTGTGTGCAGACACTGTTCCCATGCCTGTCTCCTTCCTACGCCTTGAAGCTAAAAACCACTTATCAGAGACTTACAATAAGGCTTCTAAACATAAGATTTCTCTACAGCATTTCTTCCATTCTTCTGCTACCAAGGTCATTTGCATGAGAACAGCATCTTTAAGCTTTCCATCTGCTCCTTATTTTGCACCTGTAGTTAATATCTCTCTTTTTCATAACATATGACTCATTGGCACAGTTACAGGAGGTGATATCTGTTTACAGGAGACCAGTTCCTAAAAGAGCCAGAATTACTCCACTCTACAGAAGGTTTTGGAACAAGACAGCATGGCTCTGTTTATCAACCCCCCCACAATAGGTAGAAGAATATGCCCAGTCCCAGAGTCACCAGCTGGACTTTGCTTCTCAGGCAGGATCCCAACCAGCTCTGACTTCTCTCCTCTCCTGCCCAGCCAAGAGCAGTTTTCCAGTTGTTATGCCCAAGAAGTGGACAGATTCAGCAGCAACATCTCACCACCTGATGCACACTTTGCTCCTCAGGGGCAGCCAAGTTTCTTTACTCCACAGCTCCGGGGGGTCACTGCATCTCCAAACAGCTCCTGATCTCAAGTTTGCAAAGGATGGTCCTGATGCCACTTTAGCCCACGGAGATGCTGCTTGCTCAGTCTTAGGAGCTCCTTCCCATCACTTTAACAGTACTGTGATTTGTTAGGGCCTGGGAGCTACTGCTACCTGACCTCCCAAGGGACTGAAGTGCAGACCATCTGCAAGGCCACCGCTGCCACACCTCCCTAAGCAAAATGGAACAGTTCCCCAACGGGTCTGGGGAAACAACTTTGCAAGATAAGCATTTCTGCAAAACCAACCACCTTTAGGCAAGCAACGTCCTCTCCACACCCCTCTTTCCCCATCAGCGGTTTGCGTGGAAGCATCTCTGGACCTTATGAGTCTCACCTCAGCAGCACCGTGGTTTGGCTTAGCTCCTGCTGGGGGGGGGGGGGGGTCACTCAGCACCGCTCAGAGCCCCCAGCGCCCAGAGGTGGCCGCGGCTCAGCCAAGCGGATCCGGCCAGCTGCAAACTCATTCTCCAGCCTCCCTCCCTCGGGCTGGGGAAACACCTCCCTGGCGGGTCCCAGGCAGCGGGAAGGCCCGGCAGCCCCGGGGGAGCCCCGGCCAGGCCCGACTCCCCCCCGTCCCCTCAGGAGGGCGCCGTTGCCATGGCGACGCGCTGCGGCCCGGCCCGCCTCACCTGCATGGCGCGGGAGAAGAAGACCCCCGCGTCCGACGCCAGCTTCTTCACGTTGAAATCCATGGCGGCACCAGGAGCCGCCGCCTCCGCCGCGCCGCGCCCCCGCTGTCACCGCGGCCGCCGCACGCCCGCCCTTTATAGCGCCGATCGATGCCCTCCTCCAGCCGCACCGCGGCCTCTTAAAAGGGCTCTGTGTCACCCGCGGGGCCTCCCGGTGCCGAGCCGGGCGGGCGGGCGGTGCAGCGGCGGAAGGAGAGCGCCGGACCGTCAAGGCTGCCAGCGGGGGCGGGTCTGGCCTTCTCGGGGAGCGCCGCGGGCGGCGGGGGCGCGGGCGGCGGGCGCGGCCCCTTTAAGCAGAGGGGGAGCCGTCAGCCGCCGCCGAATGGGCGCTCGCACCGCCCCTTCCCCTCCCGGCTCAGCCGCACTCGCCACCGCATCCTCCAGCCGGGCCCGGGGGGAAGCGCTCCGATTGGTGCGCCGGCGGGCGGCTCGCCGCTCTTATTGGCTGGAAGAGAGGGTCGGGGGAGGGGCGGTGGCTCTGCCCCGCCGCGGTCGGCCCCGCCCCCCGCTCAGGGTAGGCTGCGGCGCGGGTGGAAGGAGACGCTGCCCTTCCGCGGCCATGGCGCGCGGCGGGGGGAGAGGGCGCCGAGCGGGGCCGCGCGCCCCCCCCCCGCCACGGTGAGTGGTGCCGCCCGCGCTCGCTCGTGGGGGCCGGGTCGGGAGGGCCGCACCATCGCTGGAGGGGAGGGGGAGGGAGGGGTGGGTGGAAGTGGGCCTGGGGAGGGGGGGGTTGTCGGAGACGGCGACCCCCAGGTGGAACTGGGCCGGGGGGGGAGATGGGGACACTGGGGTTGAACTGGGCCGGGGGGGAGGAGACGGGGACCCCCGGGTGGAACCGGACCTGGGGTGGGGGGGGCGGAGACGGGGACCCCCGGGTGGAACCGGGGGGGGGGTCGCACCGGGGTGCAGAGTGTATGGGACCCCCCGGAACGCAGGGGTGCGGGAGGGTTGGGGATGTCTGGGGCGCAGGTGCTGCTCCGCGGTGCAGGGGTGTAGGGGGCCCGGGGGATGCCCCAGGGGTGCGAGGGGCCCGAGGGACCCCAAGGCGCGGGGGCATGGGGGCGCCCACGGGTGCAGGGGGCGTAGGGGACGCTCCGGGGGTGCAGAGGGACCGGGAGCCCCGTTTGCAGGGGCCCCGTCTTGCTGCAGCGCCGGTACGGGGAGTCCCGTGGGGAGCTCCCCTGCCCGGGGGGTTTAACGTGCCCGGGGGAGCCTGCAGTGCCTCCCCGGGACAGCCTCCGTCGGGCAGGGCTGTGGCGAGGTGCCCCGGCCGGAGGGGGTTCCCTGGTACCTTGCTGCGTGTACCCCTCAGCCGGGCGTAACAACTCCCAGGGCTGTTTTCTGTGCCCAAAATTTCTTGCGCTTTGCTTTTCCCACCTCCGCTCTGGCCAAAACGTGGTGTTTAACCTTGCGGGGAGAGCCCGTAGCCCGCGTCTGGTCCCTGCAGGCTCCCACCACCTTGAGACCGTTTCCAAACGTGGCTCCTGGATGGGGTAATGCCAAGTACCTAAAGGGTGGGTTGAAGGATGATGGAGCCGGACTCTTTTCAGTGGTTCCCAGTGGCAGGACGAGGGGCAATGGGCACAAGCTGGAACATAGGAAGTTCCACTCAAATATGAGGAGAAACTTCTTTCCGGTGAGGGTGCCAGAGCCCTGGAACAGGCTGCCCAGGGAGGTCGTGGAGTCCCCTTCTCTGGAGATTTTCAAGACCCGCCTGGATGCAGTCCTGAGTGATGTGCTCTGGGCAGCCCTGCTTTAGCAGGGGAGTTGGACTGGATGATCTCTAGAGGTCCCTTCCAGCTCTGACAATTCCGTGATTGTGAATAAAATGCAGCAACCCACAGGATGTGGGGCCAGGCAGGAATTGGGGGGGTCCTCATGTGGCTGTTGCACCCCGGGGTGGGTTTAGCTTGTTGGTGAGGGGAGATCCCAGAGCCCGGTGTGACCACACACGGGGTAGGAGCAGCGTCTCCTCGCTGCAAAGGCTGACCTGGCAAAGAGCAGGGCCAAAGGGTTTATAACTTTATGGCGCTTAAAAGATGATCCCCCCTGGTTTTGATACTCCTCCCCAGCTCCCAGCACGGCCAGCAAAGCTCTGGATAAATTCAAGCAGCTTTGAAACCTCCTGGGCAAACACCCCTTTGGTTGGTGGCTCCTGAGCAGGTCTTTGTCACACAGAAAACTGAGCAAGAGCAGAGTTTTGCCAAGGGAAGGGTACGTGTGGTTGTTTGCTGCCCCCATATAAAAAAAAAATAAATATTGTTAAGTAAAATCCTTCCAACCACGTGCAGCCAATTCTGGTGCATGTAGAAATCTCCAGTAGCTGTTGAGTCCAAGGACGGTGCTGCTGTGGAGCAGTTTGGGAATCTGACCCCGTGACTGGTAGGACAAGCAAAAAAGTTCCTGCTGTTGGTGAGAAGATGCTTTAGATCTTGTGCTTGGGTCTAGTGGCATAGCTGCTCCAAGTGACCAGCTGTGGTGGTTGTGAAGTGTAGTACAAGGAGGAGCAGGTCATGTGTTCCCTTCGCTCACCTGATTTTTCTCCTCTTCCTGCAGGAGGAGGATTGCTGGATGAAGGCCGCCCGTAGGACTCTGAGCCAGATGTCAGAGAAAAGTTGGCTTTCTGTGTGAGCAGCTCACGCAGCACCCGCAAGTGCCCTTCCCCTTTGTGGCTCCTGGAGGTGCCGAGGTCCCTGTGCAGACATGGCATTTAGACGGACAGAGGGAATGTCCATCATCCAGGCCTTGGCAATGACCGTGGCAGAGATTCCCGTGTTTGTTTACACGACGTTCGGGCAGGTACAACAAGCAGGAAAAGCTTTTCTGTCGGGTTCCTTGGGTTTTCTCTGTGGGGGTCTTTTGTTGAGAGAGAAGAGTCTGTGTTAGTTGTGAGGAACAGAGGTACAACGGGGTGATGCTGGGGGACCTGGGCAGTTTGAGGGTTTATAAGAGAGAGTTGGGGTGGTGGGAGAGAGTTGCTCAGGGTGGGCTTGGAGAGGGGAGAGAAGGAGACCCGCATCACTCCCTGGGAGAACACCTGGGTTCAACCTTTCTCTTCTTCAAAAGCACTAAAAAAAGACTTTTGTTTTAAAGATGATCAATATATTTCCCACTTGTGGTATTACAAGACTTGAGGCAATAAAGCTCAGCTACGTACCAGGGTTTGAAAGCTGAAGTCTCAAAGAGCTGGGGCTCTTTAGCCTGGAGAAGAGAAGGCTGAGGAGAGACCTTATCTATGCTTACAATTACCTAAAGGGTGGGTTGAAGGATGATGGAGCTGGACTCTTTTCAGTGGTTTCCAGCGATAGGACGAGGGGCAACGGGCACAAGCTGGAACATAGGAAGTTCCATTCAAATATGAGGAAAAACTTCTTTCTGGTGAGGGTGCCAGAGCCCTGGAACAGGCTGCCCAGGGAGGTCGTGGAGTCCCCTTCTCTGGAGATTTTCAAGACCCGCCTGGATGCAGTCCTGAGTGATGTGCTCTGGGCAACCCTGCTTTAGCAGGGGAGTTGGACTAGATGATCTCTAGAGGTCCCTTCCAACTCTGACAATTCCATGATTCCGTGAATTTGGGTAACCCCAACTGCGTCTGCTCCAGGCTGTGTGCAGATTTTGCAGTGCGTTCTGGTAATGAGGACCGAGACCATGTTCTCTAGGTTCTGTCAAAACGATGCTCCGCAGTTTCAAAGCTGCTAAGTCTTAGTCGAAGAGCAGGGGCTGTATTTTGTGGGCGGGAGGGGGAATGTCAAGGTGTCTTATGTTTAAAACTGCTAAAAAAAAAAAAAAGAAAGGGCGGTGGACTTGGTTTTTTTTCATTGTTCCTCTTTCATATCTTTTGTGTTTAAAGTCTGTCTTCTCTCAGCTGCGGCTCTCTCCAGGCCTGCGTAAGGTGCTGTTTGCTACAGCTCTCGGGACAGTTGCGTTGGCTCTTGCAGCTCATCAGCTGAAGCGCCGTCGTCGTCGAAAGAAGCAGATTGCTCCGGAGAAGTGCGGCTTTAAGCCTGGAGGGATCACGGTGCCCATCTTGCCAACCAGAAGGGTCTCCTCCGTGAAGAAAGGTCAGCCTTGCAAAAAGGGAAAAATCCCCAAAAGCCTTTTGTGAGGGAGCAAAGAGGGTGTACAGGGAGCGATGGGAAGTTCCTGATGGCTGGGGGAGAGGGGAGCAAAGCCATTGGTGTAGTGCATCGGTGCAGAGTGAAATAAGAAGCCTGAAGCACAGTGCCATGAACGCAGGGTTGGTGGAGGAAAAGGGAGAGACCCTGAGCTCAAACTCTTGTGGGCAAAAAAAATGACACTGTTTCACCAAGGTTTGCAGTTCCCATCCCCCTGCCTACTGGAAGACTATGGAGCCATTACGCCATGCTTCCCCCGATAATGACGACCCGGGGCACGCGGTGACCTGGTTGCGTATTGATCTCGGTGATGACAGTATGATGTCTGACCCAGGGGTCTTCCACGCAGCCCCGTCGGCGAGGTTGGGTGGCAGAGGGGAGGGTGGCCTGGGCCAGGCTGGGGAGTCAGGAGTGTCCATCCAGCTCTGTGGCACCTGGATCTTGGGCAGCTTCTTCACCTGCTTATATTGATTTTTGGGGTAAGACTGACCCCAGGTGTACTCAGCAAAGCACTTTAGGGATTAAACATTTGTTATGAAAACTTGAAGTGTTTTTACTATTAACCAAGAGAGCGATGTCCATGCTCTGCCTGGCCTGAGGGAAGCTGGAGGAGTTTCTCCTTCATGCTTTCCACTTGTGCTTGCCTCCTGCCATCCATGAGCGGTGAATAAATATTCATTCCTCAGCCTCAGATCCCCACCGATACCTGCTTTTTTTAGTGTCTCAGAGCAAAGTAGAGCATCCAGGAGATCCATGACTCATTTCTAGGTATTGGATGCTGCTTTGCCCATCTGCAGTCATGCTTGACAGGGCGATATTGCCCCTTCCTATTCACAGCTGAAGTGAATCAGGCCTAAAAATCCTTTTTTTTTTTTTTTTTTTTTTTTCGTGTGACCTTCCCAACTGCAGGATACTCCAGCAAGAGAGTCCAGAGTCCTGGCAGCAAGAGCAATGACACACTCAGTGGGATTTCCTCCATTGAGCCCAGCAAACATTCCAGTTCTTCCCACAGCCTCGCCTCGGTAAGGACCTTCTCAGCTGGGCTGGGAGAAGCAGGGTTGGGAGATGGGAGAGCACCTACCTGTAACAAGATCACAGAGTCCTTGGGCTCGTGCTGGCCAACGGATAATGCCAAAGCTTTTGGAGCAGAACAGGTTATGACATAATTGGAGGGTGGGTTCTGCTATTAACCTCGCAGTGACTGTCTGGAGTTGCCTGTGTGAAATCAGAGCAGCGTTTTCCTATGGCCGAGACCCCCAAGGTACATCCCACTTCTCTGGCCAACGAGGGGCTGCCGGAGGGTCTTGTTTGTGGGACATGGCTGTGATTCCTCAAGGAGCAAGGCTGTATTGTTGTTGGGTCTTGTAGCAATGGGGAACTTGTTTGCTTCTCTCCATGGTGGGGGTTTGGGTGGCCCAGCAGCCCCTGTGCCAGCCCAGCCCTCCTGTGCTGGGGCTGCTCACAGGTTGCTTGGTTGTTAAAAACCAAGTTAACTACCAAAATTGGATAACTCTGATTGGAAAACAGTGCAGGTTGAGAACACAGCCTAGTTGTTCTGCCTCCTCCAAAGCCAAAAGGAGCCTATAAATACAGGTAATTCAGGCTTGACTAGGCAGCAGAAAGCATCACTGCTTTTATCCACCTCTTGTCAGACCCAACACAGAAGGATATCGAGGAGAGTTTATGGCTTTGAGACCTGTTTGACATCCCCATTGCTCAAAGCCTCTCATGCTGTTGTTGGAGCAGTGGGCGGCACAAGCGAACCTCTGCACCTTCGTGCACTGTGATTTACTGCGAAACACCCCCTCGGCATCACCCGTCAGAGCACCCGGCCTTGGTGGCTGGTTAGCAATGCTGGGGTGGGAAGGGGAAAGATCACCTCTTCGAGGGGAGCTGTTGCCCAGCAGCACCTTACAGCATGTGCAGGCTTTGCTGTATTTTAGCTTGTTCTGCACAGTTGAAGCACCAGAAGGTTGCCAAAAATCCGTGCTGGCCAAAGTGTTGTCTCCAGCAGGCGGCAGTGCCGGCATGGCACTGGGCGTGCAGCCCTGCACCAGTATTCCCCTGGGGTAACTGGGATATGATGGGATGTGTCAGTGTGATCCAAGCTGTGACCAGCTCTGGCCACCCCCTTCCCCCTGGGGGGACTCTCACGTCCATCTAATTCCCCTGTGACTTCTCCCTTCCCACAGATGCTGTCCGGGTTTTATGTTGATGAAGTTTGTTTCTCTTTAGATAGGTGTTTTTTGTTTTGTTTTGGTTTTTTTTAATCTAAATTTCTTTTTCCACTGCTGGTGCATGGGTGGGGATATCCC
Source organism: Numenius arquata (assembly GCF_964106895.1). Taxonomy (NCBI): domain Eukaryota; kingdom Metazoa; phylum Chordata; class Aves; order Charadriiformes; family Scolopacidae; genus Numenius; species Numenius arquata. The sequence goes on from NC_133594.1 coordinate 6,177,384, forward strand.
CATGGAGAGGGATCTGTTCCCGTACCCCTTTCATTATGTGGGAGCTGAGTGTCTGTGACACCGTACTTACTACTTTCATGTTAATTTATGGGAAAGCAGCTCCTCTGTTGCTCAGCTGCAGTTTCTGCCTGTTCTCTCAGCTGCTTCCTGGGGCTCTTCTTTGCCATCTAGTAAATAAATCAGCAGCAGTGAATTGATGATTTGCAGTTCTGGATCTCAAGGTGATTTATTAACACGCCACAGAGATTAATCAATGGAGGCAGGGCAAGAACTCATCTGTCAGATGATTACTGTAGCTTTTTTTCTAGCATCAGGCTCACATTTGGACATCTTTCTCTAAGCCATAAGAAAACACTGGTCATTGATAGCGTTTGAACCCAGCACTTCATTGGGTCAGACTTTAAAAGACGTGCACTAGTGTGAAATTGGAGAAAGCTGATAATTTGCCGTGTGGATTTTAGTGCTCAGCCCTCCCAAGAGACGGTTTGGTTACAAAGAGAAGAACAGGGATCCCCCTGACCAGTCCTTAGCTGTGTTTTTGCTGGTAATCTGTTCCTTTGTTTGGACTGTGGTCGCTTTCCCCCACTTCCAGTGCTTTTTGCACAGGCAGCTGGGGCTGACGTGAACTTTCTGTCAAAAATCCATCAAAATTATTGCACCTTTGAAGTGATTGCTTTGGGGCTTTCTTGGGCTGTCACCCCCAGTGCTCTCCTGCGAGTGCTCACAGTTGTATGGCTCTCCATTTCCTAATGAAGCTTCAGTGCAAATTGGTTGGGAAGGTATTTCCCGCGCAACTTTCCGTGCTTTCAAAGACACCGCTGTGGTGCTGGGTGGAGAAGGGGAGGACTTCTCACCTCGCCTCCCTTCTTGGCACTGTGCTTGGCAGTTGACAGCGTAGTGTGAAGCCAAGTGGGAGGGGGCCAGTAACCCTTGATACCTTCCTCTTCCCAGGCAAGGGAAGGACCGATACGGAGGAGAACAGGGGCTAACATGGGGAAGAGAAATGGCTTATCGTTTGGATTTAGCTGGTAGTGGTGTTTGTGCAGTCTTAATGCTACTACCCTTGGAGAGAATTCATAAGGCTGCTCTCTGCTGCTTTCCCACAGATGGTAGCAGTCAATTCTTCCAGTCCAATACCAGCATCAGCAGGGATGTGGGAGGCCCAGGCGATGGGGGATGCTGGAGCCCTTGGTGATTCCAGTGCAGAGAGCCTCTACGTTCAAGGTGAACAAGCACAAGGGTAACATTGCCCTGGGGGGGTTGTTTATCGCTGTGAGAGCAAAAAGGGGGTGTAAATTGACTCGGAGCATTAGCAGCTCAATGTAGGGCTCTAATAGGAAGGGCTCTCTCATTCTTGACAAACTCAGTCACTTCTTAGTTATAAAAATCTCATCTTCTCCTAAAGAAGCATTTCTCTGTTTTCTCAGTGAATAATTTACTTCCAAAATACTGTTCTTTGAGCAACAGGCTCACCTTGTCTGGAGAACGGTATTTTGGAAGTAACACGGCTGATGTTTTAACCAGTTTGGGCATGTTCTCCTTAACTTCTAACCCAAACTAAACCATATTTAAAAGGGAAAGAAATAGAATACATTTATTCTTTCTTATCGGTATGGGAGAGGCTCTTCCCTGGATTGTCTGAGCGAGCCAAGGCTCATGCTGTATTGTTTTGTTTCTGAGTTCCTGGGACTCTCACAGCTTGTATTTGGTTGTGTTTCCAGGCATGGAGCTGTTTGAGGAGGCCCTGCAGAAGTGGGAGCAGGCGCTGACCATCAGGCAGAGGGACAGCGCGAGTACCAGCACCCCCGTGCCCTGGGATGGCAAGAAACAGCAAGAGAGCATGTCTGAGAACATCCCAGAGGTAGGTCCCCACCTTTCCCTTGCGTTTGGCAGCTGGGGAACATGCTGATAGACCAGCTTGGGTGCTGGAAGCAGTAATTAGGAGGTTAAAAGAAGAGCAAATTAAGGGCAGAGTTGGGCCAGACTCTGTTTAAGAGCTGTCTATATCTGCAGCTTCCTTATGCAATGTGAGTGGGTGTTTTTAATTTCTTTTTCTTTCTAATAAGTCTCGCCCCCTCATTCCCCAGCTTTTCTACCCACCTTCCAACATCATGTCAGTCACTGTCATGCAAGTCCTCCAGCAGCAGAGTCTGCGGGAGGAAAAGGCTGTAATAAATCCAGCACTGGAGAGAAAGAAATAGCTTTTTGTCGGGCAGTGTTGTGTCTGTAACTTTTCAAAGCATTTGAAAGGGGAGATCTTGTTGGGCACTGTCGCTTCCTAGGAAGCTGGGTAGAGAAGCGGAGACCAGCTGCCTGCATGTATTAATGAGTAAAGTGAAGTGGTAACTCGGTAGGAGCTAAGGATGCCCCTGCTCACTGAACAAGTGGGTCAGGGAGGGGTGTAACTCTTGCAAACAAGTATTTTACGACACAGCCTTGTTGTCTTGGACTCGAGGATTATGCAGGGAAGACCTCTGATAAGGAGAGGTCCAAACTAGAAAGGCTTTGTGACGATCATGGAGCTGAAGAGAGCAGCTGTAGCTCAGGACTGTGAAAGGAGCTAAACTCCCGACTCTCCAGGAGTTCTCACTGGCCAAAAGTGTTCCCAGTTCCTTATAAATAGGGCCTGGAGTAGTAAATATGTGGGATATTTCTCTTTTGTGCTGGATAATATTTACCCAAGTCAAATCTGGATTCTCTTGTTGACTCTCCTTGAAGAGTCCTATTCTAAAACTGACTTAAAAATGTCGATTCGTTATCAAAATAGATTTTGTGCTTCTTGTTAATGCTTCTGTCTTCTGGGTGAGATACTCATGCAGACACAGGGGCAAGATGCTGTGTAAGTCTTATTTTTCTCCCTTTCTTTCTTTTTTTTTTTTTTTATCCTATCCTCCTGTGCTGCTTACAGCAAACTTTGCTTATGCCCAGCATCTTAATCCAAGGACTCTTACTCTGTTATCCAGTTCTGGATACTCTGTTGTATTCAACACAGGTTTTCTGGTGTGGTTCCCTCTTGAAATTAGGCTAGAGTCACAAGTCAGGAGAATTAAGTGATCTGTAACTCATTAAAATACCTGTTTTTCTGGATGGCAGGTTAAAGTTCTTAAGTTCTTTCTTCCTTTTTTAACAGGAAAACAAAATTGTGAAGGTAAAAAGTCAGATGGTTTGAATAGGCTGTGTAGAAGCTTCCCCCCTGTACATTATTAGCTGCATTGTAGGATTAACGAGTCTTCTCTCTCCCTCTTTTTTTCTTTTTTTTTTTTTTTTTTTTTTTTTTCATTTAATCTGCGAACTGTAAATCCCATTTTACTGCAAATTTCCTTCCATATTTGTGCTGTCCATCTGTCTCTGCCCAGCTGGCTAACTAAGGGTGGCTTTTATGTTATGTTCAAGGAGGAGTCCCAGAGAAGGGAGTTTGCTGAGAAGCTGGAGGCCCTCTTGCACCGAGCCTACCACCTCCAGGAAGAGTTTGGGTCTTCGCTTCCGTCAGACAGCATGCTGCTGGATCTGGGTATGGGAGCTGGGGTAGAAATGCATTAGAAGGCCAGTTTCTTCTCCGATTTTATGTCTTTTCTGTAAGCTAGGCAATGAAGTGGTGACAACGTGCTGTTTGTGGGGGTGGGAGAGAGAGCACAGTGCCTGAGAGGAGTGGTGGTTCATAAACTCCTACACACGCGGCTTCTTCCTCTCCTCCAGAGAAGACTTTAATGTTTCCATTGGCGGATGGGTCATTGCGGCTTCGGACAGATGATGAAGACAGCTCCATTTCCGAGGACTCTTTCTTCTCTGCGGCAGAGGTGACTTAAGTTTCAGCTGTGGGTAGCAGTCCAGCTGCTTGGAGGGGAGCCACAAAGGCAGTGGAGCCAAACACATATTGGTAGAGGAAGATGATCCAACATGGAGCAACAGCCCCAAGCTGGGTTGTTCATGATGGATGTTAGGAAAAGTTATTTCGTTAGGGGAATGGTGAAGCTCTTTCTAACCAGCATTTCCATGTCATCTTCCGATCTACTCTAGAAAACATGCTGTAACAGCTAGGAGAGAACTGTAGATCTAATGTAATGTGACTTGGTTGTGTAAATTTTAGGGGATATTGAGCTGTGTTGGAGCTGAGACAGCTTTGAAACTGGTGGGAAAAGCAGTATCTTTGCATGAAATAATTGGCAGTGATGAAAGTTTGCTAGCTGAAGCAGGCACATCCTGCTTGTGCACAATCTCTGCGTATTTGCAAATATTTAACGAGATCATTTTGTTCTTCCCATGCCTCTGCCACCTCTACAGCTCTTTGACTCTCTCCAGTTTGAGGAAATACCATTCCACCTCTCTAAGCCAGTAGCAGCATATGAAGAAGCTCTGCAGTTAGTGAAAGAAGGGAAAGTTGCGTGCCGGACGCTGAGGTGAAGTCACAGCTGGAGTTTTGGGTCCTTGTGTCGAGGCTCGTTTGAGCAGAGTGAACATGTTACTTGCCTTTGAGCAGCCCTGTAACCAGAATAACCCTTTGGGGTCTGGAATTCTTAGCATCCTTCCTGCTGGTTCAGACTTCCCAGGGAATTAGCCCCAGATTTTAGCACACACATGAAGAAAGGGTAATTGTCCCAGGAAATCAGTAATGAGAAATGCGCCTGTTCTGTGTGGCTGGCTGGCATAGTCCTGTTCTGTAACAGCCTTTGCAGAGGTGCTCCAGTACCCCAGGGAGCTGTGCAAAGGGAATGCAGTTATTACTTTCTCCTAGGCGTATTGGGAATTTTTAGGGGAGCATAGTTGTTAGAAACGCGGACATCAGAAAAGCTGAAATTTATGCAGTCCTTCCCCTTTCCCTCTAGGACAGAGCTCCTTGGCTGCTACAGTGACCAGGATTTCCTTGCGAAGCTGCATTGCGTCAGACAGGCCTTCCAGGTGAGAACGGCTCGAAGCTCCTGGGTTCCTGGGGCACATTCTCCTTTGCCTGCACAGAGGTGACGTCTTTGCCCTTCTATACAAGTAAAAGCAGAAGCAGCAGCAGCCCAAGTTCCCCTTGCTTAACTCCCTCATCCCGTCTTAATCGATTTGATGTGGAGAAGGAGAGGATCCCCTGGTCCCCATGTCCCACTTGAGCGGTGGTTACATGGCCACTAATGCTGGTTTAGTTCTGGGAGGTTAAAGTTTGGGAATTTCAGAGCTGTCTAGAAGCTGGTACTCCCACTTAAGAGCTTTTCACTGGGCTGGAGTCAAATCTCTGAGGTGGAGGAGTAAGATTTCCTTCTCCTTACCGCAATCCTCTTCCTGGCAAGATATGTCTAGAGCCTGAGCAGCAGCTTTTGTGCCCTGGCCCCGCTGTGGCTCCTCTGCCTCCGTTCTTGCTGCTTCCAGTCTTTCAGCCTAATTTTAAACTTGCTTCCTGGAGAGAGCAGTTTTCTTTCCGAGACTCCAGCTTATTAAGGTTAACGGTACCAGTGTATGCACCGCTGCACCGCTTTGTGTCCTGTCCTTTTTTTTTTCCTCCCAACTCAGAATTTGTGTGGCTGTAGGTGCTCACAGGAGACTTCTTGTGTTCCCTTTGCAGGAGCTGCTGGAGGATGAAAGCAATCAACTGTTTTTTGGGGAGGTTGGGAAGCAAATGGTGATAGGACTGATGACAAAAGCTGAAAAGGTAGGAAGTTTGTATAACAACTAAGCTGTGTCTTGAGCACAGGGACGCTTGTTCCTCCATCCCAACCCAGTGTGTTCAGTGTGTTGGAAGAAGAAAGCTTCATCTGTGTGCTGGTGACTATTGTGAGAAATAAAGCACAGGCATTTTTAATGTTGTTTAACCAAATTCTCTTGAAAGAGCTTCTCTGTGCATCTCCTGTCCACACTTTGATACTGTGCCTCACTGAAGCAAACAGAGGCTCTGCATCAGCGATGGCATCGTCTCAAGGAATATAGGAAAGGGAAAATGTAACCAAACCTTTGCATCAGTGATGTACCAGTTTTCAGATCACTGGCTTAGTCACTGGGGCCATCCGTGCCTCCTAGAAATAAATTCTCTTTTTCTGTACAAAGAGTGTTTGGCTAAAACCTTCAGCCAGTTGCATGCATTGATGTGGGCTCAAAGCAGAGTAGTCAAGCTTTGGTGAAACGTGCCCACAGCTTTGTGCCTTCTGAAGTGTTTTGTTTCTCTGCTTTCCCAGAATCCCAAAGCATTTCTGGAAAGCTACGAGGAGATGCTGCGTTATGCACTGAAGCAAGAGACCTGGCCAACCACTCAGCAGGAGCTGGAGGGAAGAGGGGTTGGTAAAGACGTTCTCTCTACAAAGTTGCAGAGGAGTTGGAAGATAATGGATATGTAGGAGCTGCCCAGGAGTGAAAGAACTGCTGCTGAAATACTATTTTGCAATTGTACATTGCGTTCTTCAGCTCATTACATTTTGTTGCTTCAAATCAAGATAGTAAAGTCTGTCTCTGCATTTTATTATTTTTCTTTTTGAAGCCTGTTTCCTTTAGAGACTGTTTGCTCTCTGACAGGTGGTGTGCATGAGTTTCTTTGACATCGTGCTGGACTTCATCCTCATGGATGCTTTTGAGGATCTGGAGAACCCGCCCTCCTCTGTGCTGGCTGTGCTGCGCAACCGATGGCTCTCCGACAGCTTCAAGGAGACGGTGTGTTAAGCGAGTAGTCCTTGTGCCGAGCATGAGATCTCAGTGCAAGGCTGGGAAAGAGTGTAACCTCGGCTGTCCTGGCTGAGCTGAATTTTCTCTTTAGAAGTACCATGCTTTCCTGAAGTTCTAAACAACAATCTTCTGGTACATATAAATTGTTTACAGGAAAGCTTTCCTTGGTTTGAAAGCATCTGGTTGGCTCCAATAGACTTATTTCTCTAGCGGCCTTTATCAGTGATGCCATGGAGATGTTAGAAGGTGGCAATGCATGTTTTAATGGATGAGAATAAGAGGATCAAAATGTAGGGAAAAACAGATGGTGGTTTTTTTTTTTGTACCTGGCCATTCATTCTGGTGGTACCTCAGCAGACACTGATGCTCAAATTAGCAGCACTCTCCTCTAGTCCTGGTCCTCAGCTGCATATTTAAGACTGATTAGTTTCATAGATTGAGAAGATGGTGGTTGGGAGGCACCTTTTAACAGCTGTCTGCTTACAGTCAGCATTCTAGGGTGTTTGGCAACTATGTCAGACCATATCAGCAATCTGAAACACTTTGGCTTTTCTGCAATGGATCTGGAGTGGCCAAGTCTGCTTCCAGTTCACCTCAATTTTTGTCACTAATTTTAGAGTTGTTGGCACAAAAGGGCCGCTGCTTTGATATTTCGATGGCAATATGTTGGTAAACTGTTTTGTTGGGTGGTTTTTTGTTGTTTTTTTTCTTTGTGAAAAGTAATCCAAATAACTGATGGTCTCTGTCTATTAATTGTAGGCCCTAGCAACTGCCTGCTGGTCAGTTCTGAAAGCAAAAAGGAGGCTTCTGATGGTAAGCAAAGTTAATTAAAAGGGAAAGAGTCTAATGTATTTGAAACTGAAAAGATAACACCTAGATCTTGACAAAATACAAATTCTAAGCGGTTTAAGACTGAACTGAATCATATTCTTTGTAATGCTTTAGGGCACTGGGGTCCTGCCATGACTGCTCCAGTGCCATGGCAGTGTTTTACTGAATCAGCCTGAGTTTATTCTCCCTCTTTCTTAATGTGAGGATCCCAAAGATGATGTTTTCTGTCTGGTATTCCCTCCCTCCTTCCCTCCCTCCCTCCCCTCACAATACTGTAGGAATGATCACAGACACCAAGGAACAAGGGGCCGCTCCTGAATTGTAGTTTCCTTGCTGGCAGCACAATGAATGGTTCATGCGCTTCTTCATTTCCCAGCGCCAACTGCTGAGCAGTTACTACTTGATGTGTTTCCCTTCAATCTGTGGCTTTCTAAAGTATCACAGCAGACGAGTTCATGGACCTGGGGAACAGGAAGCCGCAACTTCACAACCCCAGTTCTGCCACCGGGTCTGTGGCCTCTGGCAAGTTTTCAGCTCCTGTCCCACAACCAGCTGGTACGACTGGGTTTGCCTCGTGAGGTGGTTCAAAGAGAAGCGAGAGCGTTGGAAGCTGTATTGGTCCTGTCAGGAAGTAGCTCTGTCTTGGATATTTGCATGCCCTTTCCTGGCTTGGTCCAGAGATTATAAATAGAGTCTATAAAGACTGCCTGATGGTTGCCTTCCATTTTCTTCTATTTATTTTCCTCCTGAAATAGTTGTTTAGGAACACAAAGATAGAAAGCTCTAGTGATGCTTCAAGGGTTCTGAAAGATATATGTAATTCTGCAGGAAGAGATGGTCTTAAGTAGCTCTTCAGTTTCTGAAGCATGATGGTTTCTGGTAGCAGATATGGAATAAGCTGCTACTTCTGTCTGAGAATTAAGACGAACCAATTCTTCCCTTCCCTGTGGCAGGTACCAGACGGCTTTATCTCTCATTTCTACTCCGTATCGGAGCATGTCAGTCCTGTTCTAGCCTTTGGTTTTCTGGGGCCCAAGCAGCATCTGTCTGAAGTCTGCAGTTTCTTCAAGGTAAGATGGCTTTTCTGTGCCTGATTTGCGTGGGACTCCTGTTGTCTTCTGGCTTAAAGCTGCAGATGTGAGCTTTTGGTGACTGACGTGGCATTAAGAAACTTGGCTATGTAAAAGCCTTCTAAAAATCACTGGGTTTTGAGATGCAGATTGCTGAGTTCAGATTGATAAGAATTCCCAGCGCAATTTACCATAGCTAGTAGGAAACCCGTGTGATGAGATCAATTTACACCATCAGTATTGAAAAAGATTACAGGTGCGTATGCTGAAAGAATATGTTGCCTAAGAGTACACAGGCTCTTACAAGTTATTTGACCTTAAAGCCTAAATCCTTTTGTTCTTGTGGATGATATCATGAGAAGCTTTGTTGCATCGATTAAAAGTTTGCGTGGGTATTGCCGTGGACATGAGCACAGCTTTCCTGACTTCGAGAGATCTGCTGTCCTGTTTCAGAGGCTTAAGGGGATCCTGCTACAAAAGTAACACCCAGCCTAAAGCAGATCTTTGCTTGGATAGCAGATGGCCAAAATTCCTCATGGGGTTCTCTGTTCTCTGTCCAGGCAGGTGGGAGGAGGTCTCCTTACCGTAAACCTTCCTTTTGTCTTTGTAGCACCAGATAGTACAGTACCTGAAGGACATGTTTGATTTGGACATCGTGAGATACACAACGGTGCAGTCGCTGGCAGAAGACATTCTGCAGCTGTCGCGGCGGCGCAGCGAGATCCTCTTGGGATATCTGGGCACCGAGACTTCCCCCGAGATGAACGGCACGCTTCCCGGGGAAAATGAGCCACTGAAGGAGCTCATCTGATGTCAATCAGGGGAGGAAAACAGTTTTGTACAAGGACCTTTTTCCTCCCAGAGATGGATAAAACTACCTGCAGCGCTCAGTGGTGGCCGCAAGACTATTCGAACACACAGCAACCTGGTGGGACCTTCTGCTTTTTGTAGCCAGTAGTGTTTGCTGGGATGGATCCAGGACCACTTGCAGCTTATGGTTTGAATCTCTTCTTTGTTCCACCTTCCTGTTCTTTTTATTATTATTATTTTTAATGTGTCATATAAACCACAAACTGCCTGGGCCCAGATTTTTTGCCCAATTCTCTTGAATAGGGCAACATATGTACCCGTTTCACCTGTGAGTTTTCTGGGAGATGATCCCTGATGTTTACGATTGTGTGTGGGAGTAGGAACATCGTTGGTAAATTCTTCACTTGACCCATAGCTTCTCAAGGAGGCTTTGTTTGCTTTGAGATTTTTATTACCGTTCTTTCTCTGCTGTGTTTCTACAGACATTACTGCTGATTTTACCATATGTGTTTTAACACATGCAATGTGACTAGCAAAGGTTTCTTTCCCAGGGAGGAAGAAATAGTTCTGTAAAGCACTGAAGTACAATGCAGACTTTGGTAACCAGCCTGAAGCTCTAAGGAAGCTGGTCTGTTCCCTCTGTGTTGCTGCTCTTTGCAGGCCAGGTGACGGGCTCTGTGCCATGGTTATCCTCACTTAGGAGATTGCTGAGGCCTATATTTGCCCCTAAGGCAAGCTAGAGTGAGGAGGGGGTGGATTTGCATCCTGCCTGTGCATGCACAAAGTCTTTAATGTCCATCAAAAGTGCCTTGCTGTACTTCAGAATAAGCCAGCAGCAATTTTCGCTGGGCAGGAGGTGTGGGGTGTACACAGGCAGAAGGAACCATTATAGTGTGGTGCCTATTCCTGTTGTGCACGAGGCAGTCGGAGGTGTACATGTTGGATGTGATGTACAAAAGGGGTTGTGTGTGCAAGTAGCTGGAGAGTGTGCAAGCTGCTAGAGAGGTAACGGCTCTTTATAGTCTGTCAATCCTAAGAAACGTAGTAGTTTTGGGTATAGATCAAGTGCATGTGTGTGGTTTTTTTTTTTTGTAGTGCTGGGATGGGCTCTTCCCAAATGATGTGGTGCTGACTGCACAGCCGGCACCTGAAATCTGGCTGCTTTGGGACATGTGCCGAGTTGGATGCTCGTGCAGGGCAGTGGAGTGCGCTGGACTTGAGGTGCTCCTGGCTTTTGTGTGAGGTTTGCAGTGATTGCCGAGTCCTCTGTGAGGGCAATGCCACAGGTGAAGGCTGAGGGTCCAGCCTGTCCTTTGTTCTGTTTCAGTCCGCATATGGCTCCAAGTCCCAGCTTCAGAATGTGCAGGTCTTCAGGGAGAAGAAAATGAGGACTTTCACAAAAACACGAGCTTCACTGGTGTTTTTTTCTCCAGACTGATTGGTTATCCCTTGTGTCTGTTCCAGGTAAAAGGCATAAGTCTTATCTAGCCATATTTTTGCAAGGAAAAAAAAGTAACAATCTGGAGTATCCATAGAGGCGGAAAGTCAGTGCACGGGCTTGGAGAATACAAATGTCTTCGTTCTTCCTCTTCAGATATGTAATGTGTATTCTGCTGGTAAAAGCAGGAAGGAAGTAAGCAGGGAAAAGTAAACAAGAGGATGTAGAAGGAGTAGATAAATGCTCCTGAGATGCTTGCAAGAGGGTAAGTGTAGAGCACGTAACATCTGTTGCTCTGTAAGTACATCAGACTGATGTGGCTTATCCTGAAAAACAGATTAATGCAATAAAGAAGACAGTGCTGAGGCAGACGTGAGGAGCAGCTGACCCGAGCGAAATAAACTGTTCTGAGAAGGATTTGAGAGAGAGCAGTTGAAACTAGGAAAGGTCTCTGAGGTGCCTTGCTCCTGGCAGCGTGCGGTGAGAGAAGAAACAGAGGATGTTGTATTAGCATGACACACCTGCTCTGTGTAAACTGTGATTCAAAAGTACGGTATATTCTGAAAGCAAGTTACTTTGCCAAAAAAAAAAAAATGTTTATAGTGCTTTGTGCTCTTGTATGGCTGGTTTAGAAGAAAGAGTAACTTCAGCAGCTTTGTATAGTGGTTAAAAAGATGCTAAAATGTGAAGATTATTGTAATAAGATGGATTGGATTGTAATTCTAAACAATCAATGCTGTTAATTAAGATTTTTAGAGTTGTTTTATGTGTATTTATTTAGTACTTTGAGTGTCTTTTGGCCTCAGTGCTTGGGGCAGCCTGCCCACTTTGTGTACAGACAAGGACACTGGCCGCTGACTTTGGTCTTTTCGCATCCTTGTGGGAAAGGACACTGAAACAGGGTCCCCATGAAGCAAACACTAACTTGCACTGTGGCTTTTTAAGATAAGCAACTGTAAATTCCTAATCAATCAAATGGAAGAAAGACAGTTTTATTGCAGCTTTATGCTTTTCCTTAGCCCTTATTGCAATTAGGGTACGCTGCCCTGCCAGTGAAGGTAAAGAAGGATCTTCCTTGAGAATATGCCGCTCTTTAAGGTTGAGTTCTCCCCCTCCGCCCTCCAACACTAACTTGCTCCTGCACAAGCCAAGGATGTTTGCTGAGAGAAACTGATTTTGTCTTTGCTGGGAAGGATTTTAAACTTCTCTACACTCCCTTCCCCCTCGCTATTTCATTGCTGCTCTTTCTCCCTCCCCAGTCCCAGTGTAGCTTGAGAGGAAAGGCAGAAGAAAGGTGTTTGCAGCCCCTGAAGGGTGCTGTTCAGATCAGCGGTTTCAGAGGGGCTGCTCCTGCGGAAGAAGCTCTCCCTGACGCGAGGGGTGGTGGTCAGTGACCTGCTGCGTTCAGCTCCTTTGGCTGCAGCCCCCAGCAGGGGCTTGGGCTGATTCCACTGATCCCATCCAGAGCAGAGCTTGGCCCAAATGGCAACCCCCTCACGCCCATCTGTTTTTCAGCATAGAGAAAAGGTTATGCAGGAACAACTGCCTGCCCTCTGGCTTCATAAGAGATCACTAGAAAATCCTTCTTTCCCCAGCATATTGTGTTTAGCGAAGGAAATTCTTCAGTATTAGTAGCAGCTGAGATACATATTCAGATAGAATCTCTAGAGATAAGATATTTGCCTTTTTTATAATGAACCCTTATTCTCAAGGGGTTAAATCATTCTGGGCTGACACTTGCAAGATTTTAACACTGATGGGGATTTAAAGTGGCTTCGCAGCTATGAAGTAAAATCCTTCAATAGTTTCTGATGCTTAAACAGAATTTCAAATATGCATGACTTTCAGTTTTTATGTGGAGGTTGTAACAAGCTTCACCAGTGGTTAAAGTACATATTCAGTACTTTAGTATGTATGTAGAGACTACACCAACTGGCTCTAGGACGGTCTTTATGATCTTTAAAGCACAAATACATTAATTTAAAAAAAAAAAAAAAGAGGAAAAATCTGCCTTGTATCTACGAGATCAGTGTGGCTTTGAAGAGCATGATTTGTGCTGTCTCATGCAAGCAGGTAGGAAAGCAGGATTTTACTTACCCCTCTTCAGTAGAACATTCCTCTGCCATATCTGAAACTAATGAATGTAAACTTGTGCCTATTTTTTCTTGTTTTCCTAAAGGTGTAAAAAATCTGTTCTTGTTTTGCTCCTTTCTTTTTCTTTGCAGCTAATTTTTTCTTTCAATACCTTTAATCTTAGGATGTGGGCATTACAAGTCAAATAAAACTTTCCTTCATGATTGTGGTTTTTGTTTCTAAATTGCAAGAAACTCAAGCCTTCGGTTTCTGATTTAGGTGACAGTTGCGGTGACACCTCTGGTGCTAAAGTGATGGTGTAAAACAAGGCTCACTCTTCCTGGAGTCAAAATGCTGAACTTATAGCAAGTAAACTTCAGGGTTTTGTTTGCACGGGGAGTTCTTTCTGGTTCTACTGAAGACAAGTTTGTAGCTGAAGCAGGCTGTTAAATAAACAAGACAACTCATTGTACTTTGAGCAGTGGTTGAAAACTGTGGGGTTTCATTTTTCAGATTTTTTCCTTTTCCGTGGTGGTTTGGTTGTGTTTGAGTGTGGTGTGGGTAGGCTTAGCAGGCTGTGATCAAGTGATAACAGAAATCCCAGTGAGGAGCAGAGTCTCTTAAACGTTGTCCAATTTCTTGTAGCAAACTTATCAGCCTCTCAAATGATGTGAAAGGAACCCCGAGTAAAGCCTGTGGGTTGGTATCAGAGATGCCCATCTACCGCGCAGTGCGGGGAAACTCGTCTTCTCATCCTCCTGAAGCAATTACAGAACGTTTAAATACTTTCATTTTCAAATGATAGAGAAACCAGGTTGAATCAGATAATCGCTGTGGAAGTGAACAGCATAAGATTTCATCCATACACTTAAGAATAAAAAAAAAAACAACAAAGAAGCCTTGGTTAGCATTAATGCAAGCCTGTCACGAAGTGTGATATATGCAAATGGAATGTTCATGAATAGGAAAATCTTTGTCTCGTGCCACACCCTGAAGGGTAGTTGAAAGAGTTAAAAGGAGTTTATCTCAGTTTCCATGGTGTCAGACTGTATACTCATTACATCTCCAGAGCAGCTCTCTGCTTTCTTTTGCTGAAGGAACAGAGCAAAGGCTGCTCCGTGTATTGACACCTTCTTCTTCTGTTCAGGAAGGAGTGGGTGAATATAGCAATGAAGCCCACAATTTTCAGTACTTGTCATGGTACATAGATCAAATGTAATCCACTCTGCCAGCATAACTCTATATTCAATAGCTTGGAAAGGAGGAGATTTATTTAACTTGAATAATGAAAGCAGTAAATCACTCATGCTACCTTGTAGCAGCCTTCTGCAACGAACTGAACTTCTGCAGTAAATACTTGCTCTTTCTTTCCAAATAATGAGACTTTAATGCTATTTTTCTTCCTGTAATGCCAGGAAGAGTGTCAGCTTTGAAGAGCCCGTTGAAATTAATGGGACATAATCATAATTGCTCTCTGAAAACAGGTATATTACAGCGGCAGGAAAAGGAGTTTTCTCCCTGTTCTGAAATCTTGCTTTAAGGTGAATGTGTTAAGGCATAGAAATCCTAGTCCCTGTGCTTTCCTGACATATAAAAACTAAAGGCAACTCCTTGCCTCTGTTTATCACTTCTTGCGGTGCTCCTGCATATTTATTTTTCTGTAAGTTTTATTTGAAAAAAAAAAAAAAGAATTCATTTTGGTGGTTTGGTCTGAAGGTGTATTTGCCTTCCGCACGCTTTTCTGTGCAGTGCTGCCTCTGTATCTCTCTCTTGAAGTGCTGCACTGCTTGTGTTCTGCTTTTTCCTCAGGCTCGCAGGTAAGTATTACTCTCTGGGGTCACGTATGAGAACACTCATTTCGGTTTTGTCTTCAAAGTGGGTGATTTCGGGTATTTGGGGAGAAAAAAAAAAGTATTACTTGGATGGGGTGTTGCCAGGCCTTTGTGATACCTTTTAAAGAATGTGTGGAGTATCAGCATCCTGATTTCTCTTGTGATTCTGCAAGGACTTTATTTCATGCTTTATTTTCACCTGAGCTGCTGGTCCTTTACAGAGCTATAAAGGAGATGTGGCTGTGAAAATCCATCTTCTTCCTAGTAGTATTAAAAAAAAAAATAAATTTCAATTTTCAACAGAGCTTAGACCTTGGCAGTTAATCACTCCTGTGCAGTGGCAAGTAGAAATGTTGTTTGGCTAGTGCAGTAATCCTGATATGTAGCAATACCATTTATAAAATGAAAGCTTCCCTTTTAAAAGCACATCTTTTCACCCTTGAAAACGGTGACGTGACAGAAGGAGAGTTTGCATTTTCTTCATTGACAGCGGGGCCGGAGGAGGAGGCGGCGGCGGTTCCTCGCCACGGCAGCCCCACACTGGCCCCCCCTCCGGGCCCCCCTCCCAGGGCGGCAGGGGACACAAGCACCGCAGCGGGAGGCCGTGAGGCGCTGGGGCGGCGGCAGGGAGATTGTGAGGGGGGTGCCCCCCCCACCCCCGTCCCAGGCCCAGCCCCGAAGCAGGGCCCCCGAGGGCTGTCCGGGCCGGGCCACCCCGGTCGGCGGCAGAGGCCATTTTAGCCGCCAAGTCGCCGCCAAACCCCTTCCTCAGCCCCCCGTGCCGGCCACCACAGCGCCGCACCTGATTGGCTGAGAGCTGGCGGCAATGGAAGCTGATGATTGGCTAATCTGCATGGCTCTTTTCGCCAATGAGGAGGGGCAATGACGCCCGCCTTTCTTTCGATTGGCTTTCCCGCTGCCTGCGTCCTCCTCCTATTGGGCACCGGTGCCAGTAGGCTATTGGCTCTGCTGCTCCCCGGGTTGGATTTTTAATTGGGTGGCTGTGGGTTGGCCGGCGCCTCACCTGCCGCGCAGCGTCATTGGGCCGCCGCTCTCCGCGCCCCCGCCCATTGGTCGCACCGCCCCTTATGCGCGCTCCCATTGGCCGTGGTGGCCTGGCCCGGTATCCGGGTAAGATGGCCGCAGTCGGAGAGTGCTCGCTCCCCGCTCCGTGGCGGCCGGTCTCCCTCACTCACGTCGAGTATCCCGCAGGTAAAGCTCCGCTTCGCCCCCGGCCGGCCTCCCCGCCGCCCGCCGCGCCGCTTCCCGCGGCGGACCCCTCCCGCCGCCCCACCGCACCCCTGAGGGCCGGGCTGGCAGCTGCGAAATAGTGAGCCATTGAGCGGTCGCCCTGAAGCGGCCGGGCGCGCGTGCGCGCTGGGGGCGGTGGGACTTGCTGCCGGATAGTGAGCCACAGGGGGGACTCGGCGCTGCGCATGCGCCCTGGCGAGGCGCCCCGCTCCAGGGGCTGCGCGGCCCCGGGCGGGGAAGGGGCCGGGAGGGGGGGGCCGGGGTGCGGCCCTGTCCCGCCGCCCTGGGGCCCTCCCTTGTCACCCTCCCCTCCCTTGCCATCCTCCCCTCCCTTGTCACCCTCTCCTCGCCGCTCCCTGTAGCCCCTAGGCGTCCCTGGCCATGTGTGGCTGCCCCTGGGCCTCGAGGTTTGAGCCCCACCCAGGGCATGCCCAGCCCTAGTGTCACCCCACAGTAGCATGGCGGGGCCGGGTGTCCCCTCCCTGCCCTGCTGTTGGGTGTCTGGGGGGATGCTGGAGGGGTCTGGCTTGGTGTGTCAGGGGGACGGCTGGCCCTGGTGTGCCCTCCTGGCATTCCCAAGGAGCTGTGCCGTGGCAGGGCAGTCCCTGTCCCCGAGGTGGGCTTGGCTGCCAGGGGCTTCTGTGAACCCGGGGTCGGGCTTCGATCGGGTGGCGCTGAGGGAAATGCCTGGGGGACGCCAGGCTTCCTGTAGGTCAGCTCTTGGCGAGGTGGGTTTGGCTACACGCAGTGGTGAGAAGCGATGGGTGCCCGTGTGCAGGATGGGCTGTTCCAGCTGGGGCAGTGGTGTCATCCGCAAAGGTCCTGTGTCGTGTCCCCGTGGCACTGCGTGCCAGCAGCCTGGCCCACGTTGGGGTGGGATGCATCCCTCATCCACCGGTGGGCAAGAGTAAATGGGTCTGTATTCTGATGGCAGCTGACTGAGCAGTGTCTCAAATGTCTGTGGTCTGTAGGAGCTCCTCTTCGGGTGCTTTGTGCTGTGCTGGTTTTGGGTGAGATAGAAAAAATCTGCATGTTGTAATTAAAGATAATAGAAAAACAGGGTGTGAAGTGTCTTAGTGTTAGTATTGACAATCTGGTCAAAATCCAAATTTGGCGTTAATGCTATTCTCAATATTGCTTGTTCTCCCAGCAAGTCCCTAACTTGCCGTAAAGTGTTGCTGTATGTCCTGTTTCAATAGCTGGATTTTAGTTACTGATGAAAGCTCCTCTTAGTAGAGCAATACCTAAAGTTTCTGAAGTGCTTTCGGATCTTCTGGGTTGAAAGTACCCATTTAGCCAGGAGACTTAAAATGTGACAACACTGAGAAGATCTGGTGCTGGAAATATGTTATTTCTTCCCCCCTCCGCCCCCCCCCCCCCCCCGCTGTTTTCTGGTTTTCTGTGATACTTTTATGAAAGATAGGCGTTTCCTTTTCTGTCTTGTGTTTTCCTTCGCCCTGTACGTCCTTCTGCCATCCCCCTTCTCAAATATATTAATGTGACAGTTTGGGGGAGACAGGGGAATAATCTTTCCAACAGTACTGATATATTCATCTTTGTATCTTATCTCCTTATCTGAACCTGGCAGTATACACAGAGCGTCCTGTGCACTATTTGTTAGATTGGTTTTAGGAAATGGGGGTGGTTGAAATTGCTGCACAAGGGTTATCTGTCAGATCTTAAAGCATTTGACATAATATGATTATTTTCTCTCTGCATTGAGTGCTTTTGTGCAGGCAAATGGAGAAGATGATTGTGTGGAGGGGGTAAATCACCGCCGAGATGAGGGTTATGTACTGAGAGGATGAACAGTGTGTTTGCCTTCGATAAAATGTGTAATTATGGAAGCCTATAAAGTGGAGACAAAGGACTAAAACGTTAAAACAGCTGGAGCTACAAAAGTTTCTTAATTTATTTTGGTCTAGAAAAATGAGTTGCGGTGAGATGGTAGGTCTTATCTGGGTTTGGGGAAAGTGCTCTAACTTTTAGAAGGCTATTGATGTTTTGTTTGTGTGTACAGCTTAAGTTCAGGTCCATAAAGCTGCTAGATAATGTATATTTATAAAATAGTGGTGTTGGCAGTATGCTCAGCACAACAGAGTTAATGTAGCCTCGTGCTGATAGAGGGGGGTCAGAATGAGAAATAGATCCTGCTTTTACCAACATAAATTATTAAGCTGCCTTGGCGTGTCATACACTGTTGTGTGGCAAACGTCTTTTGCTCTTGGCCGATCCCAGAGACTGCTGGCCTGGAGTGCAGCGTGTGGAGCCACTGTGGCAATGGGTTCTTAAAATCTCCAATCTTTAAAGACTTCCAGTGTACAGCTGCTGTCATCCCCGCTTTTCATCTGCCGAGAGTGATGGTCCCTCTCGCTGTGACCAGGTGAAGAGCAGTCACTGCTCATTTCTGTCTGGCAGCTGAAGCCCATTATTGGGCTTTTGCTTGTAATTGTGAAGGGGAGAGGTGTCTCCAGAAGGGTGCTCATCCTCCCTGTCTTTATCTAATGTTTCCTTATCAATAATGATATAGCACAAAATGCCAAACACCCATCCTTACTGCTTGTGGGGCTGTTCAGTTCTCCAGGGCTTTCTGTGATGGCAACTTTGAGCAAGATCAAATGAGAAACAGCGGATGAACGCTGTGGTTGTCAGCTGCAAACTGGTCTGAGTAAGGGGAGCTTGGAGACTTAACTGAAATATTACCCATAGTAATTGTCAAGATCAAACACAGGGAGAAGAAACCAACAAAGGCAGTGTTACTTGGCAGCGGGTTAAAACACACTGCTGAAGTCTTTAAAAACATCATCCTGATGCTGCTTTCAGAAATGTTTGGTCCTGGAGCTTCTCCTATCAGCAGCCGTACTTTGGTGAGACCAAGGAATGGTCTGGCGTAGTGTCGGGTTGCTGACAGGTAGGCAGGAACAATCCTTCTTCTGTACATCCTTCCAGTAATCAGTTGGTGATTGCACCAGGGTTGTTAAGTCCTTTGATGGATATAGAAAAGCTGTACTCTGAGTATGTCTGATTGCTCTTTAAACCCATTTCCGCTTTGGATCTCACAGCATCTTTGGCAATGAGCTTTTAAACTTAACTGCGGTGGTGGTTTCTTTTCTGCTTTTAAGTCCACTGCTCAGTAATTTCATCGCTCTCGATCTCATGTGCAGTGAGAGGCAACAAACGTTTGCTGTCCATTTCTCCATATCATTCATGACTTTATAGAACTGTTGTATCCTCTATTTTCCTTTTTCAGCTGAAAATCCGAGTCATTTGATACTTTCTGAGGGGCTGCTCTTTCATTCTTGTTATCTTTGTCCCCTTTCTATTTGCCTTTAATGTGTTTACTCTCCCTTTTTGGGTGGTGACACCAAAATCACATAATAAACATTTGTAGTGCTGTAACAGTAACTGCTTTTGCGCTTCTTGTTCTTGCCTTTTTGCCTGCTGCAGAGTGTTGGATACTACTCCGAAGGTATTGGCTCACGCTAAGCCTGAGGGTTTCTTATTTGATAACAACTAAACTAAATCCTGTCATGTTGTGTGTATAATTAGGGTTGTTTTTTCCCGTATGCGTTGCTTTGCATGGGATGACTTTGTTGCAGACTTAAAACTCATCTTCAGGGACTTCCTGTCTGTAGGGTGAGTTTCACAGGAGAAACATTGAGTTCCTGGTTTGTTTGGTTTTTTTTATTATTATTTGGAGAAAAGAAAAGAAAAAAACAAAACTTCCTCTCTTCAGTGCAGCTGGGATCCTTAAAGCTCTGGGACTTTCTGGATCTCCTTGCGTTGGACAGGTTCTTTAAAGAGAGAACCCTGGCTTGGCAAACTCTTTCTCTGCAGAACGACAGAGAATCTTCCTGTTTTCTCAGTTGTGAGGGGTGTTTACGGCAGTCAGGCAGAGCTGGAGAGGCAAACGTGTGGAATCGACCCATGGGCGAGAAGGTGCATGGGAGCAAAGGTGCCGGTGCTGTGTATGTACTTTGGCTCAGCAGCTCTTGTTGCTGAATATCAGCCCCTGTTGCTCCTATAGGAATGTTTGCTCTGATAACCCTTGCCGTGGTTTCTCTTTACGGTGGTACCTCGCCAGTCGGGGCTCACTTTGTAGCGAGGTAATATCTGTTGAAATATCTGTTGAAACAAGCCAATACCTCTCCGTTGTTTGGCTTCTTTAATGCAGGGTTTTATGTTTAATCTTCCTGCAGAAGTTTCATGTCTGATGCCTGCCTTTTACGCCATAATTTAAAGCCTTCTGAAGATATTTTTACTGTCCCACAGCTCATGATACCAGGATATGCGCAAGTCGAGGAAATGATGATCCGTCATGAATATTTACTGGTGTAAATGGATGTGACACACATACCCTATGTGTTGTCTGTGCGACTTGTGCACGTGCATCTAGTCAAGAACATACGACGAGCAGCAGTGCCACAAATAGATGCTTCAATAGGAAGCAGCGGTGGCGGTGGTGAAGCTAAATCTTGCGGTAGGATGTGGTTAAAGTGCTGTTAATTCACATTTTTACATTATATACAGGTTAAGCTAATGTGGTGACGCTTGGATATTTCCACTGAAAGAATGCTGGGTAAAATGTTGAATTGGAGCAGAAGTAGATGCTGAATGAAGGCTGAAAAAAATAGCGTGCTTCTGAGCTATATATAGCGTTTCACCTATTTATCTCCTGGGTGTCTAAAAATGAGGTAGTTGCATTCTTCATTTTTGCATCTTGAGCCCCAAATGATGCTCGGGGAAGACTGGACTTTAAAAAAAGCAGAATTTTAAACAAAACAAACCCCAAGCTGTATATTAAATAGATTTTTCCTTTTGCATGTTTCCAGAGGTTTTGTCTCTGTTCTTACTGGTTGGAAGAATTGCTTTGAAATTCCCAAGTTTAGTAAAATGAAGAAAAAATATTTTTTTATAAAAACGTTGCGGGGGGGGACCGGCTTGCTAGATCTGACTGGATTTCAAACTGTCGTCTCTCCTGAGAGTCCCCGTTCCCTGGGAATAAGTCTCCGAGCGCAGATAGGAGTGACACGAGTAATCACGCTCTGAGGCCCCGGGAGCTCTGTGCGGTGATCAGCGCTGGCCTTTCTCTCGGAGCCCGATTTGCCTTCTTCACTGGGGATTTCCAGTCATTTCGGAGCTGGTTTAGTTAGTGCAGCTCTGCCTTGAACCACTAATCTTAGTGAGTACATTTATGATGGCACTAGCGAGTTCCTGGTGTAGCTCCCAGGGTGTAGCAAGAGCACTGCCTTCAGTTAGTGCACAGCTATTTGCCTCCTTCCCGAGAAAAAGTGGCTTCGGAACGTGATGCTGTTTGCTTTTAGCCACAGCGATATGAAATATTATTAATGCTATCTCTCTTCTATCTTAAATGGGCAGTTGAAATGTTTGGGGAGCTGTCGTGTTACGATTTTCTGAGTCAAGACCTTGGTGCTCTGCCTGCAGGCAGTATCTGGGAGCAGGGATTTTGGATTCTCCACCTCAGGTTCCAGTGTGGGTTGTGTGCTGGTGAACTCTGGGTGGTTTGATTTATTGGGGTGTGTTATCGTATAACATAGTGGAGGATCTTGAGTTTGGTACTGCTGATGCTATTTGAATTAAAAGACTACTTCCTTACTTTTCATCCACCATCTGCACAAGAAATAGAACCCCCCTGAGAAGATAAATAATCTGGTTTGGTTTCTACTTGACAAAATTACAGCTTTTAGTCTTGAAGTGCTAAGCCTTTATATACCATGGATTAACGGAGTGAATGATCTGAAACACGGGCATTCCTTGATGATGAGCTATCTTCAGTGGGTAACACTGCAACTGAGTCTCCTGGAAAGTATTCCGAAGGCTTTCAGTGTAGTTTTGATTGCCTGGTGGCATGTCTCATGAATTCCCTCATCATTTAAGATAGGATTCATTTTGTTGAGAGTTTGTGATTTATGTAAAACCATAAGAGGCTTGATTCTCTATTGCCAGGTAACTGATGCTGTCACTTCCATCTGTTTTGCATTACCATAATACATTGTTGTTCTGCTTCGGGAGCATTGGGAACCCACCTGATGCAAGGCTAACCTGCAAGAAAAGTTTAAAATTCTGTGTTTTCTAATGCTTTTCAGGTTAAAAACCAAATAGAACCTCACTTCAGCGAAAACCCAGTATTCTTGGTAGTATTCTTGGGGGTTTTGTCCTCCACCTCTTCCTAATTTCACTGGTGTTGCAAACTAAAACTCCTGCAAGTAATCCTTGCTGATGATGTTGCTGGTTCCCGAATCTAACTCAGAGTCTGGAATTCAAGAGGGATCTGTGCACCGTACCTGATGTAACAACTATGTGGCAATAACATCAGCAGCGTGAACTTTGTAGCAGTGCAATAACTTTTTTTTCTTTTTTTTTCTTTTCTTTTTTTTTTTTTTAATCGGTTCCAGTGTTCAGAGGCTGAGGTTAAAGTCCATTTTGCCAAGTGCTGCTCTCAAACGTGGGTGCGTGGGCTGGGGAGACTCGGTATCTTGCAGTGGAATTGATCTAGGAATGAGTCCAATGCTCAGCCCTGCAGAGGCATCCTGTTTCCTTTTGAGAGGAGGGAGGAAGGATAAATTTATGTGGGGGCTGATCCTTTTGTGTTCAGTGATGGGACGGAGAAGATCTAGTCTCTGAGAACCAATATAGAAAGTACCCTCCCTCTCTCTTAAGCTGCTCGCTGGGTTCGTATCACGTTTTTGTGGTGACTGCTGTCTTTAAAGATTCTCTGGTAGATAGTTCTTGCTCTCCTGATATGAGTTGCTGATCTTGGAGCAAAATTACTGAGATAATTTTTTTTGTTTCCTTGGAATTTATGCTGACATCTTCTCTCCAAATACTTTTGTATGTGTCATTTTTCAGGGAGTAAGAGAAATTTAGATCAAAGTCCAAAGCTGCTCTTTACTGTTGTTTGCCTACTTCTGTGTCTGGGATAGCTCAGGGTAAAGGTTTTGAGGCACCATATGACTTCTTGTGAGGTCCTGTTGCTGATCCCCGATTCTCCCTGGGGGATAACCAGACTGTTATTATTTGGGGTGGAGGCTCAAAGTTCACTTCTATGGGAAACAAGTGGGCTACTGGTTAAAAAGCAGAGTCTCCTTTTTTTCCCCTTTATTTCCCGCTACGTTCAGCTATTTATTTCCTTCCCATTTTGCTAATGCTAGTGTTCATGCAGACACATGGTGAGACAGATTAAGGAGCTGATCCAGCTGAAAACTAACCCATTTTAGTAAGGGAGTGGGGAAGGATTTGTTTGGGGAGTGTTTGCTGGTAATTGCTGGCACCGGGAGGCAACATGAATGAGGGGGAGGGAAAGACACTGCCTCTTTTAGAGCAGCCTGTGCTTATGTTGGATTAAAGTGACTCTGGGCCCACACCCATGGTCATTGTTGGAAATTGGCTGGCAGTAGTATCTGCTGAAGGATGCCAAGCTCCTCTCTTCCCTGGTTTTGAACCTGCACGTGGACACCGCTGTCTTCCTTGGTTCCTCTGGGGCTGGAGCAGCAGGAGTCGGGCTGCAGAACCGAGACTTGCTGCAGCACTGAGCTTGCCCCTCTGCTCTCCGTGATTCAGGGCACCAACTGACCCACGCTCTGGTGGCAGACAAGTGCCTGTGAAGTTCAAACTGATTTGTTTCTCTTGTTTGTTTCCCTAGGTGATTTCTCTGGTCAGCTTTTAGCTTATTTGAGTCTTGGTCCAATATTCATTATTGTTGGCTTTGTAACACTCATCATATTCAAGAGAGAGCTTCACACGGTGAGTCCTCCTCTCCCTTCTCAGCTTCTCCCTATGACAAAAGTAATTCCTTTGTCACCTGGTGCTCCTGTATTCACACTTCTTTTTCTCTCTTTAAAGAGCAGGGTTAGGTAAGGTGATGCTCCTGTCGGAGAACAGCAGGAGACACTTCTCACCTGTACCAGGTTAAAAGACTGCTTAGCCTTTGCTGACTTTTCTGTTACTCTGTGGTATGTTTTGGGCATTATCTGTCCAAAAACATCGAGGGAGATGTCCGAGGAAGTAAAGAATGCTGTTGCAGAGTGGGAACGCTCCCAAGATCCAGTAGGATAATAGCACCAGTAGGGCCCTGCAGGATGGGCAGCATACGCAGGAGATGGTGTCTGTAACTCAGTAGCATGTTATTCCTTTGAACTACTGGAGCAGAAAAAGGGGATACAAAATAAAACATACATGTTCCCAAGGGAGTGGATCTGTCTACAGGGGCTACTTTCCAGCTGTGAATTGAATGCCAGGGCCAGAAGAGAATTCTGTCCTTGGTATTTGATTCTTCTGTTCTGTTGTATTCTTCTGTTATTTGGACTTCTGTCCAAATAACCAGCAAGGGACTCTTTTTTTTTTTTTGTAATACAAAATGCTTTCTCTCTCTTCTGACAGGTAGTTGGGAATCAGTCTCATGGAGAAATTCCCTTTAGGAGTTATAACCTCTCGTAACACTTGTCCTCAGTAAACAGATAAAATAGGGGCCAGTGAAAGGATTTTGGCAGCAGATTTCTAATACAGGGCCATGGTGTCATGGGAACCAGTGGCTCAAGGGACGTGGGGATGGGACTTCTAGGTTATTAAGCCGATGCTAGTTAGGAGAGGCAGCTGTGAAGTTTTGGCAACCCAGAGGTTTCTTGTTGATCCGAAAGAGAGAATAAGCTAGAGTAACTATTGCACAAATTCATTGGTTTTTTTGAATACAGGGGCTTGTTAGGCGTTGGTAGGGAGAAAAGCGTTAAGGCTGATTCTCAGTTCTTTATTTGTGAAGTCCCCATTGCACTGGAGAGAGACGCTGGCTGACTTACAGCAGCCTGACCGTCGCTCAGGAGAGAGAGTGAAAAATTGCTTCATCATCTGGAACAGGGCTGAGTGTTAAGGAGGCAGAGTATCATCACCAGCCGGGAATTTGATCACAGCAGCAGGACTAATTTAGGGGAGGTGTATGGACTATGGAATTAAAGAGTAAAAATAAACGCTAGCAGTCTGGCTCAGTTCAGAATGTGACTTCATTTTAGATTGAAGACAGCCACTTCAAGATGAAAATCTTCATAGAGAAAGCCTAAAAAGTCACCTTTTTGAAGCTATTTACCCAAATAACAGTGTATGCGCTCCCCCTGTTGGTCGTCGAGGAAAGACAATGCCTTAAAACGTGCCCTGTTAAAAAACGTCACTTTCTACACTTGCTGGTGGAAGTATGGTAACAGAATTGCTACACAGTGTCATTTTTGTCTCTTTCTGATTATCATCTGCTGAAAAGCTGCATATACACAACGTATTACCAAATACACAAAGTGGGCTGAAAAAGAAATGCTTTTCTTCCTCAGGTAGAGAATTTTGAAGCCATTGTTTTTAACTCTAGTAGTCAAAAAAGAAAACTGGCTTGGGGTTTTGTCAACAGAGAGAATGTGGTAAGTAGATGGATCTTTTAGATAGGATGACGCAGTTGTCTTGCCTTCACAGATCTCTTTCTTGGGAGGGCTGGCATTCAACGAGGGAGTGAACTGGTTAATAAAAAATGTAATCCGGGAGCCTCGGCCCTGCGAAGGTATGGTATGGCCCATTGGCGTCATGGTGTCGGTTGAGTTTTGAGTGGAATGCTAGCTGGGGGTGGTGGTTAGAGGGTATTTTCCCATTTGCCTCATGTTGGCTTTGGATGTTTGGGCATAAGAAGTGTGGCAGAGCCATCTGAGCTGAGACGTGTCCTGTGAACTCATGTGCACATACTCCAGCAGAGTGGTCTGGCTTCACATCTGGAGCGTTCCAGCTGCTACGTACAGAGTAGACCTTGACCATACTCTTTCTTCTTCTCTTCCCAGAAGCCCATTCAACAGTGACCACAAAATATGGGATGCCGTCCAGCCACTCCCAATTCATGTGGTTTTTCTCTGTCTATTCCTTTCTGTTCCTTTATTTAAGGTAAAAAATTCAATGTCAGGTTTTGGCTGTTAATATGTTGAAACACCCGAAATAGATGGCTCCCTTGCTGTGTGCCGCTTCAGTGGCATAATGGAATTAAATCTGAGGAACTGCACAATTTCCGGTGGCCAGGGTGGATGAAGCATGTCTCTCTCAATCTGAATGCAGGACTGTAGTTACCATTGCTGAAAACCGACGGGTGCGGGTGGGCGTCCTCTGCCTGTCTGGGTACAGGTCTCCTCGTTTGCTTTCCCTGAGCTGTGGTGGTCCAGCAGTGTGAGGGAAGAGGGAGGGAATAGGGATGAGGAAAGAAGAGCTGCTTTCTCATGTGTCTACTCAGTTTTGTCAGTGGGGTTGTCTGCAATCTTCTAGGTAATACCTGTTGCCCACTTGCATGACCTTTGAGTTCATCTCCTTTCCCAAGTACTGGTTTTACATGCTGTGCTGTGCTTTCCTGAAATTCTCGCTGGGGCATGGCTCTGTCTCGTGGCTCCACGTGTGGAGGAAGACAAAACTCACAGTTCCTCCCAGCTTTGTGGACAACGGAGGGACTCTGACATCTTGGCTCCCTGTTGCATATGCTCAGCACGTGCCTTTCACATCAGTTGCAGTAGTTGTGAGCATTCTGCTTTCCATCACAGCAATCCCTGTTAACAGTTGGAGAGAGAGAAGTGTGGCTTTCTGGCTTCTCCTTAACTGCTGCCAGTGGGACAGATTGCTGCCGGGATGGTATCGAGCTGCCCATGACCCCACTGGAGTAGAGCTTTCCTAGGGTTTCAGAGATAGTGAGAACAGAGATAAGGACTGCTCAGCTCCCTGCCACTGTGCTAATGGCTCTCCATCTCTTTCAGAATGCACCAAACAAACAATGCGAGGTTTCTGGATTTACTATGGCGACATGTGCTGTCCATCTGCCTCGTCACAGTGGCTTTGCTAGTCTCATATAGTAGGTATGGAGCAATTGTTTGTCTTATGCTCTCATACAGTCCTGTGGCCTTTAGCAGCCAGCAGACCTGTCCTGCCTTATCCTGCATTTCTGAGCTAATTCTCGACGACTGCGTTGTACGAGTCGGAGCTTTGCGGAAGTTGCTGTGTTGCCCTGAGACCCTTCAAATAAGCAAAGGTGCTACCTGTGTGGGGCTTCACAGAAGTGTTTCTAAAACCCCAAATTAGCTGAGCTTGTACCAGTTCCCCGTGGGCTCCATTGCCGTGCTGTAGCCTCGCTGCCTCGCCCTCCTTCCAGCACTAACCATGAAAGCATCACACCATGCCTTGGCACGCCGGCACCCGCAGCATGTGGATTGCTACAGTCGATCGATCCAATTGTTTTGCTTGAGCGTTAGTCGATAAACACATTTATCACTGTTTGACTTGCAAGATTTAGTTGTATTAAGATGAATACAGAAACCGAAACTTTGATAATGATTTTTTTTTTTCTCTTTAGATCTAAAATATATATATATATATATATATATATATACACACACATATAAAATGAGCTCCAGTGATTGGAAACTAGACAAATTCAGGATAGAAATAAGGCCATGTTTTCCACAGGAAAGTAATTCCTTGTTGGCACAGTTGACTGTGCACTAGAGCTGATTCCTTATTACTGGTTATTTTTAAAATTCTGACAGGACAATTCCATAAGAGATAATATGGTCTAATTCAAAGAAAAATTAATTTGAGGAAAGCCAGTGGTCTGTGCTGGGCAGAGGGTCAGATAAGATGATCTTAATGGCTTTATGATATATGGGTGAAAAGAATTTTGAACGTGACTCACGTAGCTTGTGTGCAGGGATAACTTAGCAGACCATTAATACAGCTTTCTGAAGGGCTGCAGTCCCAGTGAGCAGGCTGTGGTAGTGCAGCCTTCATGCTGTCACGTTTTACAGCAGCAAAATCATAACAAAAATGCTGTCTATGTTCTTAAAAGCTTTTAAGCCCCAGCTTTGGTGGCTCGGAAGGGACTTGTCCTATTCCTGGCTTTGGAAAAGTCTCTCGTGGGAACCAACAGTAGTAGTTCCTCAGCTAATCCAAAGATATATGAAGAAGAATGTGGAGGGTTATTGAGTTAAGCCCAAACTAGAAGCGCCCTAAGCTGAAACTGCTGGAGCAGGGAAGACGGTTTTCTCAAGCTTTTTCTCCACCTTTTTGCCAGCTTTTTAATGAAAAAAAAAAAAGTGAGATAGCCATATTTAACACCTGAAGGATAACTTGCTCAGAACGTCTGAGGGTCCAGTGAAACATCAGCCCTTGAGTGATGCCTCCTCTTGTTTTAAAGCCTCTCTGGTGACTCTTCTCTTCCACTGCAGGGTTTATTTGCTTTATCACACCTGGAGCCAAGTCTTATATGGAGGTGTGGCAGGAAGCATTATGGCCATAGCCTGGTTTGCCTTCACACAAGAGATATTAACTCCTCTCTTCCCAAGGATAGCTGCATGGTAAGTCTCTGTTCTGTGGAGGTTTTATTCCTGCCAGTCTGCATTCTGTGGATTGCTATTTTGTTTTTTAAATGAGTCCATTGCAATGAGCTGGTAAAACGGGTGAGGCAGAATTTCCTGGCAAAAGAAAGTTTACCTAATCAATCAGTGTAGAAATTGTGCCTTGCATCTGAAGCAGAACAAACATAAAGATACTTCAGTTTCTAAAATTTGAGTGGTAGCTGTGCAAGCCCTGACTGTAAATGGGCTGCTCAAACTTCTATGAATCGCCTAAGTTACAGATGTTAAGAGGATTCCTGGGTTCTGTTCCTGTTTTGCATACTGACTGTTGTGTAGCTACGTGTTCCTCCTTGGTTTCTTATGCATGTATATACAAGGAATCATATATCCTTGCCTGATATGGGTGGGGGAGAGAGGAAGTTTAAGCTACTGTTATGTTTGTAAAGCCCTACTGGAATTGTGAGGTGTGGCAGAGAGCTGGAGAAGCTTTTCAAGCAGAACAGACCTTTCTTAATGAACATCTGATGACCTAGTGAAATTGCAAAGCCATTGAAATGTAATATAGTCTGGAAACATTGTATAAGGAAAAAAAAAAAAACAAAACCCAAGAGGTTTGTTTGATTAAATTTAAGAAGGAGCTCCTTTCCCAGATGGAAGGGTAATAGAATAGCAATGTTAAATCTGCAGCAGTTTTTGTGCTTTTTTAAAAAAATCATAATTGTGATGGAGAAAAAGTCTTAATTATTTCCTCCTTTCCATCACCTTGTCCATTTCCAGGCCAATTTCAGAGTTCTTTTTAATCCGAGATACCAGCCTCATTCCTAACATCCTGTGGTTTGAATACACAGTCACGAGAGCAGAGGCAAGGTAAGTGATCTCGGGGGGTGGAGGAGCTGTAGCTGGTTTGACTTGTTGGGTGTAGCTATTAATTTATTTTCTAATATGTAGACAGCTGCTGCGGTAGAATAGTGCAGACTAAAGAAAAACCAAGTTGTAGGTTAACAACTACATCTGGAAGGTGAGTCTGTTGGGAAGTGTTGAGGATTAAAGAATGTTTCATTTAAATAAGTCAGTATTTCAGCTCCTTAGCCTGTGTTCTTTGCAAGCAATCGTTTATAATCTTGCATCCACACGTGAGCTTGTGCACGCTTAAAACACGGTGGATGTTCCAGGACTGTGAAGAGTAGGAAGGACTGATCTCCCTGTGGAGTATGATGGGAGCAGCTTAATTTTTGTGCGGAGCTAAGCAGAGCCTTACTTTAATCCTTCTGGTTTCTGCCCCCTGGTTTGCCTCCATACCCTGCAATAGGGTCGGGGCCGCCTCTCTCATCCTCCTTCTGTGTTGCCATTGCAGGAACAGACAGCGCAAGCTGGGTACGAAGCTCCAGTGACTCGGGAAGCGTGGGGACCAGAGTGCACGTTTTAACGGAGACAGACAAGAGCAGAAACCTGGGAGCAGCAAAGGAGCCTTTTAACAGACGGACCAAAGGAACAGGCAGGGACCATAGCCAAAACCTGAAAGCCTTTGCTCTGCTTTAGCAGTTAGCGGGATGCTCCCTGATGCATGTGGGACCGTGCAGGAGTAGAAACTCATTTTCAACACAGATGCACATTGCCGGTTGGAATATACCATCGTGTCTACGTCAGGGGAGGGGGGAGAAAATGCCTGGTGTCATGTTCGGGGGAGGGAAAACCAAAAATGAATCCTTTCTGTGACTTTTTTTTTTTTTTCAGCATGAAATATACACACTATTTATTTATTTTTTTAAATGGAACTATTGTTTTTGGGGTGGGTGAGGCGTTGATTGTGTGTTTTGTTTTTGCTTTTTGTTTGGGCTTTTCTTTTTGGAAGAAGATGACAAAACTAATCTCAAGTTGATCATGCTTAATTAGAGCTTTTAATTTTTAAAAACTTCTTAGGAGGGAGGGAGGGGAACTAGGATGGGGTGACCTCGGCAGGAAAGGAGAGGAAGCTTTCCTTTCCTTTCTGTGATCAGTTTGGGAGATCAAAATCTATTCCAGCTGCACTTTGTACAGATGGAAAGAAAGACTAAAGATCTGATTTTTAACACTAGTGACGGTTCTGCAGGGAAGCCTGCACGGATACCATTAAGGGGAGTGTGTGTGTAAAACAAAGGACAAACTGAAATATACTGACTTTTTTTTTTTTTTCCACTGCTGCTCCTGTTGTGTAATTAGCAAGAGTGTCTTTCTCAATCTCTTCTAGGTGGCAAGATTATCATACATATCTCACATTTATTCCATCTCTTCCTTTATACTTTTATTACCTCAGGGTTGCTGTGATCTGTACAGCTTCTGTGGTTGTACTGAGTGTGCTACCGATGGCACTAGAAAGCCCATTGGTTACAAGCCGTGCTGTGCTCCAGGGAGAGTCAGCCCAAAGCCTTACAAAATTCAGTTGTTAGTCTCTGTCTTAAGCACTGGATTTTAAATTTTTTTTCTGTTAAAGCTTAAAGGAGGGATTTTTAAGAATATAATCAGTGACAACCATAAATGAATAACGAGGCAAATGAAATATCTAGCTCTGCTGCTGTCTGAATTGTTTCTCCAAGAGTCCTGTTAGAGTCCAACCTGAACTCAAGTAGTGAGCTTGTCCTAGCAGAGACTCCTACGTCACAGTGGCTTGGCCGGGGTTCTGCAGTAGTAACCTTGAATGCTGAACTCCTCCGAGCAAGTTTTGCTTTCCATCCTTCTTCCATTCTGATTCTTCGTGTGGCCAGTCAGCGCTCTGGGTGCTCTGTCTCTGTGGGAGTGTGCCTGCCATCTGTGTGTGCTGGTGATGCCTACGACGTCTGTCATCCCTGAGTTAACCTGGCAAGGGCTATACTCAAACTGCTTCAGGGCTGTGCATGGACATTTTCTGTATCTGGAGTGTATAATGCAGCAGTTCAAGAGTAACTACAGGGCAGTATTTATTCAAAGCACAATTGACTTGAACTTTCACAGATAAAAGGACAGCTTCTGAACTGGCTCAAAGGTCCATCGGTGTGCCATCGATGCAGTCATGTCAGCAGAGGTAAAATGACTGTCACATCTCAGTCTTGCTGCCTGTTTCACTCTCCACTTTAATCAGACTCCTGCATTATAAAGCTGCTTGAAGTGAGATGAGTTTCTGTTGGTCTTGATTTTTTTTAATTTTTTTTTAAGTTTTCATCTGTGCCTGTTGCCATAGGAGTTTGTGTGTTCGGATGGAGTGGGAGCTGCTGTAGAAAAACTGTCGGACAACCAGAGTGTCCAGCTGTTAACTGTAGAAAGCAGTGATCCTCATCGAGGAGATAAGGAATGAAGGCTGTTTAAATTTCTGTTTAAGTAGCTATGAGTAGTAAACTGTTTTCAGTTGTTACAGCAAATACGTATTTATTTTTTTTTTAACAACTGTTTAGTATGTGCATAACATGAGCAATCCTGTTAACAACCAAAGGACCCGAGGACTGGATCTGCTTTGAAGGTGCATCAGAATAAAGAGGCATCTTGCAGGTTTCACAAGAATATTTGGTCTGACTTAGACCAGCTCTATTAAAATGACACAGGACATCAGATAGGCCACATGATACGTGTTTCAGTTTGAAAGCTGGTACTTACCACTTACTTCTTGCAAAACCGTGTCTTTTCTTTTTATATCTCTCGTAAGTTAACTTACAAAGCCAGAACAACTCTCTTCCTCAAGGACAAGGCTGAAATTCGAGTGGATTGTTTGAAGAGTGGCTAGCACTTCCCTAGCACTTCCCTGGCCTCTCTTAAGCTGCTATGACAGACTGCTGGAAAAAATATGTGTGGAAGCACCTATTGAGAACTAGAGCATCGGGGAGAGGTTTCATCTCCTCGTGGAGAGCAGCGTAGTGTAAAAAGCTATTCCACTTCACGTTGCCTTCAAACCCAAGCTTCCTACGGTAATTCTTAGGAGTAAGGGAAAGGAAGAAGAGCTCTTGTAAGACACTGTAATAAACTCTCCTCTGTTCTCTGTGAGTTGTTTGTAATCTGCATCTTTTGCCTACTTTTGCTGTACCTTTCCAGAAATCTTTGCAATACTTGATATTGTAGAAATTCCTTAGTGATCCCATGGATTTTTTTTTTTTTTCTTAACTAAATGGTGCTGTGCAGGAAAAAGATTTGAGCTCTGCCTTATTATCCTACACTTGTATGACGTCTCCTGCCACTAGTTTCTGAAATGGAATATTTTCTTTGGAATATGTGGCTTTGCAAGCAGATGCTTTCTGTTCCTCCCCTGTACTCAAGGGGGCTGGATGGAGATACTAAGACAATAAAAGGAAGGTGACAGAATGCTGTGGTTCACTGTTCTTGCTGTCCCCGCACCAACATCCTCCCATAAGGGCAGTTAATGTAACTTCTGCGGTCTCTAAGGAGATTTAAGCCTTTTCGTAGCATTTATCTTTTTATTGTGTTTCGTTTTATTCAAAGAACGTTTCAAAACTTCACATGACATGGATTATGCTACCGAAACAGTATTTAACACAGCTAACCAGCAAAGCATGCAACACTACCAGGCTGTGTCATAAATTGCACTCAGACCCCAAGAGTTATCTGAATATTTTCAGTCTGTGCGTTTCTTAAACTATTTGTTCCAAATGGGTAGTTTTTTCTGGAACTTAAGTTTCTTGTACTTAATGTGCCGTTAAGACAATGGACATCTCTTGATGAAACAATCAGAAACAGGGAGAACAGTATTCAGTAAGTCAACACCAAAAAAATCAAGAAGGTATGAATCAGAAGGACATCACATTTTAGAACTTGTACAACAAGAGAAGACTTTTTAAAGGAAAAACCTTGTAATGATTTTAGTGTCCTTTCAAGCACTTAAAAAATCAGCTTCCTTCATCTGAATTTCAGCTCCATATATCATTAAGGATGCATTATGTGGTTTTTGAATCTTGTATCTCTTTCAATGCGATAGTCTGCTTCTTGCAGCTGTGCTCTGCTGAAGCCAGTGGGATATCCAGATTTAGATCCAGAACAGATCAGTCCCATCTTCTGAGATACAGTCACGGCAGCGCGTACTTCTGCTTAATCTTTAATAGGCACTTTCCTTTGAGAGCCTTCCCTTTTGCTGAGACAGAAAAGGGCCAGTCTCAAATACTTCAGTGGCAATACTGTAGCATCAGTGGTTGAAGGCATTGCAGGCAGGGAAAAATAACTCATCCACGAGCAAGAGAGGTTGATTCAGTACAGGGGGAAGATTACTTTGGCAAAAAAGAATATTTTTTTTTCAATGTAAAAGGCCTCATAAACCCCGATGTTATTCCAGCAAGGTTTGGTCTTTTATGTAGTATTTACACAATCGCTTACACTGTCATAATACTGAGTATCCTCTTGCAGTTTTCAGTCTAATTCATAGAGGAGTCAACAGAGCAGGGATGTGCGCTTGCAGGTTTGTAGTGCTCCTATTGGTTTGTGTTTTTTTTTTTTAGACTATCACACTCCATTCAGGATTCTTCTAAAAGATCAACTAAATCCATGTAGATGATGTGAAAGTGGCAGTTCATACAATCACTGGCTGTGCAGGTGAGTTTCAGTTAAATTTTCTTTTTTAAGGTTTATTTAGGTATAAGATAGAAGCTCTGAAATAACATCCTTTTAGGAAAAATGCAGTAGTGTTGGCTTGTGTCTTTCAAGAAGAAAATTGGAATTTTTTTTCTTTTACTTTAAACAGGTTTAGTGCAAGTTTCTTTATAGATGTTCACCAAGGCACTTTGATCACGTCCCTTGCTGTTCTACAATCAGAAAAGTAGCAATTATGATCAAGTATTCCCCTGTAACAAAACAGGTCATCAGACTCCTAGTGCTTCTTGTTTATGGAGATGTCCCAGCAGCCACATCTTGAAGGGTGTGCAATTTTAAATATTAAATTCCTGTTGCAGAAATAGTACTAAAATTCTTCATTACCATATGATTTTACTAAATAAAAGTATAGTCAGGAGCTTGGATTCTGGCAGATTCATTGGAAGCGCTGCTTACAAAAATTCCTATGCTAAAACAGTATGTTAATGTTTATATAGAAATCTTTTATTGTCTCAAGTTTTGTCAACTGAACATGGAAACACCATCGTGAGATCCTGCTCTCACAGAATGGGGCTGGCACAAATCTGAGTAACATGGCAGTAAGAAAAAAAAACCCTCCAAAAGTGGCAGAAAAGGTGTTGTACCGTTACTGCAGCAACAACGGCTGCCACGGTGGACAAAGATCTACAGCGCCCGCATGTTCTCAGCTTTCTTCCTGCTTTTCAAGGTTTTCTACCTTGTTAAAGGAGAGTGATGTGGGCCAGAAATGGAAGTAGGTTCTGGAGTTCCTGCTCAGAAAAAAATCTTATTTGTCCACAACTTGGGCATAACACATTATGCAAAAATAGGTTGTTCCTGAAAGCAAGGTATAGAACCCCATTGGATTAATGTGCGCCCTGGAGGAGACCAGGCATGTGGCCTTCTGGGTGGTAAAGAGAAGGTCAGCATCTGTTTCTTTTCCTCAATTCCAAGAAAGGTACAATGAAGCAAGTGTCCTGCTAAACGCATAGGCAATCCCTTATCCTCTCCGCAAATGTTAAGGTAGACAAAGCCAAAGGTAGCAAAACCTGTGTGAGAGAAGTTTTGTAGAAGGTTTGTGGGGAAAAAGTTTTATGCTGAGCCTGAAGATCAACGGGTAGGACAACAGCAGCAAGCTTAACAAAAAGCCCAGAACAACAACAAAAAACCCACCTTAGTTTGTAGCAAATGATATTCTGTTGTTAATAGGGTCAGTGCAACAGACAGGAGATCCCAGCATCCTAAAATGAGGGGAAGGGAACATTTCCAAGCCTGTAAAGGATCTAATGGTCAGAGTGCCTGGGATAAGTAGTGCAGTGCACTCTAATGAGGCTGGATCTGCTCTGACTTAAGAACTTCTTTCTCCCCTTGCAAAAGTTCAACGGTGGCGTTTTGCTGGAGCAGCAGAAAAATCTTCAGTCAAGTTTGAAAGATGCCGCGCTCTTCAGAACACTAAACCAGCAAAAAGACTTGGTCTTACAGTAGTTCCATCGTATAATAAACATTCCCTGCTTTTCCAGGAGAAGAACTACCTCACCAAATGGATTTAGATAGTGGTAAGGACTGTGCTTTCTGTATTCCTTTACAGTAAATTCCATAAAAATCATATTTCAGTCCTCTTTGAGGACAGGAAGGTGCACTTTGCATCGATAGGAAAGGATCAGTCAGTTCTACTTCGGCTTAAGACAACGTTTCCTCTCACCACAGAGGCTAATACCTGCAGATGACCATTCTGTAATCTCTTGCTGAAGACACGTGTTAGATGCCCTCCTAGGTTCCAGACAGGGTAAGATGTCACCCCAATCATTTTCTGAGGAACTGGGAACTTCAGTGCATGAGGGACAGCCCCTTTAGTTGGGGGTTTTGCATTCCGTTTGCCTTTTACAATTTGGATTTAGGAGTGGACTGGAGCAAGACCCTCATGTCTAGCAGTGCTTTCTCAAGGTAATGCGACATGCGGGCTGCGTTTGTGTCAGCACAGCTGTTGAATGCTGAAACTGCAAAGTTGATGTGTTCATCCATAGGGTTGTAACAGATTCCATAGCCATCTGGAACCACGGGACCAAAACACATCACGCAGTCTGTCTTTGCTGGGACCTGTGGAGACAATGTGATTAAAAACTTCTAACCAGCCAGCCAGAAATGTAGCCATCAAATGCCAACAGCTCTGTCAACAGCAGAAGAAACTGCCATCTCATGGAAATGCTCTAGAAGAGGACCTTTTGGTCAGACCCACCTACCACCACACACATACTGGATTCTGCCATTTAGTAGCAATATTTTTTCCTATGTATTTGCAAAGGAGTATTTCTTCTCCCCAAGACAAGCTTGTAATAAATTACAGACAGAACTATATCAGTAAGAATCACAGCACAGCAGATGAACGTAAAGCTATTCTGGCAGCTAAATGCAATGGATACCATTTGCAGGTAGACACCAATCACTTATGGTGACCTTGGCCTTGGTTATGCTGGTGTTTTACAGGGTTGAGAGGGACTGTGGCAGCTCTAAGATCAGATCTGCAGTTTTATGGGATTGGCAGCAGGCTTAAATAGTTTGTCCCCAAATGAAGATTAGTTTCTAACAGAAGGGAATGAAGGAGAAATGTGGAGAAGACAGGCAATGAGAGGAAACAGAGCGCGCACTGTCTTTGCTCAGATGAGTCCTACCTGGCTGGTTGAGAGGTTGAAGTGCATTGCGACAGCGTAGGCCGTGTCCATGAACAGCTCGGGCATGCTCACGAGGTCCTCAATAGCTTGAAGCTTCAAGCCTAAGAGGTGGCGATCTATTGCATTGCCCCTTATTGCCTGTAACGAAGGAAGACTAGATGAAAGCTGCCTGGCAGGCAAGCGAGCAAAACTATTAAGTTCTTTGGGTTAAAGAAAAAAGCACTTCTAAAATATCTGCAAATGTTTAATGTTAGAAGGAAACTAGAATCTTACCTTCAATAGGTGGTCTTGTTTGTAAGGACTGTGAAGTTAAACACACAGTGGAACCAACCTTACAGTTCCTGCCTATGGGTTCCCTCTGGTTTAAGGGGTCTTCAGGCAACTTTGGCATTAATCGGTAACAGCAACAGTGAGAACTAAGCTATTTTCATATTTGATTCTCTCCTTTCGGTAAGTCACAAGGGACACTTAAAGCACTGGCCGGAGAGAAAACATTCAGTCCATGGTCTACAGTACTCTCAGATCACAGTTAGACCTATGCAATAGCACTAATGGCAACATCACTATGTTAGCAGAGAAAGTCTCATCTTACATCGCAAATGAGGGTTCTGGTGAAAAACCCCAAGTCTGGCTGCATAGAGGGCACTCACCATATCAGTGTATTCCCTGTGGGCCTGGGTAGCTCTCCTCAGCAGCTCTGCTTTCTCCTGGTCCTGAGAACACATAGATCTGTCTGTAAATTTTTCTGCAGAATGGAAAACCTCATTTTGGCTGTTCCTCTAGGATGGAGGGCACCTCTGCCTTGTGTGTCTATACTAGGCTATTTTTATATTTATTAGATTTAATTTTTAAATAATTTTGTTTCGCTGTTACTTCATTCTGAATGGAGTTCTCCATCCATCAGTAGCAGAACTTAGTTTGTGTTGCTAAACAGACTTTCAGAAGGGACATACTTCTTTCTGGTGGGATTAGAGATGTCCACGTTTTGTTTCCCAGGCTTTCAGTACATGTGAAAGGGAAGCCAAATGAAACCCAAGGTGTGTAACTCTATACTCCAAGCTATGGTTTAGCTCAAGTTCACATCGGGTGCAGTTCTGCTTAGCTGAAACCAGCTGACAGAGGGTTAGCCAAATAAGCAGCTTTCCTCTTTTTCTGGAGTGGAGTCCTCGTACTCCACTTCTTTGAGATCCTCACCGATTTGTCAGGGCTGTCCATTGATTGCACAAACTGAAGAGACTGTACGGAAGTGGAGCGGATGGTGTCTGTGCGGCCCAGGCGGAACATCCTTAGCGATGCACTCTCATACGTGGCACAGGCATGGCCATACATCCTGAGGGGTGGAGAAGAAAGTCAGAGAGGTGAGTTTGTCTTGAAAAGAAAGGCCTCTTGTGAAGCAGAAAAACTGGGGGGAAGGGGAAGACTTCATGTGAGTGAGTCCCATCGACAGCTGACCTCTGATGCTTCTTTACTGGGATTGTACACACACAGAGGGGTAAATCTCACTTGGGGCTTGGCAGCTGCTACAAGTGAGATCTGCTGTTCAGTCCCAGTGGATGGGGAAAACATGGGACTTGGGAAGGAGGCCATAGCAGCCTGTGAGAGACTTCTCTGCGACACCTTTATCAGCCTTACGTGTATGAGTTTGATGGTGAAGAGGTTGAGAAGCTACTTACTGGTGGTCTTACCTGTAATATGCCAGCTGCAGGGCCAGCTGGATAAAAGCATCGGGACTTATCTTCTCTGACTTGGGGAAGGTTTTCCCAAATTGATGAAAGACCGTGACTTTGACATCCAGGTCTTCGACCATTCTGCAAGGACAGAAAGAGGAAGTGTTCATTTGCCTGTTGCTTGTTCTTGTAACATAAAGGTATGGACTTGCTTTCACAAGGCTCAGAGAGAACAGGGTATCTGGAGCTGGCCTATGGAGGGACAGAGAGCTCCATCACACACAGATTTGTTTGGGCAGCACCACAGAGATGAGCTTTTTTGGCCATTGCTGAAAATGTTGACCAGGTTAGATGGGCGCGTGCGTGTGTGTATGTATTTATGCTCCAGTATCCCCAGTTAGATCCAGTAAAGCCTTGCTCTTTCTCAGTAAGTCGGATGGATTGGTTATTACCCCTTTCCAGCAGCTTTGACTTTACTCCTGGCTGGCGGTTTTAGTGTGCTTTTCAGCTGGGTTCAATGCTGTTGACCCAAGAAATCACTGCAGTGGGGGAAGCCTCATTTAAACCACTGGCACGTTGCAAAGGGGGACATGAATTATTCCCTCAGTCAGCAGACCTCTCCACTGCTTCATACTTACATGTTGAGGTTCTGCTTTGCCTTCTCTATGTCATTCTTGATTTCTGGGGTGATGTTAAACCGCAGCTTTTTGGGCATTGGCAAAGGAATCATGGGCGATCTCACCAGCTCGGGTTTCTTCCTGGATAGAGAAATGATTATGTTTAACCAGACCTTTAACGAGGCTCAGCTGAGCACACCAGGGCCCAGGTAGAAATACATAGATCTTCCCTAAAACCTTGTGATGTTAATCACAGGCTGAAAAATTCTTCACAGTGCCATTATAGTGTTTTCTGAAGGGTATGAATGAAACATCTGCACCTTCTGCCCCAAAGAAACACCTCTCCCAGGCAAAAGTCCTCCTAACTCTGAACACTGTAATTTCCTGAGGATGGAAGCAGTAGCAAAACTTATCAGAGCAGCTTGGCCGCTCAGTTCCCTTCACGAATACAAGAACTGCAATACCTAATTTGCCCACCACTGCCCCCTCTCCAGAACTAATTCCTAGGGGGTGAGCTGTGAAGAGGCATGTTCTCAGGTGGCAGGTGGTTTAAAAGCTATCTCCAAAGCTGAGGAAAAGCAGAGGAAGCAGGACTCACGTGTATTCCACGATGTGATCCAGAAGAGCAACAATGGGTGGGCCTTCTGAGGGAGCATGCTCGTACACGAGACCACAGGAGCCATCTTCAGCAATGATAAACTAGGAGAGAAGCACGAGAGGAGAGTGTTGGAGACAGACATCCAGTGTGAGAAGTGGGAGCTACCCAGAGATATCTGCTCTGTAACAGAATGGACAGTGAGCCTGTCCTTGCACCCTGGAAAGGTTATACAAAGGTCCCATTTAGCAGAATAGCAATGGACGCCTTTCAGCAGGCCTAGAAGATCTGGTAGCACTGTTACAGTTTTGCAAACTTAACTGGATAAGTGTGTGCCTGATAGATGCATTGGTGTGCTCAGTGTCCTGTCCACAGACTGGTCCAATGGTTTTGATGTACGTAGATGGACACATTATACAGGAATAATATTGCCATGTACTGGCTTACCCTTACTTTTCAATTAGCTGGAACATCTAAGCTTCATCCCATCAATGAAGAGTTCTAAATAGGAATAAAATAGCTGAAAACATTATGAAGAGTTCAGCAGGTTTGAGAAGAATCTTTGAAAGCACCATTGCTACTATCCACAAGCCAGGATATACAAACTAATGAAGGAGAAGCTCAAATAGCAGCTGCTGCTGAAGGCTCTTGACAAGATTGAATGGAGAAGAGATCAGAGGAATGCCGTGGGATGGCAGCTGATGTTTGAAAAAAAAAAAACCCCAAACAAAAAAGCCGTTGGGCAGCTCCTGGCAGAAACAGAAGTGACAAGCCTAGGGGAGAGACAAGGAACAGACCTCCCTACGTTTGGGCTGCCTCCAAGCAGCGAGGCATTGTTCACCACAGGCAGAAAATTGATTTACAAGGAACACAAAGAACTGCTACACTGAATAAGCATGGGCAGAGGAGTAAAAGAAACAAAAGTCCCTGTGGCAGGAATAAGTGCTTTGTGGTGACTGCAAGGGAAACTGTAAGATCTCATACTGTCAGCCACCACGCCTTGTCTCCCCTGTTTCTCTACTCTCTTTGATACGAGGAAAAACTTCCTGCGAAAGTTTTCTCGGATTTCATGGACTTTTGTAGTCTCAGGAAAAAGCATCTCGTTCCAGACCCGTGTCTTCAGCATCTTTAGACCATCAGCACTTACTTGAAGGGTTTTGTCAAACCATCGGTTCCCACTGTTCCAGCGGCTGCCTCCGCCATGCAGCATCTGGGCGGCCACACGGCTCTTGTAGATGTCCTCAGAAACCCGTGGCATAGGCGCATCAAGGCAGACGATGCAAATGCTCTTCTCAATCGTACGCACAGATTCCTTGTTGGTCTTATCTGGGAGAGAAATGAACAGCAAATAAGGAAGGGGAGTTAAAAAACTTCCATTTTAATTGGAGGGAGATTGAAATTTGAAAGAGCAGGTTTGAAGGGCCAAGTGCTGGATTCCCATTGTATCTCAGTGCAATACTGGTCATTTAGGGGTGTATATGGTTATTAAAATTGTAGCCAGCTGGGCTGTTACAGATGTGAGCACGCTGCATTCACCCTCCTTTTTTCACATTTCTTGCATCCCACCCATTTGGAAGGCAACAAACTCTTAGGATTTCAGGTCTAACAAACCAAGCTTCAGACTTTACCTTTTACCTTCCAAAACAGAACTAACAATACTTTGCAATGAAATCAAGTTGCTTCTTTGAGGTCGAAGCTCACGTTTTCTGTCCAGAACAAGCTTCCAAAGTAAAGAACTGAGCAGAGCACAGGGGTGGGGTTGGTAGTTCAAGCATTCATGGTGTTTATAGCACTTGCACGTTGGGGACTCTACAGACCTTTCAGGAGGTTGTTGTAGGCTTTTGCCCAGCTGTTTCGGTGGTTGGTGGTGAGGATCCCAATAGGTTCTTTGTTTGTTTGGAGGGAGGTGTTCCATATCTTCTCCAGCTGAATGAAGAGCTGGTCAGTGGTAAGAGGACTTCCATCACTGTTGTAAACATCCAGCTCAAAGAACTGAAGGTGAGAAGAGCGGACAAGGACAGAGACCGAACGTGAGAGAATATCTTTGTTGTCCAGCCCCAGAAACAGGGAACAGGCACTTTGAGGAGGTAGGACCTGACCTAAGAACCCAGCTTGTAAGCAGACCTTTGCAGGATGCTCAGAATTGAGAGACCCAAGTCCAACTTCCCTTGCAGGGCATAAACACAGTCCAGGTTTTAAGAAGGTCAGAAACCATAGCAATGAGGGCCAAAACACGAGGCGTTCCTATTTCTGAGACTCAGCTGTGGAGGTAGGGTTTGTTACCCAATTTCCACATGCAGTTTCCAATTCCAGACATGATCTCAGGGCTTTGAGAGACAGGAATTGCAGGTATAAGAAACAGAGGAAGAGAGGGTTTTTCTGCCTCGTACTCTGTTGCTCACACACACCAATTCTAGCTGTTGGCCAGTTAAGGCCAAAGGGGATAAAGGAAGCAGGAATGAACTCCTGGTGAGGCAAACCTTGTGGGCAGAGACTTTCTGTTGCCTTTCCTTGGGAGCACAGCTAGCTGAAAGGGACACCTGCATCTCAACAAACCTGGAAAGCTCAGGAGCTGCCGTACCTGGAAGTTGTGAACCACTGTGATGTGTCTGGACTGCTTTTTGCCTTTGGCATAGTTGACAATGGAGTCCCGCTTGGGCCCAGGAATGCGGCAGGATGAGAGGATCTGGTAGTACTGGTTCATGCAGAGGGGCTTCCCACCCATGTACTCCACTGGCAGGGTCTCACTGGAGACACAGCAAGGTAAGGAGGAAGGGGGAGAGAAAACAGACCAATGAGAAGGTGTGCACTCCCCACACAAAACAGGCATGGGCTCAGCCATGCAGTTCTCCAGCAAAACCTAAACATGTTGGTGCTGGTGGTATAAAAATGGGGCCGTCCTTCCCCGCTCCTACCAGCTTTCTTAGCAGGGGCTACAGAAAATATCTGTCTGCTGGCCTTTCATTTGGGAAGGGGAAAAACACTATCCTCTCTGTAACACCAGAGAAACAGATCTCTCGACCTACTACATAGCTTAGCATAGACCATGCTGTCTGTAGAGAAGAATCCAGGGCACAATACACTGGGAGATGTATTGTTTCCAGTGAAATGGCAGAAAGAGGATTTTGGCTATAATTTTAAGTGGAATCTGCTGTGCTATCTATGACTCATGAGTGCGACCGGGACTCAATTGATCACTTGAGCAATCATATTCCAACTGCCCTTCTCATGGCTGGCCCTGAGCCTTGTCTGAATTTGGATGCAAAAGTGGGATGTTGGTAATGTGTTAGTAAACGTATTTTTAGAACATAAATAAGGCATGTTCAGCAGAGATTTGCTGGTGATCAGAAGAAAAAGAGCAGGGAGGAACAAGTCTCTCTAGAGCTCATCCCGTCTAGCTGGGAGATGAGAAACACCAGAAACCCAAAACAAGAGAAACAAATTCCTGTAGCCTGAGCTGTAACTTGTTCTGTGGGCAAACAAAAGTATGTAGCTCCACAGGACTGTCAGTCAGGTTCACTCCTTCTAAGCATGTACACGTGCCAATGAAAGTATTAAGATAAAGAGCACTAAGAAAGAAAAGTAAATTTGCTTTTTTCCAGTGGTAGTGACCTTGGCAGCAAGTGGTGATGTTGATTACAATATCTGTTTTCAAGTATGTGTTGTGTTCTCTTGCCTTTCTATTTGGAAGGGAGATCTATTGACTAGGCTCAGCCTTTCTATGACAGCAAGGAACACGTGAGAAGTCAGGAGGGTCTCTAACTTACTTGTCAATCATGGCCTTGAAATCCAGGATGCCCTCGATCAGCCTGGCAGCAAACCTAGAAAACCATCAAACGTAACAAATTGAGATTCAAACACAGAACATCTGGGGCTGAGGAACTAGTTGTGGAGGGCTAGCAGAGCTTCTCTCTGCTCCTTAGAAAGTTCAGCCTTTCTGCCAAGCCCCTGTCATGGCCATCTCCGGTGATCTCATACAGCCACGCTGGGGTTGTGATTTGAGATTGCTGGATAGTCCTACCTTGTGGCACTTTTTTATGTATCTTACTTTATAACCAAGGAACTCCGGACAACTTTCAAGAAAGCGGGGTTCGGTCCAGATTCATAAATGACCCTCTAACAGCAGCACTTTTTACTGATGTGTTGTGATTTTGTCACATCCTAGCGCTGAGTCTTAGCATTAAAACAACACTGAGAAAAGGGGATTTCTGCCCTTCCCTGGCCATGTGCCACCTCTGAGTTTCAAGCCAAGGCGCAGCTGCATCTCCCTGTGTCCAAGACTCACCACTGCTGACTTAGTTCCTACCCAATGAACGTTCTGCTGCTAATGCATCTCTTAAGAGCATTCCTCTGGCATTGAGGGATCTGAAACAAATGCGGGCATGCTGCATGCTGCCACCGAGGCGTTGTGTTTACCCAGATCGACATAAACACTGCAAATGCCAACTCCCAGCGGGGAGGGAGGCTGTGACAAGCCACATCAAACTGCTTAGCTTGGGAGTGACAGGTTGGCCTACTCTGACCTGGGAGCTCCCACCCACGCGTGGGAGGAAGGAGGCAGGAGGTCACTGTGACATGAGGTTGGAGTCAGCTGAGTTTCAAAGGTTTTAAAGCAGCATGAACATTTGGCATTTGCAGGCAGTGTCATCTTGATCTACTCAGCCTACCCATCCCTAGTAAAGATCAAAGGGTGTAACTTCAAGAATGGAAGGGCTGTTAAACAAATAAGGCATCCTGCAAAGTAGTTTTCAATGAAAATTTCCCAGCCTTATTGCAAAACCTGAGGCACTAAAACAGCTGGGAAACAACAGTGAGACAGCCTGTGCTCCTTTCCAGAGAGCAACCAGCCTGGGAGCAGAGACAGGGCTTGCGGGGGAGATGGGGGAGAGGTTAGCCGACTTGCTTTCAGCCAGCAGTGTTGCCAGAGATTAAGGAATGGAGAACTCCCCTTTCTAAACTTGCCTTCTGGTTTCTGAAGCTTTAGTCTCAACCCACGCTCTCAAACTTCTTTCTGCAGCCACAAACTATACAAACACACGTGTAAACTGTGTTTTACGTGGGAGCCCAGATTCTCATGCGGCTGCTCGATTCCACTGTTTGGGGCGCTGGTAGTGCTCCTGATCTTATCTTCTATTTGGATAACTCAGGAGTGAATAATAGGAGAAAGAGCTTTCAAAGATATTTGTCTTGTCTTGTGCTGTCCCTGCAAGGCTCACCCTCTGCACCCCTGCTCAGGTGTATCTGAGGGAGTGGAAGGGAGGATTTGTTCTCAGCCTCGCTGCTCCCGGGGCTGGTACTTTTGCTCTGTCAGAGCAGCCATGACTGGTAACTGTGGCGAAGGTAACCCTGTATAAAGGTCAACGTTAAAGTTTTGCAGGTGGATTTAATGCACTCATAGTGGTGGTTAAAAATTAAAGGGAGGCCACAAGGAAGAGAGGACATGGCAGGGTTTGCAAGAAAAGCTTGGAGAGGCTGGTCATTGTAAAGTTTCCCAAACCGTAGATCACAAGTGAAATGACACAGCAGGGCACAGTCCCCTGCAGGAACAGACTGAATGACAGTCCCTGCAGCAGACTCCCCCATTCCTTTA
The DNA here is from genome assembly GCF_964106895.1 of Numenius arquata. Lineage (NCBI taxonomy): Eukaryota > Metazoa > Chordata > Aves > Charadriiformes > Scolopacidae > Numenius > Numenius arquata. The sequence continues at coordinate 6,222,381 of NC_133594.1, forward strand.
AACTAGCAAACTCCAGAGGCATTTCTGGTTGGTCTCCCTTACATGCCTGGGCTACTTTTTACACCTCCTTTAACTGCACACACAATCTTAGTGCCTCTTAGTCTTCAGTGTGTCAGATGAATCCTCACAATGACTCCAGCCAGTGATTTGGCCATCTCACAGTGAAGATCTACGCTAGAGCCAAGACCAAAACCTAGGTTTTCAGTGCCTGTTTAGTACCTGAACCACCAGAGTCTTTGGTTTTCTCCCTTGATGAAATATTTAATCTGGTGCAACCAGGAGTCTCCTTACAGCCTGGCAGCCTTTCCTTATCTGCACAGCCCTCTTGCACAGCACAGACAGCTATCAAACTTGGGGACCACGTGATAATTACTCTCTCTCCCAATCAGCACGAACACCCTCCTCCCTGTCCAGCAGAGATAGCTCATCCCATCTGAAACCTTAAGAGAAGGTAAAAAAGGACTTTTACCTCAGCTGACCTTGTCGATCCAGAAAATCCTGCTTGGGTAAAACCACACCTGGGCTGGAGTGGACCACCACGGGCAGGCGATACTCCAGGTAAGCTGTCTTCAGCCACCAGTCTGAGAGCTGGGACGGAGAAAGGCAACATGCAGGCATGGCATCTGCTGCTCTTTGACCCAAGCCCGGCTTAACGGTCTCAGCATCCTGCCCCCAGCTCTGTCCCACATTTTGCAAACAAACTGTTTGGGTTTTGTGCTTTGCACATGGATGAGTAGAGGGGGATTTGAGCAAGGCAGTGGGGGCTCCCGGTGCAGTGCTCGAGCAGAGGGTTTCCTTCAACTTCTTGGGCCAGTTCTGTGGTGCTAACAGGCTTCAGCAACCACAGACATGGTCAACGACTCCCTGTTCTGCCATAAATCTCTCTGCTCACCGAAGTCCTGGTGAGGAACTCACACAGCTCAGGGAGGTCGGCAGCAAACTGGTTATTAAGGTGATGCCATTAAAACACAGGTGCCAGTGGATGCAGCCAGGACACTGGAGAGGTGTGCATCAGACCTCCACCCTCCCTAACCAGAGCCTGGGGACAGAGTCCCGACCTACCCAGTTCTCCATTTTTTTGGCTCTTCTCTCCAAGCCTTTCTGCAGCCTCTCCCCAACACCTCCAGGCTTGCGGAACTCAGCCACCAGCTCCTGCGTGTGGTTCAGCTCCTCCTCGCTGATGATGGGCTGCAGAGCCAGCAGGTAGCGGTCCAGTGTTTGCTGGAGCGGCGGCACGGGGAGATGGGGCAACGCTTCCTGATGAAGTTGGAATCTGCCTGGGATCTTGCCTAAAGCTGTCGGCTTCAGCAGGCCGTAGGGCCTGGCCTGCAAAGCACAGAGCAAATGTCGAGACAAAACTTCCCCCCGATGTGCACGAGGTAGCAAATAACCTGGATCTGAGTCTCCATCCCAACCTCTCTGAGGGCACACAAAGCGCCAATGCGAGGTGCAGGTCTACTGATGGCACACTGGAGACCGTTGTAGGCCATCCAGAAAAGCTACAAAAAAGAAATCTGATCTCCCGATACTGTTTCTCAGCTCGTTGAGGAAATGCCGCCAGAATAATGATACATCTCCAACTCTCTGGGCACCTTCCAGCTGAGAATTTCCATGTGTTTGACAAAGTCAAACCCTTCCATCCCATGGTAAGTGGGAAGAAAGCAAGTTGTGAAAGAAATATTCATCTTACGTACTGTCAGAAACTGTTTTGTTACATCTTACAGCAGCGTTAGGCTATAAAGTTAATTAGAACCCTTGTGCCAAATAAAACTACCCTTTGGCCTTTGAGGAGGCAGAATTTAGGTAAGTTTGGGGCAGGATTAAAATGCCTCTTCTCCAACTGGCCAGGGACCATGCATCACCAGCGAAGGTCAGGGAACGACTGGCCGTGATGTGCAGGCCTTGGGGCAATGTGCCTTCATGCTGGTGAACCTCCCAGTTACTGGAGAACCCAGCTATATTAAGAGAACCTCTGTCCAGTTGTACCAGTATGGGACTGGCCAAATTACGGGAGCCTTTGGAGAGAGAAAAGTGAGAGCTTTTCAGGAAATTGTGGGTGATGCCAACAGGCTCATGGGATCTCATGGCTCTTGTGGGAGCCTTAGAAAGCACCATCTCCCTGGGTGGAGAAATGAAATGGAACAAACCCAACGGCTAACCAGGAAATGAACCTGCTAATTGTTGCCCCAAAAGAGTAACAGCATCCTCTTGGGTGAACAGGGTTGGACATCCTTCTGTTTGAAGATGTTTAAATCGTGCTCTAAAGGTTTTCAATTCCCTCTGCTCCTCCCTCTCTGTTGGATCTACTGAATCAGACATTCTTCTACAGGACTCTGGACTTTGCATCCTGAGTGCACTGAGGATGCAAAGCCAGTGAGAACATGCCCTTTGATTTCCAAGGCAATGAGAAAAAAGCCATCCCCCCACCTCCTCCCAGGAGTTAAAGCACAGAAAAGAAAAAAGAAACAGCTAAATTTGCAAGGTGACAAAGCTTCTGCATGGTGCTGAGCCCCCAGAGAAAATGCTCTTTGCTCTTCGTAGGACCTGGCAAAAACTATGTGATCAAGGTTTGGAGAAGAAATGTTAAAAATAAGAGAAGGGGGAATTACTGAAGCATGAAAGGAGAGTGGGGCTAGGAAGAAATGAAGGGTGTTAATCATGGCAGCGTGGGCATACTGTACCTTCTCTGCTTGCTGCTGCTTCCTATCCATGGCTGGTAGGACAGAAAAGATCGTAAACCTCTCCCTCGGCCTGTCTCGGTTTCCTCTTCCACCTGACAATGTGCTGCCCATGCAGGGCGTCACCTTATTAGCAAACTGCCACATGACTGCTCTGATCAGAGGGCTCAAGGCCAGGCTCAGGCCCGGGAGAGGCCAAGGTAATCAGACCATTCGGTTGCGACAACTGCCATGGAGGTGCCTTTCTGGGAAGCCCTCCCATGGCCACTGACCCTCAGCCCTGCCATTGCCCGATTGGTGCTTGCTGATCAATACCGTGTGGGCAGAGTCTTGGATCAATAGCTCTGGGCCTCCAGCCATGGCAGAAGTGAAGGTGTTGGGGACATTGTTCCCTCAGCCTTTGCCTGGACTATGAAACTACAGTGGCTGTTGTAAGAGAAGCCTGAACATCAGGCAGGAGAGACCCCAATTTACATCCTGGCAGCAGGTGACACTGTGGGCTGTCACCAGATGGGACAAGCTGCAGGGAGGACTTAGGGGGGCGATGGGGAATTTGGTCCCTCTGCTCAGGCAAAGGTGGATGAGAACAGCGCTCCAGCAGGAACGGACAAGTGACCCCCATCACTGTGGGTGATGGTAGGATTAGTTGGAGATGGGAGGAAATTGAGTTTGGGGCTAAAGGCAGTGTCTTAACTGCCCTCACACCCCAGGCATGTGTGGTCATTATTGCAAGCTGAGATTTTGGGGAGCTCTTGGTTTTCAACCCTTGAAAAAAAATAAAAATAGGTATCTCCAAAGAAGGGCAACAACAGAACTGTGCAGTCAGAAGAAATATCACCCCCTCCTTCGCGTCAGGCTCATCAATGAGGGGCAGACAAGAAGAGCCTTCTACATAGCGAAGATCAAGTATGATGATTCTAAACAAACACTTTTCAGATTTTCCCTGGGGTTACAGGGAAAATCCCAAACCAAATTAATTCATGGATTTGTATCTTTCCTCTTTTATGTCCTCTGCTTGTTTGGTTTGAGGTCAAACTGAAGCGTTTGGTGGGAGGAGGAATAGCGATCGCAGCTGAACAGAGGAGGCAGCTGGCAGCAAATAAAGCAAACAGTCCACCTTTCCCCACAAGCAACAGGGAAAACGAACACCAGCAGAGCGGGGGGCGTGCAGACATGGCCAGCTCGCGGGATGGCAGCGCTCCCAAGCCACGTTCCAACGCAGCAGATGACCTTTTCCAGAGCCTGCAAAGCTGGTGGGAAATCCACCTGCGGCCCAGGGCTGGGGGGCAGGAGGAATTTCAGAGCAGTGTCTGATTCCCAGCACAGCCACAACATACAGTGTCAGGTGACAGAGGTTTGTCTTTTTCTTTTATTTTTAAATCAGAAGCTGGAGAACCCCTCAATCCCAGAGACAACCAGCCCTGCCTGGCCCCTCAGAAAGTGTCTCCGGGAGTGAATCCACCATGTAGCTGCTGTCATCCCACTCTGCCTCCTCCTCCCCTGGGATCCCTCAGCATTTCCAATAAACAGTTGCTAAGCCCAGGTGCGGGGCTGACAGTTCTGCCATGTGTGTAGCCTTCCCCCTGCTTGTGGGGAAAGCCATGTTTTAAAGGCGAAGCCTGCAGCCACAGATAGCTGCCTCTCGGGCTTCCGTCGCCCCTGACCAGCCATGGCCACCAGCCCCAAGCCCTCAATGGCTGACAGCTCCGGGGAACGCTCCATCGCCCAGCACTGCCTCAAGCCATGCGAAGAAACCGAGTGGGTCTGGAGGATGGATTACCTCCAGCAGCGTCCCTGCCCAGCACCCAGCATGAGGAGCGCTCTCATGGCACCTCACCGGTGGCCAGGCCTCTTCCTCCCCTCCTCATACCCGGGGTCCTCGTTCCAGGGACACACACCCTGCAGCAGGCCTCAGTCGCCGCCCCCATGGCTGAGCCAAGGAGGCCACTCTTCTCCCCCAGGTTCGGGGAGCGGTGCCGGACCCTGACATTAGCAGTGCCACCGACTGGGGCAGCGTGGGCCTCGGTGCCGGAGCCTTGCGGAGCTCTCTCTTCCCCTGTCCCTCCTAAATGCCTCGAAGCTGGTGGAGGCCCCCGCGGCAGAACCGGCTGGTGTCACCCGGTCCGGCGGGACCGTGGCCGTTGTCGGGGCCCGGGACTGGCCGGGCACCCTGTGCCACCTGCCCGGTCCTTCCCGGCCTGCTGTCACCCCTCGAGCGGGTGGCGCGACACGGCCGCCATGTCACGCCCCCGCCCCGGGACCGCTGGAGGTTCCCCCCCTTTGTGTCCCCGCGGCGCCCCCGCCCTCAGAGCGCGGCTGGCACTTACCACAGCCCTCGCCACGAAGGCCAACATGGCTCCGCGCCTGCCCGCGGGCCCGGCCACCGCCCGCCGCAAGGACACCGGCGACACCGGGCGCCGCCGCCCCGCCGCCCCTCTCAGCCGCCAGGGGGCGGGGCCGCCCCGACGCCATCTTGGAGCGGGGCGAAGCCCGCGCCGCCATCTTGGGGAAGGGCAGGGTCTCGCTGTGAGGGGAGGGAGCGTTGCAGCCTGTGTCAGAGCAGGGATTCGGCTTCTCTGTCAGCTGCCTGCTCCGGACGTTGGTGAGGAGGCTCCTCCTGCCTTCCGAAGGGCGCCTCCTCTCCCCTCCGCGCACACCCGCTCCTCACGGCGCCGTACCGCCCCACACAAACATGGCCGCCCTGTGGCCCTGTGTGGGCAGAGGAGGCCATGCCCCGCACAAACATGGCGGCGACGGTGGCCAGGAGGGGCCATGCCACAGGCTTACCGCCCTGAGAACGACGGGACCGGGCGGAGTGCCCTGCTCAAAGATGGCCGCCGGCGGCTTCGGCGTGTCCGGAGGTGAGAGGTGAGGGGTGGCGGCGGCGGTGGCTGGGCTCCGGGAAGATGGCAGAGAGCGAGCGGCCGGCAGGTGAGGGGCGGCCGGGGCGGCTGCGGGGCCTTGTGGGCTAGGGGCTGCGCTCCGGACCCGTGAGGGGCATCTTTAGGGTCGGGGTGTGCCGGGGGGACTCACGCTGCACGGGGGTCCTGGGGCCGGGGACGGCGGGAGGGCGCTGGCAGCGACGGCCCGGGCCTGTGTTGAGGGTGAGGAGGGAAGAGGCTTTGCTGAGGTTACAAAGGGGCCCCGGAGGCCCCCGACCTTCGCCCGTATGGGGCAGGGAGGCCCGGTACCATCGGCCACCCGGCCCTGCTCCGGGCTGAGGCCTGCGGGGCCGTGAGCTGCCGGCAGGGCTGGGGTCTGGGCACCCCCGGATGGCGGAGCTGGGGGGTCCCGCGAGCGCTGTACCCCCAGCAGGGAATGGGGGACAGGACGGGGCAGGGGGAACTTCTCTCCCCTGAGGGCTGATAGGGTCTGCGGGTCCCTCCTGTGCACCCCGGGGGCAAAGCACTCAGGGTTTGGGCTGCTGCCAGAGCAGCCCGAGTCGGGGGGCTCTGTTGCCTGTGCCCATTTTCCGTGACTCCATTTCCCTTTGCTGAAATGGGTGGTGTTTGCTGGTGTGGAAAGTCCGTCTCTTGGCTGAGTTTGATTCCCCCTCACCACCTCATGAGAGCATCTCCTTTGTCCAAGTCACTTCTCATTATAAAACAGACCCGTTCTGCTCCTGTCTCCATCGCATCATTAGTTTTGGACTTTTGCTTAATGTATTCATTTGATAATATTGTAACCCCTGCAGACTTCACTCTGTTTCCTTCTTTGCGTATCCGTGGTCTCCTCCCCACAAGGAAATGCACAAAGTTCACATCAAAAAGAAGTGGCGGTTGAGAAACAAATGCAAAGAGATGAAACAAGTTGTGTGATGAGACAGAGGTTGGGTGAACATCTGGACCCTTCTGTCCAGGACACTGCCCTGGCCACATCTCTGGCCTTTATGTGTCATCGGTATTAATGGACAAGTCAGTGTTTGCCTTCTTGCACCCCTGCTCCGGAGTTTTTCATCGTTTTTATCTTATAAGTTATTTTAAAATAAGAGTTCTATCATCACGGTGCTAGTCGTTGAGAGTTGTGTGCTGAATTTCCAGGAGAGAGGCATGCGTGTCTTTCATTTAAATTCCTCGTGTGCTGTTCCTCTCATCCTTGTACCTGGGAGTTTTACTGTAACTTTATGCAGAGAGGAATGAACCAAACACCGTAACACCCGAGGCGGGTGACGAGACTGCGTTTGTTCTGTAGATAGGGAACTTGAAAGGCAGAGAAGTTAAATGGCTTTCTGAGCTTGACAACTCCAATAGCAGACTTTGCGTGGTTCCTGGGACTTTGGATTCCTTTTCCCCTGATCCGCCTGCCAGACAGCATTGCGCTGCTGCAGAAAAGGCTGCTGATGCTTCTGGGTAGTATTTTCTATGTAAATGCAGCTAATAATATTTTAAGGAGTTGGAGTTTGGTGTGTATGTCAGGGAGCCAGTGCCTGAGCTTGCTGTAGCGTGGAGAGCAGTCCCTGAAGCGTTGCCAGAGTGGCTGTTGCTGAACAAATGCCTTCAGATTTTCTAGGATTAAAAGGATGGACTGGGTGACTCTAACAGAATTCATAAATTCACATTAGCACCCAGTTTCCTTAACCGTGGTCTGCTACACTGCCTCTTACTATTATAAGTCACACTTATAGGACCATAATACAAATTACTTCTAACCTTGTGGAGTGTTCCTGGCTCTGCAGTGTCCTGGTGTGGGGCTGCTGGCTGAGCTCTGGAAAGTGGGGAAAGAGTGACCCTTACTGCAGGGCTGGGTCCTTGCTTCAGATGTCCAGAGGAAGAGCTTGATCTGATGCATTAACAATTTGTGTTTGCATTAACTATTACATCCTGGGCTCTGAGAACGCTTTAAAATTAAATGATCTTCATAGCTTCCACCTGGAAGAGACTGTGTCCCGCCATCCTCCAAGTCTGGACAGAGGGCTGCGGCTCTGGACTGCCATCTATTGAATTGCTCCAGCTTTGTGTTTGCAGGAGTTGTCCTTTTTCGGGGAATGCAGTTCAGGCTTAACACCCTAAAAACAAGGCCCAGGTAGTTTTTAGGAGACCTCAGTGCTTCAGCACGACCTGAGGCCTGTCTTCACTAGACAGAAATGATTAAACTAGCTGGATGTTGCCTTTATTAGCTCCTGCACCAGCCTCTCTGTCTGGATGGGAAATGCATCTTTAGTGGTGAAAACAAACATAATGCCACTTGTTGAAGCCTTGCAGTGTCCTTAGGAGTGTGTTATCCAGGGATCGAGAGGATATTGTTTGGTGAGATAATGGCACAAGCTGGGATGGATTTGTTTGCTTTCTGTCTCCTGAGAAATGAATGTTGATTTCTAAGAAAGGAAGACAGAGGATTTCTTCTTCTCCGCTGCCTCTATTTTACCTCTTTTTTGCATCTCCCAGGCACCTCTGAGGAGGTGGCTCCTCCCCTCCAGCAGAGCTTCATGATCCCCAAAAAGGAGATAAACGTGGTTTCCGACATGGCCAAGTGGAAGCGCTCTCAGGTATGGCTCTGGGGTCAGGGAAAACCGGTAAGTGCTTATTATGCTTCAGTGGCAGCCAGGTCTGGTCTGGGAACAGCCACGAGGTAAACAGGTTTGGGCAAGTAATGGGAAATTAATTGATTTGTGTTTTAAAGCAGAAGAGTCACTGCCTGTTTGTAGGAAAACGACTTGGCAGTGAGGTGTGGAGTCTGGCAGCCAAATGCTCTGACAAACAAGTGAGCCAGGGAGAGCCCAGAGATGCTTAAAAATTATTGCTGCTCCCTCCCAACAAGCTAGACAAGAAGCTGGTAACTATTTCATCCTACCTAGCCTGTATGTTATATCAAAACTGGATTTACCCAGCGCTGTTTGAACTCGGCGTGAACACAGTCCTGCTGTCTGGCCTTCTAATAGCATCAGGCTGGGTTGGTTCCTTGGGGCCTTCCCGCCTTGCTGTACTGGAAAGGGCTCTAGAGCCAAGGCCTTTAATTTCCCTGGGTAATTTTTGTTTACAGTATGTGTGGAGCTGGTGGAACAGGCAGGTTCTCCCCTCTCTGCCTTTGAGGGATTGATGTGTCAGCCCAGACTTGTCCCACCTCTTAGGAGCAAGTTCTTGCTTGATGACTGATCTGTGATGTCTTAAGAGAAGCTTAAGTTATAGTCAGCTCTCAAGCAAACCTCTGGGTGCAGCTGCCTTTGTTAAGTCTCCAGGACTTGCTCCTGCTCAGGATTTCTGTGCAAGAGGCGCCCAAGGAGGCAGAGGTGGCAGCGTGCTGGTCTGGTGTTTTCAAAGACAAAGCTGTGGAGCTGCACTGGATATGATGCTTCAAAACCAGTAAATTTGAAGAGAAGAGTGTTGAGGAGCCTGGGCTCTCTCCCATTTCTCCATCGTGGATGAGGATGGGAGAAGAGTAGAAAGAGGAAGGGGGAGATAATGGCGCAGGTCTGGGAGAAGCAGTGCAGAGCAGGATGTCTGGGCACAGCTGAGACTCTGCACAGCCAAGGAGTTTGAATTTGACCTGATAGGAGACAGGGAGCTTGAGGGAAGGATTCTGGGGGCAGCGTGAGCTTTTTCAGTATTCTTCTCTCTGTAATTTTTACAGCGATGCAGAGTGCTTAGTGCAATCACCATCTGCCTCTGAGGTCTGCCAAAAATAGCAGTAGCCTCTCAGCAGGCCCTGTACCCTGGGTGTCTCCAAGAAAGCAGTGTTGGGAAAGGTTCCCTCGGAGTGCAGGAGTGCTCCCATGCCATGTTACTTTTTCAAACGGTCCGTGGGTATTCACTAACGCCCTGCTCTGTCGGGTGTGTTTGCAGGCATACGCAGATTACATGGGCTTCATCCTCACTCTGAATGAAGGTGTCAGGGGCAAGAAGCTGACCTGCGAATACAAAGTTTCAGAGGTAGGAGAAGAGTTTGGATCCCCTTTTTTCTTCTTTTCTGCCTTTTTTTTTTTGGCTCTATGGTGAATATCTCCTAGGTGAGGAATGAGTTGGTAGCTTATCTGGGAGCCAGGGAGAATAAATGTGGTTGGGTTATGCTTGGGGGTGCAAATGTCAGCCTGCAATCCTCCCCCCAGGATGCAGAGGCTTTGTGTGCGCTCCCTGGATGGGAAGTCAAGCAAGTTACAAGTGGACAGAAGCTGGTGGTAAAAAGGAAGATGCAGAAAGGATGGGTTTTGTCCCTGTTTACACAGTCTGGCTTCAACCAGTGATGTTTTGAAGATGTGGTATTCCCTACTGGTTGCAGGCAAAAGGCTGAGATGTGTGTACTGTTCCTGTTCTCCCACTGGCCTTTCTGTGGGAGCTTGGGCAAGTCACTTGTCTCCCTGTCCCTGGGCTTCCTTGGTGCTCAGACTGTGTTAACAGCACCAGTCTTCTCGGCCCACGCTGTAGCTGAACTCTGCAAGGTCTGGTTTGACAGCGTGTGAGCTTAAGGCATGTCGTGGAGGGGACCTGCCTCACCAAGGGCTCTGCTGAGGGCTGCGAGGGGGCTGTGAAGCACGCAGGAGGGCTGGGCTGGGGAGGTATTTTTAGCCTGTGGGGCAGGATTGCCCATTCCCAGGTGTTAAGGAGAAAGGACCTATTTTTCCCCTTGCATTAATGTGACTGTCACCCATCTCTGTTTGCTGCTGTGGCCAGTTTTGGTGCCTGTTCACCGTATCAGGGCACGGCGAGATCGTTTGGAGCCAGAGGGGAAGGGCAGACACCCTCAGCAGTGTTACTGCCTGGCCTCAGCCATGCCCAGTGCTGCCCTGAGGTCTCTCTGGGTGCTCCTGTGGTCTGCAGAGCATATGTTGCCCACCAGCTTAGCTTCTGTGCTGTGCGCTGGATCCCCCTCCCTTGTTCTGCATTGTAATGAGGAGGTTCTTGGGTACATTTTTGCTATTCCAGCTTATCACGGCTGTGCAAGAAAGCTGGGAATAGTCTGGAAAGATCTAGGCAGAATAGGAAGCAGACTGGGCCCCGTGTGTGTGTTTGTAGCTTCATTCTGCTGTGGGAAGGCAGCCTATGATGATCTTTAACCTAGTCATTTATGTTTGAAGCAGGCATGTAAAGTTCAGCCTTCCCTTCTAGGAGCCAGTGTGTGAATGACAAACTTGCTTGTAGTTCATAGGGGGGATCAGGGATAATGAGTCCCTCCCTAACAGGCTTTGTGTCCACCTTTTGTTCCTTCAATTCAGTAGAAACTGCTGTCAGATGCTGCTCTTGCTTTCCGCTGTTTGCATTTCACCTTTGAGTTTTGCCTTTGTCATGATCTCGCTCATTCCCAACCATTCACAGAGCAGTTCTAGGGAAACAAAGCATTAAAAATGAGCAAAACAAAGAGGGGGGAAAAAAAACCCCTCTTCCGCCGCCCCCTTTGAGCTGTCAGCTCTCTAGGAAAAGCTGTATCAGGGCTGTATCCATGCAGCTGATCCTTTTCCATCTGCAGTCCCAGCCCAGGTGACAAACACGAGAGACGATCCTGCTTGGGAAGTGGCAGGCACCATGTCTCATTCCCCTCGCGCTCAGGAGAGCAGAAGCCTGTGACTTGAGGCACAGGTGGAGCATCCCCAGGGTTGCCTTGTTGATGAGGTTGCCTGTTCACGCGGGTTCGTTTGTAGATCAAACTGCTTATCTGTGCTTTTAAAGGCTCAGCCCCTTGTGGCCTCTGCTTGCATCTCTGCTCTGCTTTCTTCTCCTTTTCCTGTACCTGCTGCTGATGCGCTTTTGTGCTGTCCCATCTTCCTCCCTGATCAAATGCGGGGGACGCCTGCCTTTGGCAAATGACCTCCTGGAATCCTTTCTGCTGAATGCGTATCCTTTCCATGACTTACTGGTATTGCTTTGCCGTGGAAAAAAAAAAAAAAAAAAAAAAAGGAAGAAAGTATGGTCTGCTGTGCTTTGAAAGAGACAGCTTAATGGTTTGCAGAGTAGCGTGTGTCAATACCAAACTGTCTGCTGGAGCAAAAGCTGGATCCTTTGGGGGCTGAGCCCCTTCTGAGACTTGCTGAGCTTGCTCTGCTCTTACTGAAAAATTGCATGGAGCTGTCTGGGGTTTTGCTGGAGGCATCTGACAAGTAGTGATAGCTGAGCTGTTGTTTAGGACTCTGGCGTAGACACTCTGTCTGGCACAAGGTTGTATGACTGATAGGCTGTGACCTGCCTCCTCCTCCTGGAGGGAGCGCTTTTCACGTGGGGATCTGTGCAGCGACTGCTGGGGCTGCAGCCTGGAGCAGTTTTTCAAAGCTGTGACTTTGATCAGAGGAGCAGTGCAGCAAGGAGGAGGTTAATTTTGGCCATGTGAGGAGCAGACCATCTCTTCCAACAGTTTGCTGCACTGGGGGCAATTGGCCAGCCTCATAGCTTGCTCTAGTTCCAGGACAGAAGCGGGGGAAGCAGCAAATGCCTCGATTGTAGCAGCTTCCCCCTCCCACAGGGCCCGAGGAGCCCACAGGGACAGGCTTGGTCCCCACAGGCAGCTCTGGCGGCTGTGATGCCTTCTCAGCACCTCCGTCTGTCTTGCCCCTGCTCTTGAGAGATGCTGACAGGTCTCTGCTCTGTAGGAGGCTCCGTGGTTTGCCTTTGGGACCCGTGGCAGACTCAGGGTCAAGGGGATGCAAAATCAGCACAACCAGAAAAGCAAGGAGAGCGGGGGGAGGCTGCCCTTGCTTTGATCACTGGAAAGGTAAAGCAAAAATAGAGCTTAAAGACCCAGCCAGGCAAAACAAGGCTTGCAGTGGTGCTGATGGTTGTGTTCCCGTAAGCTCTGCTTTTCCCCTCCTCCTCCCCTGCTGGGGTCAGCCCTGGATGCACAAGTTTCCTCTGCTGGACAATGGGAAGCTGCTTCTTTTAGTAACCCCTTTTTCAAAGGGCCTTGAGCCCAAAACGAGCTGCATCTCTTTAATTATTTATTGGCATGGCTGAGCCAGCAGCTGGGTCCTGCTCTCCCGTGTTCAGTGGGGCTGGGCTTTTTAATCCCTTTAAAGCAAGTGAGTGGGGAAGGGGAGGTTTGACTCTGGAGCTCCCCAAGGCCTGCGGGCAGAGCTGGGGAGGGGGAAGGAGCTGGTCCTTGCCAGCCATTTATCCAAGCAGCACTGAGTGCTCGCTGAGAGGGGTTTGAAATACGGTAGCTGCTCGTAATGAGCTGCTGGTGCCGGCGGATAAATCACCAGCACGATTTAATTATTTAATGCAACCCGGTGCTGGGGACGCTGTTGCTTAATTGGAGGGGAATGCAATAGCCAGGAAGGAGTAGAGCTGAGTCCAAACCTTGCCTGGTGCAGTGGCAAGACGCCGGGTTTCTGCAGCATTTTGGGCAGCAGGGAGCTGAAGCAGAGAGGGTTGTGCTGCCTCGGTCCATGTGAATCTGGGGCACTGGCCCGTTAGTGGCTCCAGCTTGCAGACTCACCAGGGCACCCAGAGCTTCTGGGCTTCTGTGTCCCTTGGCACTTGGGTCTTTTGTGTTCCTGGTGTGCTCAGGTCTTGTCCTCTATCCCTGCCTCTAGCCTGGCTCAGTGGCCAAGTGTCAAGGTCCTGTGGGGTGGGTGAATCCCTCCCCTGCCTGATCCCGCTTCCTGCTGGCTGGTCCCACTGTCTTGTTGGCTCTTGAGGAGCCACTGTCTGTGGGAGGCTGTGGCTGCCATGAGACCCTTCCTTCTGGGAGCAGAGGGCATGGGGAGCGATCCGCAGCTGGCTCAGCTCCAGCACAGCTCTGCCATGCCTGTCTCTCCACCCGCCCCCTTCGAGTGGCACTTCAAGGGCTAGAAACTTGCTGGGCTCGGCTGTTTCCTTGTCCTCCCGGCAGGCAATGTGAAGAATTGAACCACAGCCCAGGAGACCAGCCGGCTTCACACGGTCGATGCCTCCAGCAAAGTCAAACCAGCCGCCGCTTCTGCTGTCCTCTTTGTCCCCCTGAAGGAGGAATCCCCTCTCGAGACAGAGGAGCCTACATTGCCCGGGGCCTGGCCAGCTGCTGTGGCGGCTGGTGGCTCTCTGGCTGCTTGGAGTTGGATAAGGAGAATCCCAGAGCCTCTGGACAACAGACCAGTTGTCAGCAGAGCCTCCTAAAACTGTTTGGAGCTGCTTAAAGTGCTGCCTACGGTGCTGCCTCTTGGTGTGTGGGGTGTAGCCATTCCCCAGCTGAATGGGCAAGGCTGGGAGGAGCACCCAGCCCTGGTTCTAACAGTACAGCTTGAGACAGTGTGCTGTGTTGCCTGTTGTACCTCTCTTTTTCCTTCAGGGCCATGGCAGTGCCTCCTCCAGTCACTGTCATGCATCCTATGCAGGTTCCTCACATTCTCCTTCCAGCACTGGGTGTAAGAAAGATGGTTCTGTTGTCTCGCTGTTGCATTTGTCTTCCCATCCGCTTTGTGTTTGTATTGAGACATTTCTCTGAGAGCCAGGAGCTTCTCATGCTTGCTCTGATGAGACCTCTGGTGGGCAAACGAAGCTGCCTTTTCCCGTGTATTTTGGGTAGGTTGTATTTTGCTATGTGCACTGGGTATCTCTTGGTTGGAGCTGCCATAGCAGTCTGGCTGGTATGAGTTTGAAGGACTAGGAATCATGCTGAGAAGGTTGACTTGTGCTTAGGCCCTGCTGATCTGGGTGCTGTACAACTGCTAACACCATCGCTGCTAATCCTGGCTCCTAAGAGACACTTCAGGACAAGGATTAGAGGCCTTGAGAAGGGCCTCTAAATCACATCAACAGCCACTGGTGAGGATGTATGACAAGTGCTGTGCTGTGTCCTGTGGGGGACGCAGGACCCTCAAGATGCAGAGCCCGAGTTTCCTGTTGGAGATCCCTGAATTGTGTACCATTTCCCTGCTTCTCAGTCCTGTATGCCCTACAGCAAGGAGCCTTCTGTAGCTCTTCTCGCAGAGGTTTTAGAGCATAGTGCTGTTGCAGCCCGTGGAAGGCTTGTGTGGGCGACTGGAGAGCCTGCTTCAGGCTGGGCTCTGTACTGGACTTATCTGAGCCCTTTTGCATTTCAGGGGGGGGGGTTGGCACATCCCGTTCCCACTTGCCACCCTTGGGAAGGATGGTGGGGGCTTTAACAACTCCAATCCAGGGTGTAGATGAGATGTCAGAGCCTGAGGGACTGCTCTGTTTTATGTCACCATGACCCCTCATCTTTGTCTCTGTAGCCCATTGAAAAGCTGGTGGCTCTTCTCAACACACTTGACAGATGGATCGATGAAACCCCGCCAGTGGATCAACCTTCTCGCTTTGGGAACAAAGCCTTCAGGACCTGGTATGCCAAACTAGACCAGGTGAGCATGTCTTTCATGTGTTGTGTTACATGAAGCTACAGGAGGGCAGGGTGCCCAGCAGGGGTAGCAGAACGGCTCCGTCATTGTGTGGCAGCCAAGCAGCCTACAGAGGAATTGCTCAGATAAGCTGTGAAGGATCCACCTCTTGATACGCATCGCTAACTCCTGATCTGGTGCTGTCTTCTCCTCTTATGAGAGCATGTAGTCCATGTAAATGATCTTGGCTGGGTCTCCAAGCCCTGAATGAGCCATGAGGACCATCCAAACCCAGGGAACTCCTTTGCTTTGTAACAACCCACTGTGTCTGTTAGCTGATGGGTGGCACACAAAATCAGAGGAAGGCTGTCAAACTCCTCAAATTCCTTCAGCTCAGAGCACTTGCCCTGCTGGGTGGTGGCACAGGCACAGTCCCAGCAGCAATGAGCATGCAAAGGTCTGCTGCTCTGTTAGTGCTTTTATCCTGGAGATGACTCAGTGGGTAACTGGGCTGATGTACTTGGATGGTGAAGCCTTTTTTTCCTACAGGATATGTGTGGCCTGGATAAGTGTCAGGACAAGCTTTGCCTGAATTACTCCATCTCTGGAGGTGACTCTTTCAACTGGAGAATTTGCTCCTCTCATGCTGGCTCTGGCCATTGTAGGAACGCACCGTTGTGGCTCTCCCTCTGCAGCAGTGTCTGAGCAGAGGGTGACTTGCTCCTGGGGACTGTGACAGGTCCGCACTCACTCGAGGGAGTCTTTTGTGTCTTTCAGGAAGCAGAAAAGTTGGTGGCAACAGTGATTCCCAAGCATTTGGCTGACGCTGCACCAGAAGTGGCCGTGTACCTGAAGGAATCTGTGGGGAACTCCACCCGCATTGACTATGGCACAGGTACCTGGGCACGCATGATTTTTGAGGCTTGACTTCCTCAGGCAGTGACCCATTGGAGCCTGGTGCTGCATTTATTTAAATAAATATGTTATTGCCACTTTCTTTTAGTGACAGCTTGGTACAAAGACCTTGCTTCTAGGGCCTCCTCACCCCTTTGTCCAGCGTAGGCTATGACTGAGAGAGCTGGGGCTGGCAGCAGGGCTGTGCTAGAGCTGTGACACTCTTTTCATGTCTCGTCTGATGAAATGGGAGCCCAGCTGTGCAAGCCGTTTGGGGATAAGCTATAGGAGCTGCTTTACCATGTTCTGCAGTCCTGCGCCTGCTGATCTGCAATAGGCAGTTTAGAGGGACAGAATATAATGGCTTAAATTGGAACTAGAGTTGGAACCAAGTTTGTGTTCAGTGAGAGGTGGCTTGAGGTCTGATGCTCCCTAGAAGTGACATAAGTGCTTACAGAGGGACTTTGAAAGGAGAAGCATTTTGCACCTAAGGAGATACTGAATTGCAGGTTGGAGCAGCTACACTGGCTTCACATAGACTTAAATCCAGACTCATATACATGCTCTGTTCCTCTCTCTGGATGATGGGTGTGCTGAGGAGAGTGTCCTCACCAAAAGGCAAGAGAGCAGGACACTGTGGGTGCAAGGAAACACGACTTTGCACCTGGGCAGGCAGAGGAAGAGGAGGATGTGGGTAAAAGGATGAAGAGCTGGTGTCTGTGCAGTGCTTGCCAGGAGAGCTGCGGCTCGCTGGCACCAGGGGGAGATGTTGTCTTTGGAAAGGGATGTGCTGGCTGGGGTTTTGTCAGCTCAGGGAAAGAAATTCAGCCTTTCCTCCCCTCCTGTGTGTCCCAAGCCAGAGGCCCATGTCCTACCTCACAGTGGTTGGAGCATTGGTGCACCTTGTTCCTACACTGGGAGCTGCACTTCACAGTGGAGAGCTGCTGGTCTTGTACTCTCCCTTCTTCTTGGTCCCTTCCACTAAAAGATATTTATGGGTTTGCTGGTTGTTTCTTTTCCATGCTGTAAGCTGGAGGATCAAGCAAGCTGCAGAGGCTCAGCCTGAGATCCCAGTACCTCCTGGGATGGACTGTTCCCAGCAGTGTCATGGGATCTGCATCCTTCTGACACAGAGATATTTTTGAAATGGGAGGAAATCTGTTTACTTGCAGATGTGAGGTTCTCTCACATCCCTCAAGCAGATGACTCTGCAGTGCTCCACTTCCCCTGCTGTGCCAAGCTCCTGGGAAAGACCCTGCCTTGCTCCCAGCACATCCAGTGTTGGAGCTGTTTTTCCTCAAGAACTTACTTTTTCTCCAAGTTAATAATCACCTTACGGGTGTCTAGAAGGTATACTTTAGGTGGGTGTTGTGTAGGGATAAAATATTGTCAGCTCAAGGCATTAACAGGGACAATAGGGTTGGGGCTCTTGAGATGGGGCTGTGTGAAATCACTGCTGTGATTGCTGAAGAGCCGTTGAGATGCCCACAGCAAGTTTGTCCTGGGGACTGGAGACACCAGTGTCACGTCTCTTCATCTTCTTTCACTCTAGGGCACGAAGCTGCGTTTGCAGCCTTTCTCTGCTGCCTCTGCAAAATCGGTGTGCTCAGAGTGGATGACCAGATGGCCATCGTCTTTAAAGTATTTAACAGGTGAGGTCATGGAAGGAGAAGGGCTGGAAGCATTGGGCAGTTTGGGGGCAGATCCCTGACAGTGTCCACTTCCAGCTGCCTGAGATGTTACTGTCTGTTCTGTACACCAGACTCTTCCTGTAGTCTGGGCTGATTGTACCCCCTTTCATTCATCTGCACCCTTTTGTGAGTAAGAAATTGTAAGAAGAGCCTCCTCCTGGGGTCTGAGCTGAGCAAATCAACAGAGGTGTGTATGTAATTAGAGAGCATGAGTGCTGAAGGGCTTGCTGGCCTAGGGAAAAAGGGCAGAGTGGGAAAACTGTTTGAAGACAAACGTAGACAAAATTAAGAGGCAGTTGTACTGTTTAATGGACTGTACAGTGACCCGTTGCATTGGTCTCTGAAAGGGGTGACAGCATCTTGTCTGTTAGAGGCTGGGTGTCTTTCTGGAAGGTTGCTTTAGTTGAACACAAGATATTGAGCTCCACAGAGGTATGTGGGTGAAGCTCTGTGCTTTGTGATAGACAGGAATATCTGATCAGAGGATCTAACATCTCTTCAGGCATTAAAAAAAAATAAATCAATGAAACTGGCAGGCCTCCACTGCTCCTCTGGATGTGTTTCCAGCCCAGGAGGTAGAGTTGGTAGTGACGAAACTGGTGGAACGTGGGTTTGGAGTCCAGAGATCTAATCCCAGCTCTATCACTGTTTGATGGCATGGAAACAATTTCCTTCGATAGTTCTTCCAGCTTTAGTCTTCCACCTGAAAAGTGAAAGTAGCGGTTGTCGTAAGGTGGAAAGCTTTCTGAGATCTTTTGGAAGTTGTTGAAGGAGAGCAAAGTGTCAGTGTTTTCAAATAACAGTTGAGGTGGGGAAAGATCTGCACCAACATAAGACACTGCAGGTAAAATAAACCCCTACCACTTGATTTCTTAGTGAATTTGTTAATTTTTAAAAGGTGCTGGTATTTGCTACTATACGTACCATCAGGCTGCTTTCTGTGGCAAAGGAGATGAACGTGCTGTGAGGGGGTCCTGCTTGCAAGTGATAAAGTTGTGTCCTCCAAACTAGTTGTTCTTGTCCTCATGTAAGTCAATGAAGACAGAAGAAGGCCTTGCCTTAACCCTTCCTTCTCTCTTGGGTCTCAGGTACCTCGAAGTGATGCGAAAACTTCAGAAGACTTACAGGATGGAACCTGCTGGCAGCCAGGGCGTGTGGGGCTTGGATGACTTCCAATTTCTACCTTTCATATGGGGCAGTTCCCAGCTGATAGGTACTAATAAAAATCTTCTCATGTCCCAGCCTGCCCCCTGCCCCATCTCTCTAGGTTGCAAAGATGAAGGGGCTTGGGACTGACTTTTAAATACAAATATGTCAAATTTGTGTATGATACAGCAGAAGAGTTTGCTTGGGGCTTTTTTTTTTCTCAGCTTTCCAAATAAGGCTAGCTGCTAAGGTTGGGAGATGGAAGGCTTCCCTGTACAGTACATCTGTCTTTATTGCAGTGACTACAAGCTTTTTAAAAGGAGGGTCTTGTTTTTGGTGGTAGAAAACACATTTTCTGCCCTGGGGAGTTTACCAGGTGCTCTCACTGCAGAGGCACTGGAGTGGGAGTTGAGATGGAAGGGAGCAGCTCTGTGCTGACTTCTGAAGAGCTCTGATGGGAGGATCGTGTTTCTTGTGGAAGAGGGGCAGGACAAGACCTGATTGAACGTGGTCTCAGAATGGGGCTGCCATACAAGCTACTTCCTATTGTCTCTTACACTTTTTAGACCATCCAAATCTGGAGCCTCGACATTTTGTTGATGAGAAGGTGGTAAACGAAAACCATAAGGACTTCATGTTCCTGGAGTGCATCCTCTTCATTACAGAGGTGAGGACTGGAAGGTTTGTCCCACAGGGGAGTTCTCTTGACATTAGATACTTTGCTCTGGCTGGGGTTTTCTCTTCCTCCTTTGTTGGTTTGTTCTCATGGAACTGTGTGGATGAACTGTTGTTGCATGTCTGAGGTGCTCTCCTTGAATGAGTTGAGACAGGGATGTTGAGAGGAAAGTATAATTAAGCTAGATGGGCTGTGGATTGCAGTTAAAGGGAGCTCTAACAAGAGCAAACAAATAACCTCGGATGATCACTTGGATCTGTCAATGGGAACTTGGATAGGGAAGACTGGTGCCTGCGAGTGCGCTAGGAAGATGAAGTAGGAGCTGCAGAATGGCTGGGCTTGCCAAGATAACCTCCCTACCCTCCAGCCGTTGGTGTGGCTTAGCAGGCCCTGGGCCTCCCCTTGCTTAGGGCAGGCTCCCAAAGCTCCATGCAGCTTGGTCTCCTCCAAAGATCCTACCAAAAGATCCTACCAAAAGATTTGCCCATTAAATGCTCCTTATTTGCAAGCCATCCAGGGCAGAGATGGTGCTGAGCTTCACCCTGCTGACAATGCTATCAGGACCATATTTCTGCTCAAGCATTCTATGGCCCTTGGGTGAGGGACTGGTGACATCCAGCGTGTTGCCAGCTGTGGGTGATATTTCTCATGAAGGAGCTCATGGCTTTCTGCCCTCCGCTGCAGGGGGTGGTGACCTGGCCGTGTTCCTGCCACCCCCACTTGTAGCACGGTCTGGGCAGTGAGAGCAAGAACCACACGCTCTGTTGTGGTGAGGAATTTCTTGTCTCTGGCAAGTGAGAGTTGATGGGATTAATTTTGAAGGACAGAATGCGGTTCTTCCCCTTTGTTCTGTTCACTTTCCCCCCCTCTCCCTGCCTCCCTAATTTAGTGATTAGTTGAGAATGGAGGTTACAGAATATGAACTTAGCCTTTCATGTTGGAAATTTTCATAGGAGCCTTTGGCCCAAACCCCAGGAGGTGCTGTGTCAAGTACTGCTGAATCTAGTAGAGTTTGTTGGTACTTAGCACCTCACGGGGTTTAACCCTTAATGCAAAGTTAAATCATGCCATGAGTAGTAAAGAGGTGCTGGCGGAAGAGATCAGGTTGAGAACAGGAAAGCAGGAGCCAAGATGCTCTAAGATTTATTGTAATTTGGGCCTCTGTAATATCCAGACAACGTACTAACTTGTTAAAAACATAAAACGTAAAAACATCTCTTGACATTGCAGAAAATTCTGGAGTGCACAGATAACATGTAAAGTTTAAAATACACAGCATCACCCTACTTCTTCGGGTCACTCTGCTTTTACTGCAGAAACTTAGCTTTTTAGTAGGCTTTTGAAATAAGTGGTTTCACTTTTTTTTCCATACATTTGTTCAGAATCAGAATTCAGTGTTTCTGCTGCGTTCCTCAGTGCCACCTGGTGGCAGGGAGCCCTCCTCTCAGGCCCTCCTGGTGTGAGCCGCTAAGGGATGGCAACAACCTGGATTATCAAACGCGTGGCATTTTTAATCCATCTTCATGCAAGCACTTTTTATTTTTATTTTTTAAAGATTTTGCTTTTAAAATTTGGGGTTTTTTCTCTCCCAAATGCCTGGGAAGGCTGTTACTGCCACTAGGGGGGGCTGAGACAGCCTCGAGTGCTTTTCTCTCTAAAATCAACAACAAAACAAAATAGCAGGGAAAAAGATAGAAGGGATTAAAGTCTTTAACAAATGAATGATATTACTTTCTTCTGAGCTTGTCAGCTGGAAACAGCTCTCCTTTAAAGGTGCTAAACACGTAGCAAACACCACAACAGTTCCCTTTGTGGGCTGGGTATGTCTTACCGCCATGAGAGCAGGTTTTGTTTCAGCCAGCTACAACCGAGGCAGGTTGTTTTCTTTCAACCGAGAGAATATTCTCTTGAGCAGATATTTTTCTCAACCCCTGGGTGACGTTTCAGGGATGTGAGTATACACTGTTGTGGTGTTTGCCGTGTGTATATTTAAACCTCTTAAAGTAGCAGGGAGATGATGTCCAGGCTGAACCCGCTGACGCGTTCTCCTCACAGCAGCACCGCCCTGCGCAGGCACGGCAGCGATCCTTGCGTAAGCTGGCCTGCTGTTGGGCAATCTGTGGGGTGGTTTTGGACCTGAACGTGCAGTTCTTGAGTAGGGTGAGGTTTATGGAGCCAGCTGGGACTCGAGCTGTCCCCCTGCTGCCGCCTTGCCTGCCAAGAGGGTGTTTGGTACCTGTAAGCGTGAGGATGAGGGGGGTTTGGGAGCATCTCTAGGGGCTGTGGACAGCAGCGATGGCAGGGCTGTGTGTGTTTGTGCAGAAGAGGGGTGCTGGGTATGCCCCGGCTGTTGTGGTGGATCAGTGCGATCGCCCAGATGCTCCTCTGAGGGCCCAGGGCAGGCAGCAGGAATTTCAGCTTCAATCTGGCTTCTAAATTTGGAGGTTTGGGAAGGGAGGGCTCGGGTTTCTGCTGGAAGGGAAGGAGCTGACAGGAAAGCACGGCCTCAGCCGTCCCCCTCCCCCCGGCACTGACAGAGGAACCATTTACAAAAGGCCGATTCTCTTGGGAACCGAGAGGCAGGAACGCCGCGTCTGTGAGTAATTTCCTGCTCAATATGGCTGCTCTGACTCACTCCGTTCCCCTGGGGTCACTGCGGGACTGCAGCGCGCTCGCCGCTTCTCGCTCTCCCCCCCCCCCAGCTCTCCCTCTTCGCCCTTTGTGGCTGGAAGGAGATGATTTTTTTGTTTTCCCCTCGTCCCCCTTATTTTTCCCTCCCCAGTTTGAAGCCATAGCCAAACCATCCCTCGCTGGCTGCCCAGGGTGAGCAGGGCCATGGTGGTGGCTGTGCCGGGCATGAGCCACATTTGCCTCCGGCACGCTCGCTCCGGCTCAGGAAAGGGGGAGAAGCAAAGTGTGATGGTGGTGGCTGATGCAAGCTGTGCCCCTGTCGAGGGCGGCGATGCTGGAGGAAGGTTTGGCATCAAAACGCACACAGCCAAATCTCCCCTACAGGGGCAGGGGGAGATGCTTTGAGCAAACCGCCTGGCGCTGAGCTCCCCGTCAGCCTTTAACTTGGGTGCCAAAATCCTCACGCTTAACACGCCGGCTCTGTCGGGTAACGTCGTGCTTTGTGTGTCTGTGCGTTTCATCTTGTATCCGCAAGGAAAGCGCACACAGCAGAGGGGAGCGGGAATGGCTGAGCGGCTCATCCGTCATCCCCCAGCTCACGAGAACTGCCAAGGGGAAACGGGGATGTGTCTGTGCTCTCCTGGCAGCGGGCAAAACTACAGACCTGCTTCCCCCAGTGCTCCAGAAGGTTTGAAACACAGCCCCAAAGCAGTGGGTTTTTTGGGTTCCCCCTCCCCCTTTCCCTCTCTTTTTCTTTCTCTACTGCAGGCTGGTACCACACACACCTTGCAGAAGGGCAGCAGCAATTTCCTAAAGCAGATTGATCAGCTTTGCTTGCTTTTACAGTTGGCAGAGAGGTGGTTTTGGAGGCTCTTTTCCCACCCTCGCTCCAGGCCCGTGCGTGCGTGGAGGGAAGGGGTTAGTTGTTCGAGCCCTGAGTCGAGAACAGGAGTCCAAGAGATTCCTCTCTCCCCACGCTCCTCTTTAGCGTGAGCTTCGGCCTTGTGGTTTCTGATGTCATGGGAACTTCGCTCAGTCAGAGTGGCGGCGTTGTATTTCTTTTTCTCCCTGAGGGTCTGTTTTTGTTCGCGGAGGAGAAGGAGAGACAACTACCCAGGGAATCTACATGCAACTGTCCCTGATTGCAGCTTCCCCCCTGCCCTCCCTCCTCCGAACCCCCTGCCCTGGGAGGAGAAACACTGGAGTATAAAAAAAAAAAAATAAAAAAAAAAAAATTAAAAAATGTAAAGCATCTGCTGCAAGCTAGCAACTCGCAGCTCCGGAGCCGGTTTGGAGAGCGGGACTGGAGCATGTCCCCTCTGCTCCTGTGTCCTCCGGAGCCCTCCTCTGCTAGAGGCAGGTGTGGAGTGGGCTGCGGACACCGGAGCTGCTGCCAACCTGCGCTGCCCTCTATTCAGGGAAGGCAGTGGTGGTTGTCGCTGCTGCTTGTTGTTGATCTGAATGGGGAATGAGTCATTTTCTTGGAAAGCCCAGCAGTGCTGCACTGGGAGGTTTCTGGGTAGAATAGGAACAGCATTGAGCCAAGCTCTACTGGGGGAGAGAACGGGACTTACGTGGGGCTTTTTAAATGCAGTCATTAAAAGGGAGGTGTGTGGAGGGAGGTCTGATTAGGAAAGCGTGGCAGGAAAAGGCTTAATTTTATCAGGGAAAGGGGGAGCTGGATTGCCATGGCTTCATGTGATGTGGCCGCAGCGGGAGGGAGCATGGAGGGAGGGAGGGAAGGCGCAGTGAGGTGACTGGTGCGTGGGTCACAGGGCTTGGTGGGAATGTTTGCTTGGAGAGAGTGTGAGCGTGAGTCACTACTGGTGCACAAGCTTCCTGGCTGGCCCTGCTCCCTCAGTCCTGCTCTCGGGTCTCTTTCAGATGAAGACGGGCCCCTTTGCCGAGCACTCCAACCAGCTCTGGAACATCAGCGCCGTGCCCTCCTGGTCCAAGGTCAACCAGGGCCTCATCCGCATGTACAAGGCAGAGGTGAGTGAGGAGGGCAGGGGGAGGCTGCTTGGCCACACGCCTCCTCCCTTCCACTTCACTGTGGGTCAGCTCTTCTCTTCTGCTGCTCCTTGGTGTGAGCGCCCATCACAGCCAGTTGCCACCCCATGCTAAATGTGGTTGGGGAGCCCTTGGCAGTTGAGGTTCAGCTGGCTAGAAAGGGGCTTCTACACACCTAGTGTCTGCCCCAAAACAAGTCACAAGTTGGCCATTCCTTGCAGACATGACTTTTGCCATTTCTTATCTTCCCATAGCACAAGGTGCAGGTTTCCAAATTAGAGTTGGTCTTGACCTGCTTGTCCTTCTGCTCCCCGCACTGCTATTTTACCAGCTGGAGGAGACTTAGTTTAAATCATCATCTCATGTTTCAAGAACCCCAGAGTAGGCTGAACACTTTTTACCGATCTCCCCTCGCTACAAGTCCCTTCCGTGCAGTATCCTGGACCGGCGAGGCCACAGCTACCTCCCCGGCTTGGCAGCCCTCCACCCACTGGGGCTCTGCTGGCCCTGCCCCAGCAGGCTTTCCTGGCGAACCCTGACCTGGGGAACTGGGCAGTTTTGGCTCTCCCTTATCTCTCCTTCCTGCTCGAGCTAACCCTGAGCTTGAGGAAGCAGGACAGGAACCGCCACATCTGGGCCTCCGGAGGGAACGGCCGACAGGCGGCATCCCTTCCTGGGAAGGATGGGACTGTGCTGGCTCTGCAGGGAGTCACTGTTGGAGGGACAGGGATGGCAGAGCACAGTACAGCTCAGTGGTGCACCCGGGGAGACCGATGGGGCTTGGAGGAGTTAATCCTGTACCCTGTGGCCTCTGTCACGCTGAGGACATACAGCGGAGGTTGGTGGGCAGCTCTGCTCAGGCCCAGTGCACAAAGGGGTTAACTGTGCCGAACTCAGCGTGCTCCCTCCCCCAGCCCTTCCTCTGCACTGCACATCCTGTGTTTAGGTTCCAGGCCACATACCTCTCTAATCTGTGAGGTGTCACTCCCAGGCCCGCTGGCTCCTTCCGCCCCCAGCTCAGCTTTCCTCCCGGCCTCCAAAGAGGAGAAGCGGGGCTGGGGGTCGACCCCCCTCTGCTGGTTGCTCCTTGGAGGGGTGCCCCTGGGCTGCCCCTCTGGGACTGCCCCCGCTCGCAGTTCAGCTCCGTCGTGGGGGCTTGGGATGCTGCCTGCTGGGAAACCCTGAGCTGGAGCCTCTGGTGTGAGAGCTGGGGGGTCTGGAGAGGCTGGGAGGGGGGCTGAGGGAAGACCCCAACCCTGGGAGTGCTGTTAAAGTGAAATGTGAGTCCCCTAAAACCTAGACCCTGAGTGTGGTCTGCTGCTGCCTTGGAAACCCTGCCTTGCTCCTTTCTTTCCTTTGGACCAGTTGTTCCCCTCGCACCCCCTGTGCCCCACGCTGTTTGGGCACTCCTGCCTGTTGCCCCACATGTGCCATATGGTTGCTCCTACCTCATGCACCATGAGTTCTGCTGGAGGAGCTTGGCACTGATGTGCCCAGGGTGCAACTTGCATGTCCACTGATGTCTTGGGGTCACCATGTGCTGACAGATCTACCTGGCCTGCTGGGGACAGCGCAGCCCGCTCTAGAGGGTGGGAGATTCTCTGGCTCTCTTAGGTGTACACAAAACATGGTCTTTTCTGGAGGCCTTGGTCTGTTTCGAATAGCAGATGACATTCTGTGTGGAAATGCCAGATCCAGTACTGATGGGTCTCTAGAAATACCTAGAGATGTAGCTGTGTCGAGGGGGGAATGCAAAAACTGCTAGGAAGAGTAACAACACAAATTTAGACTAAGGTGTAGAAAAAGTTGAGTCAACCAAAGCACTTTAAATTTAGTTTTTTCCTCGCAGAACATTTGTAGATCTTAAAAGACTATTCCTAAGTACATGGTGCTCATGCAGCAATGTCTTCTCCTCTCACTGCACGGTATCTCTGTTCACCTGAATGGGCAGAGGAGGGGGGCACTCCTGCTGAGGAGTCCTCACTGGTTCTTTACATCTGCTCTGGGGAGTCTCCCACCCCGCTGCTGGCTCAGCCAGTTCCTGCCTGGCTTGGGAGATGAGAGGACCATGGACGTGGCAGTGTGGCTGGGCAGAGCTTTCAGTTATGATGTGCCTGGCCACGCAGGTTTTACCAACGTTTGCAGTTAGACTCTTTGACTGATTTTCTGGGAATGACACCATGTTCAGAAGTTGCTGAGGCTTCATCCTTTGAAAACTGAATCCTTCTGGGTGTTTCAGGCTCGGCACCCACAGCCACTGCTGAAGATCTTGTCTGTTTGCTTCTGGCTCCCTGAGCAAGTTTCTGCTTGATGTTCCCAGCTGTGTTGTCTTCACACTTGTGGTCTTTCTCCAATTAGCCACTGCCAACATTAGCAGAAGATAAATGAGCCAGCAGCCCCTAAGTGCTGAGATGGGTCTTCATCCACCTCAAGGCAGGCAGCTTCTGTGGCAAAGCTCAGAGCGTGTGATAGTAAGGAGAGGGAAGGTTTGGGGTTGTGGCGTTGCTTTCTGTCTAACTGGCTAAGGTGAGAGTAAGTTTTCCTCCCCCCCCCCCCCCGCCCTTTTCGCTGCCCCTCTCATCACCCATTGCAATTAGATCAGGTGAAATCAGACACTTGGATGGAGGCTCCAGCTCCTTAACTCGTCTAGGGGTGGCTGAGAAGCGCTCGGTGCCGGGTGGCGCTGACTGTGACTGGGTTTTGAGTGGAGGCAGCAGCAGGGCGAAGGGGTCACTTGCTAGAAGCAGACCTGGAGAAACTGCACTCGCACCCTGCTCTCACTTGGCAGGAGTGGGGCAATCCCCAGACCCGGTTCATTTAAAAAGCACTCTGGGTGCTTTCTCTCTTCTCTGTCCCCTCTGTGAGATGACTTTAAACAGCCAACAAAGCTCAGGTGCATCTGTGTGGCTTGGAGCTCTGGTCTGGATCCAGGCACTCCAGGGTGCTTGCTGCAGGGTCTGTGGATGGGCAGTAGACTGAAGACAATGTGTCTTCAGCTCTGTGTGTTTATGAAATCTCAAATGTGTCTATTTATAATATAAATATAATGGGTGAAGACGTGTTCGCTTGGAAGTGCAAGGGCTTTTCTTATTCTCTCCATCAAAGGCGAGTGAAGAAGTCGACAGAATAGAGTGTGGTTAAAGCATCAGCCTTGATGTTTTTCCCCTGAGCCTGCTTTTGTGTCTCCTGACCTTTCTTTCTCTGCTGCAGTCAGTCGGGAAATACTTTCCATTGTAACTAATCTAGTCCCAGTTCCATCTTTAAAGGTTGAACTTGATGCATGAATCCACTCCCCAGTTGAGTCCCAAGCAGACCTTCAGCGTGATGAAGATGGTGGCAAGAAGAAAATAAGCCTGTCCCTTCCACTGAACTGGTGTTGGCTACATCACTTTCACTCACACGTGGTATAAGGAGGGTCCTGTCTCTTGGCATCTCTAATAATCCAGTAAATTTATGCTAGTCCTGCTGGATAGAGGAGGAAAAGTTTCTCTGCTTCTCTCTTCTTGGGTTGATGATGTGTTAAGTGGAATGGATACCCGTTCTTCCCACGGGTGGTAAACTCTCTTCATCCAGAGCCCAAACCAGTCTGGTCTTCTGTGGAACTCCTTGGAGCTGGTTGGGCTGACATTTCTAGCTGTCAACATCTCCAATATTCATTTCTCTCTGTTCTTCCCTCACGTCACTCTTATCCGGTGCTGCTTCCTCTGAGGGTTTGTCGAAGTGGTTGTGCTGGGAGATGGCAGCAGCTCTGAGCATTAGGGAGCTTTGAAGGTGATGTGCCCTGATGGTCACAGGACTTATTTCTCCTTGGTGACTTGCCATGGAGGCTTGTGGTTTTCTGCGTGGCTATTTTTCCCTAGGAGTGGATACATCTGTGCTGTACTTTCACCACCTCCATGCTTGTTTTGGTTCCAATGTGCTTGTGAGCAGTTTGGTTGTACTGGAACCAGTCGACTGACCTCTGGCTCCAAAGGGGTTACTGTAGCCCTGGGCTTCTGAGCACAAATCCTCCTGCTTGCCCACGATGACAGCATGAGGGCAGGCTGCCTGCCTTGGGGTGAAGAGCTGTCTGCAGCACACCGCTTTCTCCCCATCCCCAGAGCTGGGATCTCCCCGGCTGCAGCAGGTTCAGCTTGGCCCCGTGGAGGGCACAAAGCTCCTTCCTGTGGAAAGGAGAGTTATAACTATGACATGGCTCTTGCCTCCCTTTGGTAGGAAGGAACTGTGCTTTGAAGAAGTGCCTGGAGGAACGAGCCATGTGTCTTGTTCCCAAGATCTGCCTGGGAGGCTGCTGGTTGCAAGCAGGAGCCAGAGTGGCTTTGACACCCTCCTGCTGATGGCTCTGCAGCTCGTGGGGAGCTGGGCACCTGCCTGGCACAGCGTCCTGTCCACCCCGGCTCTGAGCAGATGCTGTTCATGCCAAGGAATTGCTGGGACTAGATGGACTCCTGTTGGTTGGTAGCTGCTGTGCTTTGGTTGTACGTACTTCTCATCTCCTGTAGAATGAGACCACCATCAGCAGACCCATGCCTCAGCTGGGCACAGGGGAAAGGCTCCCCTCCCAAGACACAGGGCACTTGGCTTTCTTTCCTCCTCTTCATATCGTGCTGTCTAGGGAGGGAAGAACTTGCCCTTCTGCCTGCAGCGAGGAGGCGGCCACCATCTCACTAGCCATGCCTCCTGGTAGGTGAGTCCCCATTGCAGCACAGTGAGGTGGTCTATGGCCCTTGTTTAGCACAACTACCATGGGTGATGTTAGTGTAGATGCAGCTGCTGGGTTGGCGTGCACGTACTGCTGAGGTTTGTGTGTCTGGAGGTGAGTCTGCTCTGTGCTCTCTGTGAGTTTTGGGCAGTCGGAATCTGCAATGACTCAAAAAACCCAGAGCTCTGAGTGGCTCTGCCGGGTGAGTGCTGGCAAACTTTGACGTGGTTATTGACCACAGTCACTGACCTTCCTGCCCTGGTGGGATGGTGAGCAGAAGGAGCTGTGCCCTCGCAGCCCGGCTCTCCCTGTGCAGAGCCTGGAGGAAGCAGCTCTGAGCTAAGCTGCCTTGTAGGGGATCTATATGACTGATCTGTGGTCCGCACTCCCCCTGTCATTAGTCTGCAATGGGGGGTAGGAACTTCAGGGGTGAGGGGTTGTTGGGAACAGGATCAGGTCATAAACTATGGCAACAAAATCACTGGGGCTTGTCTGTCAAAGACCTGAGAATCTGGAACGCGGTTTGGGCAGCGCCTTGCAGATGCAGGATGGTGCCTCGAACCCAGAGTGTAGCCGCTGTTCTGGGGAGGGAGTCTCTTCCCCGGGGGGTTTCTGCAGTTCTCAAAGTGTTTGTAGGGTGAAGCTCTTCAAAGAAACCAGCTCGAGCAAGGAGAGGGGGTGAGAGAGAAAGCTGCTGACATAAACACACCTCTTCTGCTCGCGCTCCAGGCCTGAATTTCAGCAAGCAAAAGACTCTGGCTGAAGGGAAGGGGATGGGGTTATGAATTGTTTCTGGCCTGAGGACCCTGACAGGAATGTCGGGGGGAGATGTGGGACTGATCTCTCTGCCTATAGCTGAGCCAAGTGGCCCCGAGCTCGTTGCCTCCTGTCCCCGGAGGCAGGATGTAGCTCTGGCTGCATGCGTAAGGTGGAAACGTCTCCCGAATTCACCCCTCTTTTATCTCCCCTCCTGCAGTGCCTGGAGAAGTTTCCTGTGATCCAGCACTTTAAGTTCGGCAGCCTGCTCCCCATCCAGCCTGTGACGTCCTAAGGAGGCCGCGGGAGGAGTCGAGGCAGCGGAGGCATAGCGCGACGCTCTTCCTCCTCCCCTCACCCCCTCCTCATCACCTTGCCCGTTAGACACAGCCCATTCATTCCTGCACATCCTCATCGGCAACCACGGATCCAAAGCACTCGCCGGCCTTGCACGGGAGACGGGACCCGGAGCGGCTCCTCCTGAGCGTCTCCAGCTCGGGGATGTCCCGCCAGCGACCAAGCCGGGGCTGTGCTTCTCCGCTCTGCTGCGGCCACGGGCAGCGCGACTGCCCTGTTACGTCTCTGGGCATGTGAATGGGGTTTGAGTAGGGGCTGCCTTGCGGTGAAGGCTCCTCTGCTTCCCTTCCCGGGAGGAAGGGGGTGTGGAGGGGAGGAAGGCACATGTGTATGTGTTGGGCACTGGTAACTGCAATTTCCCTTTTGAATTTCATTGAAGTTTCCTGTTGCTGTTTGGTTTGGGAAACCACTGTGAGGGGTGAGGTGTGAGCCTGCACGTGCCTGTAGGCAGCCACCTCTGCTTGCGCTGGGGGTCTGAAATGGGTAGAGGAAGTTGTAGGGAAGGTCTGCGGGTTTCTGGAAGGGCAGGGTGCCATCTCTCCCATATTCTGGGTAAGGAAAATCCCCTGCCTCCTCCCTCCATCTCTTCTGCGAGGTTCCCTGGGTCTTCCTTTCCCACCACTGCTTCTTCTCTCGGGTGAAGCTGGGAACCTTCTGGGTTGTGGGGGGTCTGAGCTGGCTCTGGAGCCGGAGACAAGGTCCCCAGAGGGACCCGGCTCTGTGGGAACAGCTATGCAAAGACACTGCTCGAGTGGCGCCTGCTCGGGCTCCCTCTTAATGGGCACAAAACCTCACACGTTCACACACATTCATCACTGGGTCCAACTTGCCCTCTGCACTCCCTGTTTTCTCCTCTGTGCTTTGCTGCCCTGGGGCTGGGCTGGCCTCAGTGGCACAAGGTGACCGTGATTGCTACTGCTTGGTCATAAATTGTAGCGGCAGCCCCATAGCAAAGGGGTTTCCCCACAAAGCAGCATGTTCCCAGCTCTTTTAGGGAGGCATCCCCGGAGCAAAAGCAGCATGGGGGGGCAAGCATGCAGCTTTACCTGCATTTATATACCTGCACTGGAAACAAAAAGCATAAATAGCCCAGGACACCAGGTTGTACCTGGAGAAAGCTCTTTCCCTTTGTCATTCCCTGCTGGTGTTGCTGTGCTGGACCTCGGGCAGAGGGACCATGCTTCCAGTGCCACCAGCAGTGGTGTCTTGAAGGCAGAAGGGTGAATGGGGACATGGGCTCATGCCAGCAGCATCACCAGGAGGGCAAGAACGGCTGGTGCCATGTTTGAGATGAGCGGTTGCGTCCATGCGTCTTGACCAAGGTGGTCCACAACTTTGCAGCTGGAGAGGGGATTTTTCGTCTTGGGGTTCCCAGGCTGGGTGTCGGGAGGGACAAGGCTCTGGTCTGGTGTTTGCTGGGGGTCGGGGGCAGCAGGGATCCTTTCTCTGGCACTCCCGCAGACCACGGATGGGGCAATGGGGCTGCCCCCAGCCAGGCTGCTTGGCTTTTGCTGCTGCGCTGCTTTACTGTTGGGGGGAAAGGAAAAACAAACAAACAAACAAGCCAGCTTGTGAATTTTTTTCCAATTTTCTTTTTGCCAGACCTACTCCTTCCCTCTTGTAAAGGATCTCGCAGGCGCTCAGGGGAGGGAGAGCAAGAAAAGAGTCTAAATTTAAGAGGCGGTGAAACCCCAGGTGTCTGCAGAGCTAAAGCAGAGCTTTCCAGCGCTGCTACTGGCCTGTCTGCTCTGGCATGGCACTGGGCAGGAGCAGGCAAGGATCTTTTGACCTGCCTAAAACAACTCTATAAATTTGCATTTTAAATGAAGATGGAAGACTGGAGTTAAGTCTTGTTTTACTCCTAAATGGGACGTGTGTTTTGTCTTGGCTTTCCAAACGGACCCACTCTGGGAACGGTGCTGGAGATCTGTTTGCTTGCTGGGACTTGATGAGACCATCTCCGGAGGAGCAGTTGGGCAGCCAGCGCCTGGAGCGGAGACCCCAGGCATCTCTGCTTGTGTCCCCTTGTGTTGCTGTGTGGCTTTTGGCAACTGTCACCATGCTTTAAATGGCTGTGCAACATCTGGCTGGCAATGGCTGAGCTAAAGCCTGTGGTTTCCCAAGGCTGCCCAAGGGTTGGGAATGCATCTCTCCTGGTCATCTTATGGAAATGGGGCTTCCATGCAAAAGGATGGGTGGAAATGTTGACATCCATGCATGGGAGGGACACCAAGAATGGGAAATACAGCACCAAAAAAGGGTGGGGAGGTGCTTCCTTCCCCCGCAGCTGCAGCCACTCTCCCTGGGAATGGTGTCCCTGGGCTTGGGACCTGCTGAGGAGGTGAGAGGAGGCTTACGTAGAGCTCGGTGTTTCTTGCTTGCCTGAGTCTGCATGTCTGTCCTGCTGGGGATTTTTGGACTTTAAGCAGCTAATTCTTGTTTGAATCTTATCAGCACGCTTGGGATGTGCCCTTGTCACGTGGCAGTCGGCTGCTTGCCTTCCTCCAACTCCCAGCGGCGTCCATCACTGGTTCTCGGGGCTCTGCTCCTCTCCTGGTGGGTCCACACACGTAGCAGCACGCAGGGCTGCTCGATGTCTGAAGCGGCACTCCCACACCTCCTCCCACATTGTGGTTTTAATTAAAGTCTCTGTGTTTTGCACCGGTGACTGTGTTGGTCTCTCTGGGACTGGGGTTTGCTCCCGCGTTGGGAGCAGAGCCAGAGAAGCCAATGGCTGGAGCATTCGGCCCAGGGATGAGGCTTTGTGGAGCCACTTGCCGTGTCGGTGGTTGATCTCTTGCTTGCACCAAAATTGACTCATTATTTAACTGCATGAAGGGAGTATATCCGGTCTGTCTTTGTATCCTTCCAGGGTGTCTTTCTGTCGTACAGTATGTTTTATTTATTTATTTAACTATTTTGCTGTGTCCCACCCTCCCCTCTCCCAGCCTGGATGTGGCAGGTAGGTGATGTGCAAAGCCTGTGCCCAGGCCAGCAAATACCTCTTGAAGATCAGAGACGTTCACAACCAAAGGATGTTTGAGCCTTGTTTGTGAGGCAGGGGTAGAACTGGAACCTTTTCCTTCAGATGTTTGTCCTGTCCTGCTGCAGGGGCTGACTCAGGACTTCCAGCATCAGTTTAGCTCAGCAGCTTGGTTGGATTTATATAGAAAATGATACCTGGACCTTCTCCTGAGCAGTTGGAGCTAGTGTAGATGTGCTTAGCCAATGCTAATTTTCTTGTCACTGGCTTATATCTTCTCCATCAGCGCAGGCCAACTGTGTGAGTGCATGTTGCTAAAAGCGGCAGCAGCGTGGAGGGATGGATGGGGAGCAGAAATGTCATCTTGGATCACAGATGTTTTCTTTGAAGGCACTTGAATTCGTCCTGAGCGTGTCCCTTGGTGAACATGACGTGCGGTGAAGGGGAAGCAGACATAGTGTGGGTTTCTCACCATCTTCCCGCTCAGCCCACTGACCAAGCTCAGTGTTTTTAAATTCAGTTTTCAGAGCTGGATCCTTTGGGGCTGCAATACGTAGGGCAGTTCGTGTTTCTGTTTAACAGCTGTTGCCTTTACACGGGGCACCTTCTGCAAATCGCCGTCAACCTTCCCCTGTCTCTCTCTTCTCAGTCCTCCTTTATAAATGATCGTTCACGGCAGCCGGTAATAAATGAAGTAAGAGTTAAGGGAAGCAGCCTCGTGCCGTGATAGTAGTAAAAGAATAAAAAATAGAACTGTTTCATGCCATTGTTGCTGTATTAACTTGTCCCTGGTGTGCGGCTCAGTTCCATTACGTAGTGCTGGGTTCCTGCTATTAAATAAACAAAGAAGTCTCCACTGCAGGACCAGCGCTGGTTGAGCAGCAAAATCTCAGCTGGCAGTTTCCAGGACGAAGATGTGCTTTGTACCCCAAGGGCCCTGAGCACCGCACTATGTCCTTGTCACTGCCTTGACTTTCTTCCTGAGAGAGGGAAGGAGGCAGAAATGGGTGGGAGAAGGTGGAATTCGTGGTTAATGATAACTGCTAATGTAACCTGAACTCTCCTGCTGCCAACGTGCTGGTGGGAACCGTCTGTGGTTGAGAAGCTCATGAAGATCTCGTTGCTGCTTCAGTGAGGACTCTCCTGGCTCATATGCAGAATTTAACAGAGCTTTTGGAGGTCATTTCATGCCCTCATAGCCAAGAGGAGAGATCTTGATCCTTTAAGGTTGCTTCCCCTTTGGTGGATGAGCCCTCTTCCTATGGGAATCGCAACAAGCTCCTTGAGTGTCCTGGGGACAGAGACGTCTTTCCCTGGACTGATCTTGTAAAAATTGTGCCAAACTTCAAAACTAGGATGAGCCAAATTGAAAAAGGGCTGCCTCCGCGTGGGATTTAGCGAGGGCTGAGCCATGATGGGCACCTCCAGCTTGGAGATACGCTCGTTGTGGAGAGCGTGAGGCTGTGAGCAGGCTTCGGAGGTTGGAAAAGGCTCCGAGGGGGTGGAGCGGGTGCTTCTGCTTGCTATAAAAAGCCTGGGCTTGGGAATGTCTACATCGGTCGGCTCTACACAGGGCATAAATACAGTTGTCGCTAAAATTGGAACGAGTCACTCCCCATGTTCCCAGTTGCGACTGTAACACAGATAATAAATAACATCAAAATCCCTCATCAGAATTTGGGCTCCTTAATGCTCAGTGTGTGCAAACCCAGGAGTGGGGTCCTGTGGGACCGGCGCTGTGGGGCCCGGATCCAGCGGGCACTGAGGTGCCTGTTTAAGTCCTCCTGAGCACATACTCCCTTCCTTTTACAAAAATGGATTAAGGATGTGCTCAAGGATTTGCTGAGCCTGTAAATGGAGGAAGGAGAGAAAGCAGAGGAGCGGTTCCTTATCAGCTCTTCTGTTTCTAAGACACCTGGGAGAGAGAAACCCAAGCAGATTGCACTGTGCAAGTCAAGGTACCCAGAGTGTCTGGTTTTGACATGAATTCCTCCTGGGTTTATGTGTGGAAAAAGAGGTTTTTTTGGAGATGGTGAGGTCTGTGGTGCTGGCCTCCAGCCTGGTGAATGGTTGTGTGGCTGTAGGACACTTCATGTCTGCAGTTGATGAGGTTCACTCCGCTTCTACAGCCTCCGTGTAGACCCGGCGCTTTGGGTTTCAGCTAAAAGGGGTAACGCTGCTGAAGGAAATATATGTTGTACCGTTGCTAAAAGAGCAAAGCAGCCAATGTTCCCAACAGCCGCTATGTCCTATAATGGCTACGAACTACATAAAATTGCCTGGTGTGGTGGTTAGAAAGAAATTCCAGCTTGATTGTAAGATACCGGAGCGTATTCTTTTACTGGGTATGAGCTGATCACTGAAAGCCACTGCTCTGCAAAGGGTCTTACTTTTCCATGTTCAGAGCACATATCCCTTTAAAAATATTAGTTTAGGTATTACATCTCCCCTTTGAAAAAATTCCCTTGTAGGCAAGAATAAAACTTACAAAAAGGCTGTTTCAGAGATCATCAGCTCTCTATTAGATAGCTTGGAATATGCTCCACTAGCACCAGAGTTTAGTCTTCTCCAAATTACTGTAGAGGATTTGACTGTATCTTGCTGATCCATCCACATTTTAATTTCCTCTGCACGGATACATATTGCAGGATGCTGGAAATCCCCAAGCCCACTGGAGCTGCAAGACTGGATGTTTCATCCTGTAACACCAATAAAATGTTAATGCATACTAATAGCAACAGCAAAGGGGTTTATGGAGCGAGCTGGGAAGTATTTTATAATTGCCAGGGTATCTGTGTCACAGAGAATTTGGGGTTGGAGTCATCAAGAATTGCGCTTTGTCAACACAGGAAAAGAAAACCCCTCAAATATACCTCAAACCTACTAATTTTTATAATTAGAGGGGGAAGATAGGAGATGAGTCCCTGAGGAGAGAGTTAAACATAAATTGCATATACATGAGAGAGCTGCCCACTGGTTGGGATGGATTCAGAAGATACGGGTTCAGTTGCCTGTTCTGCCGCAGACCCTTGCTGGAACCTTAACTAAGGACATCGCCTTGGTTCCCCACCTGGAGACCGAGGATAAAAGCGCTGTCCTGCTTTATAAACCCAGTAAATCCAGGCATGAGGTGACATAAATACATCAGTAACGTGAAATCCAGGGAGCTGGGGCATGGCTTGGCATCTCTGGGTGTTGCACTGCTCGGCTGGAGCATCTCGCAACTTCCAGCGGCTCCTCACGTTTCTGCTCAGCCCAGCCTGGTGGTGTGGTCCCGTTTGCTGCAACCTTAGACTAAAAAAAAATAAATGAATTTGAAATTGGGGTCAGAGGGACTAGGTTTCCTCCGTCTTGTAGCATTTCCCCGTGCTGCTCTTCTTGGAGGTGCCAGCCTTTGGCCGTGCCCCTCATCGTGCTTTCCTGAGGACGTGGCTCTGGGATGCTCCGGTCGCTCCCCGTTGGTGTTGGAGGATGGTGGGTGTCGTGGTTTAACCCCAGCCAGCAGCCAGGACCACCCGCTTGCACAGTTCTCTCTCCTCAGAAGGGCAGGGAGAGAAGGAGGGGAAAGGGAAAAAAAACTCACGGGTTGAGATAAAGACAGTTTAATAGAAAATAACAGAAAAGGAATAATAATAATAGGAAGAAGAAGAAGAAGAAGAAGTTGGTGAATTGGCACCGTCCTGAGCAGTGATCACGGGTACCCCCCCTCTGGCTAAACCCATTTAGCTACTGAGCATGACGTCTACATACAGAATATTCCACTGGCCATTCCATCGCTCTGTCTCTGCTCCTTCTCAGCTTCTATGGGAAGCTGAAAAAAGTCCTCGAAAAACATAAACATCACCTGGCAACAACTAAAACAATATGCATTATTGACATTCCTTTCCTGTCAAATCTGATACACAGCAACCACTAGGAAAAAAATAAATAAAATTAACTCTATCCCAGTGAAACCAGGAGAGTGGGACAAATGAAGTATCAGCGAGGCTGTGGGGATCATGCCCTGTTCGAGCCACCAAGCTGGAACTACTGATCTGCCCTGGCCGGTGATTGGCTCCTCTCTTTCTCACGCTGGACCAGAGCACGTGGTCTCCGTGGTCCATGGGCAGAAGGGGAAGAGCCTGGGTGACCACGGCGCTGGTTGTTTTAATAGACGTGCTCCAAAACCTGGGGATTTTCCAGAGTCAACAGATCCAGAGCCAATGTATAAGCCAGAGGCATTGCCTAACCCGGAGGGCCAAGCTGAAGAAGCTCTGCATGTAAATGCTCCTTAAACAATGTTAGGCTGAGTTAATCCGGCGGTAGCTCCAGGGGGACAAACTGAAGGCTCAATCCTCCCCCTTATCTCTTCTTGTCACCGAGCCGGAGGACCGAGCCCATTGCATGGCGCTGCGGAGCCTGGGATATTTGTGTCCCGGCTTCTGAGGCTTTTTAACCATGTTCTTGCCTTCTGGCTCATCCAAGAGCGGAAGAGCCAGGGTGTTTGAGGTGCTGTGGGGACCGCAAGCACGGCCTGTGCTGGGGGAATATGGGTGGTGGAGGAGAGCAGCCATGGATCATGGACATGAGGGTTTTCCCCTGGCCCCAAAGGTCCTCCAGGCTTTTGTAGGACCAGCCCCCAAGGAGCTGCTTTGCCCTTGCACGGGGTCATCCCACACCTCGACCGGAATCCTGCTGGAAGCTCTCTGCAAAGCCTTCCCTCACCTTGCACGGGCACGAGGCTGCTGAGGGTGAAACCCATCACTTCACACACGCGTTTTGGGCTGCTGTTTGCTCTCCAGCACCAAAGCAAATGAAACGGCGGGTTTCTGAAACACCCTTCCCTGGGCTGTGTGTCCGACAAGCCCTGGCTCTCTGCTGGGGGCAGGGGGGGCGGGACGTTATAGGAATATCCCTGAATCCTGAGCGCCCCGGCACCCTGTTTGCAAACGGTTTAGGAGTAGGAGCAGGTTCTTATTTGGGGTGTGCAGCCCCAAACGCTGCCGAGCACGTGTGCCATGTGGGCAGCACCGGGCTGTGCACGGCAGCCGCGGCCAGGAGGAGAAGTGGGCACGGGCACGGCACGTCGTGGTGGTGGTTTGTTCGTCCTCGCTAGGGAGCAGGGGAGAAACAAAAGCTGGAGCAGCACACAGAGCAGCGGGCTGGCTGGGCGAGGAGGAGAAAAAAAAAGATAATTGTGCAGAATTTCATCGGGGAGCTTGAAAAGAGGTGATTTTGTGAGCAAATAGTCGCCTCCCGGAGCAGAACTTCTCCGTCTCCAATTTCAAAATTCCGTTCACATCAACATCCACTTTCATGTTGTAAAACCTGGGGAAAAAGGGAAAAAAAAGCAGCAGCTTCACACGTTTCAATGCAAAAGCCTCATTTCGGCGAGGAAAAGGAAGGGAAAGCACGGCTTTGGGGGCAGTTTATGAAAAAATAAACCCCCAAAATGAAACTGGGGAACGACTCAGGGACCAGAGGCAGCTGTGGCTGCCCCGAAGTCCGGGGCTACTCCTGCCCGTGTAGGACTGAGCCCGAGCGGGGCCGTGAAGCAGCTGCTGGAGTCCAGCCCCGACCTTAAAAGATGCAACTTTTCACTCTATCTCACCTGGGGAGAACGGAAAGAGGATTTGGTCAGGACCGACTTCAGAAGCGCCTCTGGCTTCGCGCTGCAGCCACCGTCCCTGTTTCCCACATGAGAGAGGGGGGGAGCAGGGGACACAGTGCAGGTGCCATTCTCTGATACGTGTGAGTCCCCCTGAGTTTGTCACCATAGGAGAAGGGGGCAAACATGGCTCTGGCCAGAGGGGAACATGCTGGCCAAGGTAAAAGGGGCAGCTTTGGTCCCATAACGCAGCTGGAGGAGGGTGGCATAGAGCAGAGATGGTTCACAGCAGCATCCTGGGCTTCATCACTCCAGGGAAAGCTCTTTCCCCTCTTTCAGGCAGCAGCACATATGGGGTTAATGCTCTGCCTCCTCCCGCAGGTGTGGGGCAGGTGCCTCTCCTCAGCTGGCCCAATCATGGGGCCAGAGGTGAGGATAAGAGCAGGGTTTGGTAGGGCTTCTCCCTTTTTCTCCTCTTTTCCCTCTGTAGGAGTTGGCACCGTTGAGTGCCTTCCTTGAGGAAGAGGAGCCAGACTCTCCCTCCAGGCTTGGCTGGCTCCTCTCCGTGTGCCATTCAGCATCCGGCAAGATGCTGGATGAAGCTCGTGGCCCTCTTGCCTGCCCGGCACAGAAACCCCAGAGAGCAGCTCAGCTGGAAATGCCTTTTGTCCTGAGGAGCAGCTGCAGAAGCTCAGCCCCCTGGGGTCTCTGCCAGCGATGATGCAAACCTGCCCCAGGTCCTTCTCCAAGGGCACCAGGACCATCACCGGTAGCGCAGCCTTCTTGCCCAGGGCCAGCGATGACACCAGGGGAGCCAGTGTCCGGGAGAGCAGGTGAGCCCACTGCTGGCTTGTGGATTTTGCTTGGCTGAGCTGTGTTAGTCCCAGTTTGGAGATGTTAGGAGCTGGGTTTCCCCATTTCCCAGCTTGTGGGTGTAGCAGGTCCTTCTCTGGAGACCCTGTGTTGGGTTTTTGTGGTGGAAAGGCGGTCAAAGGGGGTCTGTGTGTCCCTGCTTTGCTGCAGGGATCTGCCCTGCAGTTTCTCTGTGGTGCCAGTGAACCCCCAAAGCGTCTGGCGTCAGCATCTTCCGAATGCTGGGGGAGGTTTTTGCTTCTCCGACTGTACAACCGAGATGCTCGTGCGTCGATGGTGGTGGTGACGTGCTGCTGAGATGGCCGCTGTGTGCTCAGTGCCTGCTGCTTCTGTGCAAAGCACTTTTTACTCTAATTTTTCTATTGTGTTGGTTTTTTTGCTGTTAGATATAAGGGACAGCATCTCCTGCACACAACAGCCTCCTCTTGACTTTCCCAACGCGCGCCGGTAAATCCAGGGTAGGCTTAACTCAAGGAGCAACATTAATCATCAAATCTATAAGCAGGATATAGAAAGGCCAAGTGTGAATAATTACTGCTCAGATGCTAATTACCCAAGCCCAGACCAAACCCAACATATTAAACACTCCGCTAATGGAGCGGCCTCTCCACCACGTTGCTGTGTCCCCCATGGCTCTCCTACTGCTCTCTCTGCAGGGGACTCCTCCAAACATCTGCTAACACGTGCGGATCCCAAAATATACTTCTGCTTGTTCATACTTGAGCTGGGGAGATGAGATGGGAGGGATCTGACTCATGGCTGATGGACTGAAGAAAGGCCAGATCCTGCACTGGGATCGGCAGAGCACAAAGTTGCTCTTCTGGGGACGTGCTGCTGGGACTGGGTGCAGTCTTCTGCTTAGCCCTTGTGGTTTAGGAGGACATGGATCAGCTCCATCTGTGTGTCAACACCTGGGAACCGGTGCCTGGCTCACGCAAGGGTGGGTTTTACTTGAGTGGGGGTCTGACCCCTCCTGGGGAAGGTGGGTGCTGGGGGCGGAGCTGGGCTGGCAGCTCAGGAGGTGAGAGGTGTCAGTTCTCCATCACCGTGTCCATCCCTATCCCTCCTAGTGTGGAGGGACCTGTTGGGTGTGCAGTGATGTCCTCCTCCGGGATGAGCTGCTCCAGCAGTGTGAGGACCTGGCCAGGCTGTTGGCTTTGGCACTGGATTTGCTGCACAACTTCCCAGTGCCGGATCTGAGCCCTCCAAACACCTGTGGGGTGTTGCTGGTGACCGGTGGACACTGGGGACTGCGCCGTCCCTCTGCTGTCGGTCAGCCCAGCCCTGCAGCCACCTCTGTAACTGTCCTTGGGTCAGGGATGGACCCTCCTGGGCTCTGCCAGCAGCTGCCTGCTGCTTCTGCCCCTCCTGCCCGCTCTGCTGAGGGCGGCTCTGGAGAAAGTGGGGTGGGCTGAGGGACTGCACCGGTTCCGGGTTGGATTTCTGCCTCTTACCGGAGGCAGCATCTCTCCCTGGGGCGGGGTGACTCTTCCCCCAAACCCAGGGGGTTCGGCGGGGAGAGACTGAGGACACCCCAAGAACTGGGTCTGCCTGCGGAGAACGTTTTGCACGGTGAAGGGAAGGCCGCAGCTGTCTCACAGCGGTGTGTGCATGGAGGTGGTTCCCTCTGCCATGGCATGGTGGGGGACCCCCCAGCACCCCTTGTTCTCCCATCTCCCACAGCTCTGTGCCAGCCAAATGTCACCTGCCCCCTCTGCAGGACCCCTCTGCGCCTTGCTCTGGTTTCAGGGCTGCCGGGCACAAAATCCTGGTGACCGAGGGGACACTGTGGCCGAGGGGACACTAATGGGAGAGAGGGCATGGGAGGATTTTTAGGGTCAAACTCTTTGCCATCAGCAACCCTGTCTCTGAGGTCAGGCAGCACTGGGGCATGTTGAACCGTACTGGGGGGACACATCTGGGGTGGGGACAGGTGTTAACAGGGGAGCAGAGCTTGTGTCTGGGCTGGGGGGGGTCTGGTGGGGGCAGCTGATCTCCCCCAGATTTTGGGACCTCCACCCTGCTCCAGCCCATCTGTTCAGCATCTCTCACTGGAGATAAGGACTGGTGGGGTGGGGGGTTGAGGCGGTGGGTGCCTACTGGGGGTGCAGGGGGGGCACAGCCCCTTTCCCTGCCGGCACCTGGGGGGTGTTCAGCCGACTTGCGAAAGGATCAAAACATTTTTGTGCCTGGAAGACGAAGAGCGTGTGCGAGAGTGAGGATGGGCTTGTGTTGGGGGGTGCAACCTTCCCCTGTCACCTCCCTTCTAGCCTGAATGCTTCTGCCATCATGATTAATTTATCAGGTACTTATGAATATGCAGATGAGACCAGTTTCCAGGCTCCGCTTTCAGGAGAGAGGCTGTGTGATGGGCTTTCTGCTGCTGCCGCCTTCGTAAGAAGAGAAATGTCATGTACCGGGGGTTAAAATAAATAAATAACTGCGCCACCGAGAGCGTCTGAGTCTCCGCGGCTCCGTGGAGCTGTGGGATCTCCTCGGTGTCAGGGATTTTTATGAGTCCCCCCCGTGGCATACGCACCCCGTCTCCCCCACCCTGCGTGGGTACCGGTGATGCAGAGGCATCTTTGCCAATTCCAGCCTTTGAAACCTTGACTGAAGCCCCAGAAACTTCCACCTGAGCAGGGGCGAGGGCTGGGCCCCCCCCCCCCGGGAGAGGTTTGGAGGGATGGGTGTACCTTGGGGGGGGGTGTGTGTGTCATGTTCTGGAGGAACAGGGGGTTCTCCCGGTGATGGGCTCTTTAGCACTGGAAACCCCAAGGTCTGGGAGACGGTTTGGGAGGCTGATGGGTGGGTGCATGTGGCTGTTTGGCTAAAGCAAGCTCTGCTCCTCTCTGGGGGGGCTGCCTGGAGCAGGGGCTGTGAGGCAGGGGCTCTTTGGGTTCTGGGGTTCAGCACCCGGCTGTGCTGACCTGTGGGTATCTGCAGGAGTACCTGGTTTTTAAAACTTCCCCCAAATACTGTGTGCGGCAGCCAGGGCTACGTGCGCAGGATCTGCTGCTTCTGCTAATCCCGCTGCCGAGGCCCCTTCCAGCCCCCTCCCTTCTGAGGAGCCGTGACTCCCGGGACGGGGGAGCAGGATGGGGCCGGGTGAGGTCTCGGGGCTGCCCCGGGGTCCCCATGGCCTGGGGGTGGGGAGAGGGGCTTCTCCCGAGCTCCATGGGTGAATCCCCCCCCATCAAAGCATCCAACTCCTGGGTTTCTCAGAGCGCCTGTGTGCTCAGTTGTGCTCCTTTAATATTAATTTATTTTCAGGGGCGATTTGGAGGAGCAGCAGGAGAGGGGAGCGTGGCTCAGCCCCGCAGCCGGGTCCTGAGCAGATCCCGGGGGGAAAGAGGGGGGACGACCCCGACCCCACTGGGGGCAGAGGAAGGGGCGGGGGAGCCCCCCCCCCCCTTCTTCTGCCCTCCCCGTCGAGTAAGGGCCGCCCCCCTCCCCAGCCCCGTCGGGGCGCTGCGGCTCCCGCAGCGGGCGCCAGGGGGCGCTGTGAACGCGGAGCGGTGCGCGGGTGCGGAGGGAGCGCGGGGGGGGAGCGGGGAGCGCTCCCCGCTTCGGCTCCTTTGCGGCTGTAACGCGCCCGCGGAACCCCCCCTCTCCGTCGCAATCCCATTTTTTTGGGGTGTCTCCCTCTCTCCAGGAGAGGGGAAGGTTACGCTCCCGCGGTGATGCGCGGGGCTGGGGAGAGGGTTTTGTCCGTGTGGTGGTCTAGGCGGAGGTGTCCCGGGGATGCTGGGGGGGGGGTCTTAGGGGTGTGGGGGGACAGAGGAGCAGCTCCAGCTGCGGGATTTGCGCTGGATGCTGGAAACTGCGCGCTTTGCACGGGATTTAAAAAAAAAAAAAAAAAAAAAAAAAATTGAAAAAAGAAATGTCAAATCTCTCCTCTCCCGCGGTCGGCGGGGGGTGGGCGAGGAGCGTCCCCGGTTTCCTTCGTTTGGTGTGAAGGAGGGGAGAGGGGAAAAAAAATACACAAAAAAAGGGGGAGGAAAAAAAAAAAAGGGAGAAACCCGCACGCACCACCAAGCGACCCCGCGCGGTGATAACAAACTCCAACTTAAATAAAAAAAAAAAAAACCCAACTTCCCGAGCGCATCGGGGGACGCGGAGGAGCGCGCAGGCGGCGGCGCTGCCCAGGTGTCGGGGGGGGGCCGGGCCGCGCAGGTAGGGGCAGGGCCGGGGCGGGGGGGGGAGGTTCCGCCGGCTCCCCCCGCCGAGAGAAGTGGGGAAGGGACACCAGCCCCGTCCCCTTCCCCACCTGGGACTCGCTGTGCGTGGCACCTCCAGACCCACGGGGGGGCTTTTGTTGCCTCCTGCCAGCCGGGGGGGGGGGGCTGCGGGGGAGGGGAACGGTTGAAGCTGGATGGCGTTGGGGAGGGGACAAAGGGGGTTTCGCCGGGACCGGGGGTGGGGTGGGGGGTGTGTGTGTGCAGGGAGGGGGTCGGAGCCTCCGCAAAGGCTCCCC
Source organism: Numenius arquata (assembly GCF_964106895.1). Lineage (NCBI taxonomy): Eukaryota > Metazoa > Chordata > Aves > Charadriiformes > Scolopacidae > Numenius > Numenius arquata. The sequence continues at coordinate 6,266,038 of NC_133594.1, forward strand.
CCGGTGCAGAGGGGAAGGGGCGGCTCAGGAGAGGGGTTTCCGCGAAGGGAAAGCGAGAGCACAGCAACTTTATAATCGACTTTTTATTAAGATTATAAATTTAAACAAATTCTGAACAGTTTTACCCGGTGATATACAATTCCATATGCACAAAAATACAGGCTTACAAACAAAGAAAAAGGAGGAAAGAAAGGAAAAAGAAAAAAAAAAAATCCAAACCCGACCAAAAAGACCCCAACAGACCGTTTGGCGAAGCATCCTCAGTTACACATAGTGCTGATACCGTGAAGTTGGGAGTGGGCAGGCTGCGAAATAAAACGAGGAGGGAGGACAACCAGAAAACCCACCTTTTTACAACAAAAGGTTTTTCTTTTTTTAAAAAAAAGAAAAAAAAAATTTAAAAAAAAAATAAAAATCAAGAGACTCTACAGGAGACAGATCTTTTCACAAGACCAGACAATGCTGGTTTTATGATTTGGAAGGCTGAAACCAGAACAGTTGAACTTAAGGAAAAAAAAACAAAAAAACCAAAAATAAAGACCAAACAAACAAAAAACCAAAAAAAAGAAGAAAAAGAGTAAGAGACCCGACACAGCACAGCGGAGACGTGAGTAGTGTTACACGGTTACCTGCGGCATCACAAACACACACCGCGGCGGAGGCTCCGGGCTGCCGGGGGGGGCGGCTCGCCCCCTCCCCGGCCTGGCGGGGAGCAGCCCGGAGGGACCCCCGGCCCTTGCTTTACTCCCAACTCCCCTCCCCCCCCCCCCCCCTCCCTTTACATCCTCCTCCTAAATTCAGCTCCCGTAACCCTCCAGCGTTACCCCGGCACAGGCGGTGGGAAGGAGAAGTCGCACCGCGCGCGTTTCTTTGGGGAGGAAAGTTGAAATGTTTTAATTTCTGTCCTCTTTTTTTTTTTTCTCTTTTAAATATATAAAGAAACGCACAAAAGCGAACCGGCAGCGGCTGATTTTCCCCCCCCTTCCCCCCCTCCCAGCACCCCGAAACCAGCCTGAAGGTCCCCGCCGGGGCAGCCCGGGGGCCGGTGCCGCTCCCCGCCGGGGGTCCCGGGGCCGGTGCGGCGGGGCCCGGCTCTCACGTGGCGCTCCCCGCCGCCAGTACCGGCCCCGGGAAACCCGCCGCGAAGAGAACCCGAGCGGACACAAAGAGGATTATTTAAATAGGTGCTGCGTTGTTGGTTTTGTTTTGTTTTCGTTTGTTTGCTTACTATTTTTTTTTGTTGTTTTTTTTTTTTCTCTCATCTCTGCAAAAATAAAGTCCCAAGATCTTAGATTTTTTTTTCTTTATTGTACAATTTATAAAACACTAGCGTGGCTCTGCCCTCCCACCTCCCCTGCGCACCCCTCGGCACCCCCCACCCCCCTTCCCCTCATCCCAACCCCCCCCCCACCCACCCCGCCTTTGTTTCAGGGTTCTTCCCCCACCCCCCCCACCCCCCCCGCTCCGGAGCCGCTGTCCCTCGGATCGCACCCCCTGTTTTGCAACCACCACCCCCCCCACCCCACCGCCCCCCCTTTTCCCCTCTTTTGCTCCCCGCTCCTCTCTAAAACGCGACGATGGCCCGAGTCCAGGCTCCCAGGCTCGCCAGCGCCTGCTTGCTGCACAGCTGCCCGTTGAGGGGCTGCTCCGAGTCCGCCTGCTGCCGGCTCACCAGCCCCGTGAAACCGGAGCCGAAGATGGAGATCAAGTTGGAGATGTTGGAAGAGTCCTGGGGGTGCTCGGCGCTGTACTCCTCGAACCGGGCGCGTTTGGTGCACGGGGCGAAGGGGGGGCCGCCCGCCACCCCGCCTCCCCCCGGCTCCCCTTCCTCCACCCCCTCCTCTTCCTCCTCCTGCCCCGGGTAATACTTGCGCTTGGTGCCCGGCGTGGGCGGCGGGGAGGCGAGCCCCGGTGCCGGTTGGCAGCAGCAGGGGCACTGCGAACAGCAGTCCTGGTGCAAGTACCCGTTCTCCACCGTGGTCACGACGTGAGTGTCCAAATCCAGCACCGTGGTGCGGCTGCTACAGTGCGGAGCCCCGCCGCTCCCGAAGTCACAGCCGGCGGGGTACAGCAGCCCCGGGGGCGCGCTGCCGCCGCCGCCACCGCCGCCGCCGCCGGGACCGGCGCTACCGGCCGCCCGGTAAAAGCCCGGGGACGAGTCTCTGCAAGGCGCTCGCTGCAGCTCCGGGGGAGCCGCGCACACCGGCACCTCCAACAGCTCCGCACCGCCCCGCGCCGCCGAGCAGCTCCGCGCTTCGCGGTCCTGCGTGTCGGCGGGCAGCGGGAGAGCCGCCAGCTCCGGCGGGGCGGCGGCGGCGGCGGGCGGCGGGCATGCGGGCATGGCGAGGAGCGGGGCTCCGTCGGGGTAGTGCTGCTGGCGGCGGTAGAGCTCGGCGTAGCGCTCGCTCAGGTAGAGCTGCCGGGCGTTGCGGAGCACATAGGAGACGAGCAGGTTCTTGTGGAGCTTGATGCCGCCTCGCTGCGTGCGGGAGCTGTGGATCTTCCGCAGGGAAATACTGATCAAACTCTGCGCATCGAGGGTGCACTCCATCCTCCTCCGGCCCCTCAGCATCTGCTCTCGCCACCCGCGCAGCCAGGCACCCCGGGCCGCATCCACACGGCGACCGGGAGGGTGGCAAAGACGGAGGATAAAGAGGCGGGGAGGGAGGGGGGGGGGGGGGAAAGAGGGGAAATAGAAGGGGGGGGGAAAGGGGGAGAAGGGGGGGGAAACGAGCCTGAGGTCGCTGGAGAAGTAGGGGTGGGGTGGGGGGGGGAAATAGAGAGGGGTGTCTTCAGGGGGCGGCCAGCGACGGGAGCAGAGCGGGCATCGCCGTGCGCGCCGGTGGCTCCCGCTGCTGCCGCCGCCACCGCTGCTGCCGCCGCCGCCGCGCTCCGTGCAGGCAGGGCGCGTGCAGGCGGCAGCGCCGCGCGCGCCCCCGCCCCCCCCAACCACCGCGCGCCGCCCCGGCCCGCCCCTCCGCGCGCGCGCGCCTGCCCCGCCCCCTCGCGCTCGCTCGTTCTCTCCCGCTCCTTCTCTCTCCACACACACCCCCCCCGCCCCGGCCGGTACCTGTCGCGCAGCGGCACTGAACGCCCGCCCGCCCAGCCCCCGCCTTTTATAGCGCCGCGCCGGTCCCCGCCCCGCCCTCCCCCCGGTGCGGGCAGCCAATGGGGTGGCGGCAGGCGGCTTGACGGGCGGGCGCGGCGGCCAATAGGAGCGAGGCGGGCCCCTCGCCCCGTTCAAATGCTGACAGGAGTAGCGCGGCCTGTGGGGGTGGCGGGGACTCGGCCGGGCCGGGAGGAGGGCGGTGGGTAGCACCGGGTTGTACCGGGCAGCGGGTGCTCTGCTGGAACGGCGGCGGGGCCGGGGCGCCGTCTTGCCAACTTGCTCCCCTCACACAGGTGAGCGGGGGGCGGCTCCCGCCCCGGTGGGCGGCTCCGAGCAGCCTTGAGGGTGGGGGCGCTCCCTGGGGCCGCCCCGCTCAGCTCTTTGGGGGCACCGGGCTCCCCGCCCCCCGCACACAGTGACACCCCCGGGGGCACTGCTTACCCCCAGCAACCTCCGTGGCACTGGCACCCCCCAGGAGCCACTAGGAGCCCCTTCCCCGGGGCTGCCCCCCATTTCGTTTGGACGCCCCCCTCTGCAGGCTTCAGTATCCCCCCTCTGCGTGGGGCTGCCCCAGCCCTGTGGTGTTAGAGGTTATGAAGGGCCAACAGCACCCCAAAACTACTGTTCCCCCCGCTTCCCCGACAGCGAGCAGCTCCCAGTAGAGACACCCCCTTCTCCTCCTGCCTTGCAAACAGTCACCATCACCCCACACTTGGAGGGGAGTCAGATGTCCTCTTCCCCCTCCTCCCCCCATCCCCCCCCGCCATGTGGGAGCAGGGCTGTGTGTCAGTCACTGCTCAGAAAATGCCCCTAATCACACCAGCTTTTCCCCCCAAAGCGGGAGTAGGACGGTGCACAGCTTGTTGCTAATTAAAGGCTCCCGTCCCACCTCATTACACACAGGTGCCTTGTATCTGCAGGGCAGCAGGGTCCCCTGCTGCAATGGGTGCCCCTTTACAGGGTGCATGTGATGGGAAGGAGGCAGCCCCTGTGGGATGTACGGGGTTAGGGGTGTCCAAGGGCCAAGGGGGTCTGGGGGCTGACCCCCGTACTGTCTGCTTTAAGGACCTGGCCACCGAGGAACCCAGCCATCAGCCCCAAAGCAGCAATAATTGAGATGCTGGTGCTACAATGGAGGAGTAGTTCTTGGCCAGCAGGTAAGAGCCGGGGTTGGGTGCGCAACTGGGGGGGGGGGGTCTTAGGGCAGGGGGCTGCAGTGCCTTGGTGGGAGAAGGGACTGTAAGCTGGGATCACAGTGCTGGGGTAACAGGAGCTGCAGAGCTGCTTCTGAAATGGCACCTTCTGTAAAAAATGATGGCAGAGGAGAACAGAGGGGGCTTTCCCCAGTGGCTGTGGGAGGATGCTCCCTGTGTTGAGTGCCAGCTTTGGGGGGTGCACTGGTGTGCATACCTTAGGGGTGACTACGAGCAGCCTCACGTTGGCAGGCGATGTCGAACCCACTGGATAGGAGACCTCTGAAGCCTTCATTCCTGTCAGCGCAGCCCAGCCTTCAAACTCCAGGGGCAGTTGTGCAAGGTGGCCACTGTGTCAGCTTTGGGGACACCGTGTAAAGCCTGGGCTCTGTTGGGGGCTGTGGGAGCTTGCTTGGAAGGCTGTGGGCTTTGCTTGCTTCCTGGACTGTCTGGACTCTGCTGGGTCGGCTCATCCGTGTCCTCCACCTAAGGGAATGGGAGCAGGCCCAGCACCGTGGAGGACTTTCTCCCTTTCTCCCAGCTGCTGGGCTGGGGTAGCTCATTGTCCCCTGAGTGGCAGCTGGCTAGGTCTTCCTTGCTTGTGCAACCTTACTTGTGGAGCAACCTTCTCCACAATCTGCCCTCAGCCATGCAAACTGGGGTGAATGACACTCTGTGCGTTCCTGAGCTCTTGTAGTATGCTCTTGACCCGCTTTCCTTGTCTGTAACATGGAAAATAATGACAATCCTGTCAAGAGGGTGGCTGTAGCTCAAGGCGATAGGTATGTGTAGCATCTGAAATGGGGGATTGCGCTGTCTTCTTCCTCTCCTCCATTGGTCTCTCTCCCTTGCAACCCTTCCTGGCTGCAGGTTGGCTTTTCCAAGGCTGTGGCTGCGCTGCAGCCAGAGATGCGGGAGGTGATACCGGGAGATATCTGCACAGATAACACGGGGTGCAGCAGGGCGGGGGCTTGGGACACAGCACACAGACCACTGCTGAATTTTGGGTGCTTTGTTGGCTGGAGCCAGGCCTTGCTCCCACCCAGTGCGATCAAAGGCTCAGCTCTCGGGGGGTGTTGGCATCGGTGACCGCAGGCTGAGCCCCAGCTGCAGCTCTGCAGCATTTCCCTTGTCCTCCTGGGCACTGGGGAACTGGGGCAGCGAGCGCTGCTGCTGCCAGGCTGTGCCACATCTTCCACCCAGCCAGCGCAGGCAGCAGTCTCCTCTCTCGTTTTTCTGGCATTTGCTGCTCTCCAGCTGTAAAACTCCAGCCTAGGTGGCCCGGGCTAAGAGCCTGAATTACCCGTCAGCCAGCTGCTACAGGGTGGCTTTTGCAGCATGGATGGTGCCAGCCACAAAGCATCGCCCTGGCAGCCATCCTCCGCCTCAGGCTTCTGCCCACCATCCCAGCTTGGACTTGCAGCGTGGCCTGGGGACACTGCCCAGCGCTGGCCCTCTGCTCTTTAGTCATCATGTGGCCCCACTGTGCTTGGGTTGTGGCTTTAAAGGAAGGGTCAGGTGGACTTTGCAGGGCCCTGCCCACGGCAGTTATGGAGGTGCAGAGGGACTTGCAGAGGGTGATGCACCCTCTGGGCCATTCGGGCATCATGGGGCAGCCCTGATGTGGGAGATGCTCTTGTCTCTGGCTGTCGGAGAAGTGCCCTCTGCTGTAACTGCTGGAGAAGCTTCGTGGCACCAGGAAAACCCAAGAGCACAGCAGGAGCCTCTAGATGAAGATGGAATTAAAACTTTAATCTTATTTAGGCTCCGGGTAATTAATATAAGGGCTATAAAACATGGGCCTGATCCTCTCGCTGACTGCCAGGCGCTGCGTTGTGGCTGGTGAGGCTAGTGGTGGCTGCAGGCTCGCTCTCCTCCCCGGCTGGCTCTCCTGGCGGGTGTGAGTGTTTTGTTTGCGGACACGGTGGCTTTAATCCCGGAGCCGGGATGGGCTGCGCGCTGTGAAAGCTGCGCTGCTTCAGTTTGGCTTGTGGACTCCAAAATCTCCGGGAGACAGGAATCTGGCTGATACCTGTCTTGACACATGACTGTAAGTGCTGCTTTTCTAAAAGAGGATAACGAGTCCTGTCCGTTTTCCGGCTCTGCAGCAGCAAGCTGGGGCAGGATGGGTTTGTTTGGTGCCTGCCTTTCCCAGGAAACTGTCTGTGTCCTGTCCAGCATCCTTGTTCCCTGGTCTCTGCTGGGGTTTGTGTGCCCTTCCCATGGGAAAGGGCCCTAAGGACCCTACTGCTGTAGGGGACGTTTGGTCAGAATCCATCTCAGTTAAACGTAATTGCAGCTTTTAACTGGCCATTAAATGGCGAGTACCATTATTTCCCCAAAGGAAAGGAGGATGGGCCCGGGATTTGCTGTCTGGAGGGTTGTAGCTGCACGTTTCCCTGTGTACATGCTGCTGGTCCTGGGGACCGGGCTGTGGTGTGGGGCTGGCCCTGGGCTGGGGACGGTGCAGCTGTACCGCAGTCGGTCCAGCCCTGCTGATGTCCTGGTGCCAGGGCTGGTCTCGCAGCCGTCGATCCTTGCAGCAGGCTCCAGCAGCAAAACCTGGCGGTCCGCTGCTCTCAGCTGCAGAGTAAACAAGCTGGCAAGAGAAACCATTTTGCTTCAGCTAGTAGGAGAAACCCTTTTTAGGTAGCACTTCCAACTGGCAATGCTCTCCTTCATTAACCCCCTCCTTCCCTTTCCAATGAAACGTGAAGTTGCAGCGATTGGAGATCACGCACTTGCCGGTGCAGCTTTGCCACCCAGAGCAACGAACACAGACGTGAATTTACTGCTTGATCTTGTAATTTCAGCGCAATTAGACTGGCTGCTATAGAGCAATTTCCCCTTGAGCCTCAGAGTCCTGGGCCTGGGCATTGCCCAGCTTTTCTCAGACAAGGAAGCAGAGGCATTTGGGTATTGGCTGAAACAAGAGATTTTTTTGGGTGCACCTGGAACTTGACTCCCTGGAGACGTGTCTGTGAGTTGGAGCTGTGGGTGCCTGGCATGTCTGAAAAGGAGCCTGCTTTTCAGGCTCAGTTATTACAAGTCAGGCACCCAAAGCTGGTGGGAAAACAAGCCAGAACAAGGTTTTCAGGCTGAGGTCTGGGAGCAGGGCTGGCCTCTGCCACCCTTTCCCCTGTGCTGGGCAGGTGCAATGTTGCCTGGACCCCCAAGTTGATCCCCAGCTTGAGGAGACCCGTAGCATGGACCCACAGGGTCTGCTGCAGTGAGTTGGGGATGGGGCATGTTGGCTCCAGAAGTCGTGAGCCCTCGGAGCAGCGTATCCATCCGCACTGATCGAGCGTGCAATGGGTAAATCCATCACCCCACTATCGTAGCTGTTAGCTCTTTCTCACAGCTCCGGTACCACAGTCAAATACTTTGTATAAAACCCTAGAGAAAATGGGGACAAAATCGTATTGAGAAATCATCCATTTAATTATTGTTCCTCCTTGCTCTTAGCTGGGGAGGTGTACAATGCCTCCCAAGCACCACTGTGGCACAGGGCATGGATGAAGTGCTTAATACTTTGATCTGATTTGTTCCTACCTCATTTTACCATCTTGTTTCCTTCATTTCTTGTACCCTGAGCACTGCTGTGCAGGGTATGGGTGCAACTTGTAAGCTTCCCTGCCATTGCTTCATGGCCTCTCACTGATGCATGGCCAAGTACAACCTAACCCATCCCTGTGCCCAAGGTGGTGCTTACAAACATTCCTGGTGCTTCTTGCACTCCTACCAAAGTGTTGGGAGGTCCCCTTGGCCAGGGATTGCATGACTCTTGCTTTGACCAATCCTGAGAGGGTGGAATTGAGGAGGTGATTGCTACCAGGATCTTATTGCTGACCACCTCCACAGTGGGCTCAGCTTATCCTGCTGTGAGTGGGTAAACGTTGGCTGTGTCGGCCAGCTGGTGACGTGACCCAAAGGAGAAGGGGGCATCTCCCTGTCCTGATGTTTTTTAGTCCATGCATACTCTTGCTGCTGACGTGCTGTGCCCGCTGGTCGATCTGCAGTAGCAGATCTGTTCCTTGCTAGAGCTGGGTAGGAATGAGCTGCCGATGGTGTACGCAGAGCTGTGGGTGATCTTGGGGTGGTTGCAGTGTCCCAGCTGGTCTCAGTGTGATTTTCTTGGCTTGCCTGGCACTCAGAGCTGCTGGGCTGATGCTCTGCAGCAGCAGCATTGTAAAGCTTCTAGCACAGGTGCTTCCCCAGGTCCCTAGCAAGCCAAGTCCTACTGTACTGGTCTCTGCGCGTGTTTTGTCTCCTTGCTTCTGGCATTTGGAGGACGTGGATTTCCTGTAAAACCATTGCAGATAAAGCTGCAAGATGAACTGGGTGCAGCAAGCTTAGGAGCCACTCTTTTGGGAAGAGGGGATGCAGTTGGCATCTACTCCCTCCAGGGAGCTAGTGTTTTGCACCTTGGACTGGGTGCTTCCCTGGACCCTGCCACCCCAGGGAGCTCGTCACAGCTCTGATGGACATGGTACTTGCCCTCCCAGGGACATAAGGGATCCTGGGAGCCCCTCTGCTGCCTGTGCAGGGCAGGCACAGCCACCGTGGTGGCTGCCTGGCCGCTTGTATGGGATCCTTGGGTCATCCCCATGGCTCCCCTGAGCATTTCTGAGCTGCTGGCAGGGGTCAAGGTACCCACAGTCTCTGTCCTGGAGTCTGGTGATCCTGTCTGTCCTCCTGTCTGGTGATCTGGAGTCCTGCAGCGTGCAGCCATGATGGCACCGAAGCTCAGCCTGGCCGTAGGGCTCTGCAGCTCCAGGCTGGGCTCAGCTGCCCGGGTGCTTTTCTGGCTGATGTATGGGATCTGTGCTGAAGGGCTAGAAAATTTGGGATGCTTCTGTCCATGAAACCCAGCTGTGCTCAGCACTAGCTCTCATCTAGGCAGAACTGCAGACTGGGGTTGTAGAGGGGTCTAGGTAGGTCCCTCACCCAGTGGACTTGTGACCATGGTTTTCAGGGTCACACCTGGGAGGATGCTTTGACCTGTGGTGGCTCTTGGGTTAGGGATGGGAACAAATATCCATTAGAGCCCATGGAGAGGTGAACGCTAGGCTAAAGGACAGGTTTGAGCTGGTGGTGACTGGCTCTCCAGAGCCACTTTGGGGTCTCACTGCTGCCGCCCCAGAGCATCACTTCCAGGAGGAAGGAGGTGCTCTGGGCAGTCAGGGGTGTTTACTGAGCTGTGGTGTCTGATAGCAACCCAATTTAATTGCTAGGTCAAATATCCCAAAGTCTTTAGCGCTGCATAGCCAAGTGTTGATCCCTGTGTTACAGATGTAAATGTAGCTGTGCTGGAGCACTGTCCTTACCCTAACTGGAAAGTCTGTCTCCAACACCAGCGTGGATGAGGGATGTTACCTGCAGATACCTTTCCCGTCTGTCCTGGGTGGAGCAGATCGGGACTTGCTGGGGACCGAGCAGGATTTACAGCCATGCTGCCTGCTGGCAATGGGACCAGTAGACTCTTGAAGGAGTCCAGGCAGCAAGCTGTTATACAGTGATGGGAGGGCACAGAGACCAGGAGCCTATGATCTAGGGCTAATTGTGTCTCTCTGCCTCTGTTTCCCCTCCCACCCACCCTGTCCTGTGGTTTCTAGATGCTAATCTGTGCAGGGCAGGACCTGTTTTACCGTGCAGACAGTGTCTGGAGCGAGGGGCCCTTGGGTGACTCCTGTGATAGGAATTGCCCATCTCCAGTGAGACCACCTTCCCAGAGCTTGCGGTGCCGGGTGGTGATGCTTTGGCATTGAGAGCAACCAAAGCAGCAGATCCTTCCCTGTTTCCTCGCCAAGTCTGTAGGGAGGGCAGTTGATTGGGGCAAAAATTGTATTAAAGTTGGAGCTGTGGCTCGGGTGGGGAATGGTGCGTGGGACCTGCCTGGGCTTCTGGCCCCAGGCAGGGTGAGGGTCCCCTTCCTTGCTAAAAGTGACCCAAAGAGTGTGCAATTAGTGCTGCCAGCTGACGTGGGGCTCCGAAATGGTTAATTGCTGCCTGCCTGCGGTGGAGCAGAGCCCTTCCCAGAGCAGAGCCCTTCCACCCGGGGAGGAGTGTGTCCTTTCGATGCCCTGTGGATAGATGGACCGGCAGAGGGACGGACGGACGGCAGCAGGAGGACTACAATCCCCGGCAGGGAGCAAACACCCGGGGCTGCCCGGGGGGATGCCGGGACTGGTAGTCCGGGCTTGGCGTGGGGGTCCCCGCTGCCACTCGTGGCTGGGGCGGGGGGACCCGGAGGGAATGTGCAGTCTCGGGGAGGAGCCAGCGTGTTCACCCACGTTGTTGTTAAATACCTTAAAGGAGCAGTGGCTGTGCCCGAGCGAGCTCCCTAGCGGAGCCGCGCAACCTGGGCTGTGGGCTTTTTAAAGATAAAAATCACTCGTGTGGTCTTCGTTATTAACGACATCTCCCGTGCTCAGTAACTCCTTCGGCGCCTGGGCACCGGCAGCCCGGCACGGCGGCGGTGGGCCTGCCCCTCCGTGGGGCTGCAGGAGCGATGCTGGACCACCTTTGCTCCTGCATCCCCTCCAGAGCATCCTTCTCCAGGCTCTCTGTGCCCGTGAGCTTGGTGTTGCCGGGAGGTGGGTGCCGAACCGTCCGGTGCTCTCCATGCCGAGGAAAATCAGTGCTGCAACTGCTTCCTCACAAGGGAGACATCCCTGCTCGTGAACCCCAGAGATAAAGAGCTCTGGAGCGAGGCACAGAGCAGTGACAGTGTGGGCAGTGAGGCAGATTTCTCGTGTCACTGTGGCACAGCCGTGACCTGGAGATTTCTTTCCCCCCCGGCATAATTCAGTCTGGCACCCGGTGCCTCCAGCCAAACACCCTGTCCTGGCCCTGGCATGTGCCCAGCAGACACCCACATCAAAGCCACCGCGGCTTGCCTGGCCCCTTGCCAGCAGCTACCTCTAGGGAGCTTGTGCAAACCTGGAGGGAGATGATCCAGCCCCTGGCAGCTCCCGCCTGCTGTGGGGCAGCCGGGGCCGTCTTGGGTGCATGGTGAGCGCCACAGTTGGTTGGGCAACCCTGTGCTGGGTTTGTGATGGGGGTGTCCGTGAAACATCTGCCTCAGTGGAGCCATCCAGCTGTGGACTGGCACCTGGCTGCCTGGAATTGCTTTGTCTCTCCTGTCCTGTCCTGTCCTGGTCGTCCTTGCCTTCATGTTCCTCTGAGCCTCAGTGGAGGGGGATGAAATCCCTCTGGCAGGCAAACGTGCTTGAGAGGGGCTGCTGGAGCGCGCAGCGCACCTCACTGACTGGAAAAGCAGGAATAACAACTAAAACTTGTGGGGAGGGCTGTGACGCTGCAGGGAGTCAGCAGCTGGCTGGCGTTGGGTGATGGTCTGGGGCAGATGGCCCAGGCCTGCCTGTGCTGCCCAGGGTCGCATGCTGCGGCTCACCCATGGGCTGTCGTCGGTGTGAAGGCAAAGGGAGGGCTTGGGTGGCAGGGCTGAGCCCGGTGTGCTCAGCCCAGCCTTTCTCTCCTGGGCTGTTGGGTGCAGCTCAGCCTCCTCGCAGCCCAAGGGTTGGGTGCTTGCCTGCAGAGGGGCTGCACTCAATCCTTTTTCCCTCCTGGGTACAAGTGTTGGAGAGAGTATTGGGCATGCCTGATCATGCCTGGAACTGGCCTCCAGCTGGTCTGTGCTGCGAGTTCAGGCTCGTGTCCATACTGCTTCCAGCCTGGTGCCTGGCCTGGCATGGCTGGCAATGGGCAGAGCTGCTGGTCTTGCTTGGATTTGGAGTTGTTTGGGTGAAATTCGTACCCAGAGCAGAGGAACTCTTCCACAGGGTGCAGAAAGCTCCTGGTGTGTGCATGGCATGGTGGGAGCAGAAGGGCTGAAGCCCATGCATCAGAGCTTGGGGCTGTGGAGGGACCTGTGGTGGCAGGACCTGGCTGCTGTTTGCAGGGACTTGTGTGGTTGGATGCTGGATCACAACCCATGCAGCTGGGACCTCCTGGGCACATTGAAGGCAGCAGAAAGATCCTTCTGGACTGCAGCAGAGTCTGAACCTTGTTCTTTTCTGTGCAGAAGGGAGCAGTGGAGTGGGAGAGGCTGCCTGCGGCGAGCTGCCGACTGCTGCATCCAGCGAGGAGCCCAGGGTGAAGGGAATCCGTGCTGCTTCTGCACTGTGGGTGCAGCCAGCCTGCTGCCTTATGGATGCTGAAAGAAGCAGTCTGGGGGGGGTCCTTCCCCAGCGGTGGCCAGCCCACAGCAGTGTGTAGGAGCACAGAGCGACCAGTTCATCCTCTATAGTGAGGTGTGAACAGAGATGATCCTGCAGGAGGAAATAAATTTGTCTCTCCTGGATGCAAGGGAGAGGAGGGGCTCAGTCTAACACCTTCTGCTCTGCCTGTGCTCTCCAGGGGTTGTTCAGGGACTGGGTGAGGTGGTGTGTGCTGGGCTGCACAGCTCAGCCTGCAGTCACGCTGCCTGACCTTGGTCCAGTCACTTACTCCCTGTGCTCCCTGCAGTCCTCAGTGTTGCGATGCTGACAACTTGCTGTCTTGCAAACATCTCTTTGTGTGTGTGCCGTGCGTGGACCAGCAGGTACCCACCTGGGAGGCTGTGTGAGCCCTGATACAGCATAGCACTTGGAGGGGGGTTCATGGGCTGCATGGGGACCTGGTGAAGCTGCCTGGTGGAGGAGGGCATAGGAAAGCTCCCCTGCAGACCTGTCTAGCTCCTTTGCTTCTTCCTTTTTGCTTTTCATCCCTTGCCTGCCGTTCAGGAGCCTTGTACCAGCAGCCTCACGGCTGCCTAACGCATTGTGATGGTTGTGTTGCAGCAGGTGCCTTGGAGGAGCCCTGCACTGAGGCTGTTGAGGTCCACACCTCTCTATGTTCCCCAAGCTGATTGCTTCTGATGCAGTCCTGCTTGGACCTGGACCAAGCCCAGATTCTTCCTACTCTGATGTTGGAGCAGAAGCCCCAAAGTGTGAAACACAGCCGCTGGAGGGGACGGCAGGAATTGTGGGTTGAGGGTCCTAGAGGTGAAGCTGGCTGGAAACAGATGCTGGTGCAGTGCTGCTTTGCATGCTGTGTGACTTTCCCATGTGCACAGGCATTCCCAAGGCTGAAGGGACCTTTTCCCGCTCTGGAAAGGGTAGAAATGAAACGCGGATAACATCGCTAGGCTAGCGTTGCTAGAGGAATTAAGAGCCAAGCAACTGCATCCATAGGAACCTCAGTTCTTCACTTATCCCCTTGCACATCGAAGTTAATTGCATTTCCAACTGACACATCAAGCTGTCCTTCCATGGTCGTCTACAGCAAAGTCAGCGTGTAGTGGTTGCTCCGGGATATAAACCTCACCTCTGGTGTCTCGCTCTCTTGGGGGAATAACGTCTTTCCCAGGGCTGTTTGTGCTATGGTCTTAGGAGCCCAGGGCTCAAGTTGAGCGTCTTGCCAGGTCTTTACGGGTATCTCTCGAAGGTGAGACTTGTCAGGCTTAAGCAATGGATGAAATTTTTTTAATGGGTGTTCAGCAGCCACTGTGGAGATGCTTAAGGGCATAAATTTTTTAAGAGCATAATGGATGTTAAGCTCTCAAAAATAAATCCTAAGTCTCTCTAGCCTGTGTTACCCAAGGTATTGGCGGCTAGCTTGAAATGAGAGAGCAAGTGAAATGAAATAAAAGGCTTTTAGATGGTGAAGAGCATCAATGTGGCGCTTCTGCTTTCTTTGCGTGTCTGAGTTAGCACTCAGTCCTTCAGGATGCTGAGGGTCAGGACTTGCAGGGTCTTAATCCCTGGTGGGCACCTTGAGGACACACATTGGAGAGCAGAGTTAAAGATCTTTTCCCCATGCTGGTAAGACTGGTTGGGCAGAGCCAGCGGCACCAGGGTCTAAAGCCTCTCACCCAGAAGACTTATTGATGGCAACCAGAGAGTCTGGTGCAAAACTACATGGAGGTTCTCCTGATGAAGCATAGTGAGCAGAGTCTGGGTGTGGGAGGTGGGCCAGTGCCTTCACCCCTCCAGCAAGGGACAGGAAGACCTGGACCGAGCAGCTCCACCCAAACCATTTCAGGGAGTGGAAAATGGAGCTGGAAAGTGCTAGAGCCTCCTGGTTTCATCTCATAGCAGGAGTCTTCTCTTCCACCTTGCACAGATGAGCCTTTCCTAGGGAAGTGACAGCCCTGTGCAAGGGTTTCCTCCCTGGCCCTGATTGCACCAGGAGCCAGGGCAGCAGGAGGGAGATGCTCCCCTCTGGCTGGTGCAGCGCCTTGGGGCTGGGATATGGGGAGGAACTGGGTCCATCCTTCCCCAGCTGCTGTTACCCCCGGGCTGGGAAGCAGAGCTGCTCCTTCTCTCTCTGCAGACATAGTGATGCCAAGAAGGGAAGGAGGTGGAGGAGTGCTGTGCTGGCATGGCCAGCACTGCCGAGGGTGCTGGGAAGCCGACAGACCAAGACTTGTTCGATGCCGCTTTCTTCTTCTGCCACCGGAGCGGGGAGGATGGCGGCTTCAGGAGCACCAAGCTCCTGCTTGTCTCCTCCTGCCTGGGGAAAGCGGGAGCAGCCCTGATCCCGTGCACAACCCCGGGAGGTGGCGGAGAATGCAAGTACTGGCATCCTGCAATGCTGCACCCTCATGTTGCTCTTGCCAGCTCCCCTCCCAAGTCTGGCTGGAAATGCTCCTGCCTTTCCCTTGAGGTCAGCTCTGCTCTCTAAGGTCGGCTTGTACCTGCTGAGGGCTCAGCCCTGTTTTATAGAGCTTTTCCGCGAGGTGTGCCCGGCAAATGCCCTCCCTTGGGCTGTGGTAACGGTGCTTGGAGATGAGCAACGCTGGTGCCTTCAGGAGGCTGATGAAGTTGGGGCACCGAGTGATTTGTGCCAGGTCTTTCTGCTCCTTTCTGCTCCTTGCTTGGGTTTTGGGGCAGGTGTTGACTTGCTCTGAGGTGGCAGCTCCTGAAACACATCAACCTAGACGATTCTATGATTCTATGATTCTAAGTTGTGAGTGCCTCGCTGGCAGAAAGAAGTAAGAAAAGTGAAAGATTTGGGAATGATCTGGGGAAATGATTCCTTGAAGTATGTGTTGATGTAGAAGTGTTACCTGCTGCTTCTCGAGTTCAGCCGAACCCTATGCCCCAGTCCTGGTAGTGATCGATATGTAATTACAGAATTTGGAAAATCATGTTGTTCTGATATGGAAAATCTGTGGCCTTTCTTGGGAACGTCTCCCAGGGAAAGTGTCTTTGAATGGCAGACGTCAGAAAGTCCTGAAGAAAGGATTGCACCTTTCCAGTGCAGGCAGTGAAGGCTTTTGATGAGTGAGCGTCCCATTTTCCGCTCCTTTGTTGGTGGGCCATGGTAATCTTGTGTCTGCCCAAAGGGCTGTTGTTTATGGGGTCTGATTGCCTGCATTCACCCCAAAAGTGGCTCTGGATTCTCTGCCCCCATTGCTCCTGAGCCCTGGGTGGCCAACACGGCTAACCCAAGGGACAAAAAGCTCTGTCTTCCCCTCCCCAAAAGCTGTGAGGATCAGGGCTCTTGCTGCTCCTTGCAAACACAAACTGTGGCTGCACCAAGAGCCTCTGGCAGGAGGCTGGCATGAGATGTGAACAGATCCCAGTGCCTTCTTACTCTGGTTTGCACATCTGGATTGTCTTCCCTGCTTCTCCAGCCTGCTCCGAGCTGGGAAAGCATTTCTGGGTAATTGCTGCTGGAGTGACCGGGGGCGGGAGAAACGCCCTCCCACCCAGCACAAGTTAGCAAGTTCTCTGGGCTCCCAGCCTCTCTGGCTCCTGCTGCCTCTTTGGGGAGGAGAGGAGGGACTGAGCAGGGGACTCTTCTCCTTGGCACAGCTGCATCGGGGTTCTCTGTGGCTCCCAGGCATGGCAGCATTGTCCCCAGATGGAGGACGGGGCCCTGGGGGTAGTGGCCGTCTGCTGCTTTGCTGCCCAAAAAGGCCTGGAGGCAGTTTTATGCCACTGCTCTGCTGTTATCCATTGAATTGCACCGAAAACCGTGCTCCCCGCCATTATCCCTGAAGATGGGTGCAGATGATTCCCCTCCTGACATGTGCGTGATCTGTGCACGCTTGGCTCTCCTCTCTTCCCAGGCAGCTGGCAGGTTATTTTTGGTTCTGGAGCGGCCCAGATCTGGTTTCTGCCGAGGCGAGTCCCTGCCCACAGCAGTGCTTGCATCCCCTGGGCTCACGGGAGGTGAGATGTGCTGGCTTCCATTGCCCATGTGTTGGCTGGAGCCTGCGGGGATGTTCCGGTGCTCACCCGCCGAAGGGCTGGTTGGATGTCTCTGGAATGGCTGCGGAGAAGGGGACATCAGCCAGGTCTGCGGGGACTCACCTGGATGTAGTGGCCTGGGAAACCCGATCTATGGGCCTCTTTGGGGGGAGAGGGACGGGCAGGAGCAGCTGGTGCTGTCGCAGGGCTTGGAAATCCAAGCCAACACCTAGTCACGTGCGTCCCCCTTGGCTTGCGGGCTGGAGGAACGGCATCCCCCTTCCCTTGGCTCCTGGCCTCCTGCAGCTTTGGCTTATTCCATTGCAACAGGGTGCTGCTCAAAGCATCCTTCCCACATCTGCACGTTGGGGTGCTCTGGGGTACCTGCTTACCTGGAGGGGAAGTAGAGGGCAAATCTAACCAAAAAGGGCTTTTCACCAGGTTAGACACTGACTGAATACTTGCTGGGCACTGTGTGCTGTGTGGAAGAGCATGACTACTTGTTTCTCAGCCTGGCTGTCTCCGCGAGCTAGTGAAGGTGAGCACCTTGCTGGAGCCAAGCCCGCAGGAGGTATTTTGGGATCAGGCATCTGCAGTGGGAATGTGTCCTCAAGTACGTTGCCTCCACTGTATTCAGGAATCATTATTTGAGGCTTTTAGTACACTGGTGTCCTGTGTATGCTGATATCTGGTCAAGAGCCCGTGTCCCTGGTGGTGCAGGTGGGGTGATGGAGCACTGTTCCCAGGCTGTGCTCGCTGATGTGGCTCAGGACACTGCATCCAAACACACCGGGTGTCGAAGGGGGAGAGTGGGACTAAAATCATGTTGTGTGTACTTGCAAGGTGATGGCTGGCGGAGGTGAGCTGCCAGAGATGCTGCAGGTCGACCTGGGTGTCAGAGCTGCCCTGACATATCCCTGGGCATCAGGAGAGGCTGCAGCGCTGCCTGTCCAGTGCTCCTCATCCTCCCTGGCACAGCTATGGAGCCAGGACAGCTTTTTCCCACTGAAAACTGTGCCCTTTCCTCTGGGGAAGGAGCAGCAACACATCCTCCCACGCTCCTGCTCATCCCCTTTCAACAAAATGTCGCTCTGACGTTTCTCTCTGCTCCTGGCAGGGAATGAAGCTGTTTCCAGTCTCTAACTGTGGGGCTCACAGTGTAGGCTCACAGGTCTGGGCTCTCCTGCTCCAAGCATCCCCCTTTTCCTCTCAGTGTGGGGTTTCTGACTCACCTCCCAGGACCGACGTGGCTCCTAACTCTGCAAGGCTGGCTCCTGCCAGCTCTTCTGTGGGAGAGCTCGTCTCTCCATGAAGCCTGAGCATCTCAAATGCCATCGAAAACAGAACCAAATCAGCTGTGAATAGGCTTTAACTTACTATTCAGGAGTACAATAGAAAATCAAATAGATGCTACATCTCCTTCCACTGTCTGTGTGCCTGGTTTTCTTTGTTGCAGGTGACTGGGGGAAAGAAAATAGGTTTGTTATGAAAGCACCAAGTCCAAACTGCCCTGCTCTGTTAATCTGGAAACCAGGAGATGTGAAGGAGGCGGCTGGTGTGGAGCAGGGCTGCTGTAGGCAGGGGCAATGTGACGCTGAGGCTGGCTCTGCAGTGTGTGAAGAGTATGGCACAGTGGGTTTGGTGCAGATGGCTTTGTCCAGCCGCTGATCCCCACCAAAGGCCTTGCAGAGGACAGGCTGCTTCCTCGTGCCTCCTGGTTTTTGGCTGTACAGCATGGAGCACATCTTGTGCCTCTGTGCTGCTCTGCTTCTTCCTTGGCCTGGCCGCTCTGTTCAGCTGGGCACAGTCTTTGGCAAAAATCACCCGGGCAAAGAGTGAAATTCAAATGCAAAAAGCAAAATGTTTGGTGTGAAGCATCCTAAGGCTGCACTGTGCCACTGAGATGTCTCATGGGGTGGGCACCAGGGCTATGTTGTGCCACAAAGCTGCTGTCAGGGATGTGGTGCTGAGCAGGGAGGAGAAGGCAAGGGGTTCTCCCTCCTTCCTGCAGAGCTGATTTCCAGGAATCCTGTTTTTGAGCTGGGCTTGTTGACAGGGGGCTGAATCCCAGCTCCGCAACCCTCCTGAGCAAGGCTCCACGTCCAAACCCTCCTTTTATCTCTGGTGTACCCGCTGCACCAAGCCATGGATGGACAAAGGGATGTCCCCAGTTGGACCGGGCTGCAGGGAGGGGGGAGGCAGCAGCCTTGTTGCATCCTTTGCCAGTGCCCGACTGGTCGGGCCCCACTCGAGCTCCTGCTGGCCCCGGGTGTGGGTGCAGGCAGGAGCCTGTGGTTAAGGCAGTGCCTCGGACATGAATGCGATGTGAACTCAGGCTTCCCTTTTGAAGTTTGACACCTGGGATTTTCCCCACCCACTAGGAGGACTGAAGACAAAATAGAGCAGAAAAGAAAAAAAAAAAAGAAAAAAAAAAAAAAAGAGGGGGGTGGCGGAAAAAAAAAGCCCTCTTTAAACGGCTGGTGAGGGCATGTCATGGAGGCAGAAGTTAAAAGGGGCTGTGGGGGAGGGCTTGGTGCGTGTCTTTCTGGCCAGCCAGCTCTGACTCACCAACACGTGCAGGTACAACCCTGCTGCAGCCTGGTTTCGGGTTGAGCATCGCTCACCAGGCGAAGCCAAGAGGGGTTTGCAGAGACAGGAGGGAAGCGGAGAAAAGGGAAGAGCTATCGCTGCTTGTGCTCGGCTGCTTGGTGTGTGATGGCCCCAAATTGTGTCCCGGCTCTTGCCCTTTGCAGTTGTCCCCTGCCTTCCCAGCTGCATCCCAACCTTGGGTGAATCAAGAGGGCCAGGATCTGGGCCCGCTGATGTAAGGGGTTGCAGGATTAAGCTGCCTTAAACAACAAAGCCTTGCTCCGCCTGTCAGACGGATACCCCAGGGGCAGACTGGAAGGGTGTGGAGTGGAGGCTCCTCTTTGCAGAGGTAGGATGGGAACGTTTTCTGGTCCTGCCTGTCTGGTTTAGCACTCCCGGCTGAGGTTTGGATGATCCAAAAGGGAGCTTGATCTGAGATGCGAGGCTGTGACTTATTATTATTTAAAACTTCTAAAGCTTGAAGCTGCAAAGCTGTAACTTAGGCCCAGATTCACCAGATAGACCCGATCTGCCAGGGGTGGAGTGGTGGACTTGAGGTTGGATGTGATGCCTGCTTGTGGAGGGTTGTGCTTTTGCAGCTCCAAACAAGACCCGCACAGGCAGCAACAGGATCCCACCCTGCCCCTTGCCTCCACCCAGCTGTGAGCCTCAGCTTTTAGGTTTGAAGTCAAAGCTTTAGGGGGTTGAAGCTGGCTGTCTTTGGCATCCTGAAACCCAGGCTTGACTCACACCTAGAGTATGGCATGTCCTCATGTCTCTGGAGAGAAATGGATGTTTTGTGTGGCTGAGTGTGGCACTGATGGGTCCTGCCAGTGGTGGAGGATCTGTTGGGTCGCGCCAGAGCCTGGAGCAAAGCCCGCACCCATGTGGAGCAACGTTTGGTCCACCTTGTCCTTCAGAACCATAAAAAGAGGCAAAAAGGGCAATTCCAGAGCCCAATACCATTCTTTACACCATCCTGGGGGACAGGAGGGAAAGGTACCCTTGCCAGAGCTGCTCTCACCACGAGTGACTCTACCAGAAGAAGGGTCTGAATGCTGGAAGCATGTGGAGGAGGAGAGGATTTGCGGCCAGATGGTTTGAGATGTTGCAGTGGAAGCTCCCAGCAGCTCGAAGCAGCCACCCTTCCTGCAGATGCTCCATAAGGTTAAGCCCTGTGGGGTATCACAGGGAATAGTTGCAGCTCCTGGAGCTGAAAGGAGCTGCTGATGCCACCTTCTCCTCAGGAGGACAAATGGCTCGGCCATCACCCATTGCAATGGTGTCAGGATCATACCAAGTGTATCTCTAGGTTTTCTCCAACTGGTGAGGTGAGCCCACCCATCCCTGACTGGAGGAGTGGTGCTTTATAGTCTGGAGGCAGCTGGGGCTTGGTTGTGCCGTCACCCCAAAAGCTTGGGTGCCTTCATCTTTCCTCCTTCCTGGCTGTGCATGGCCTTCAGAAGACTACATCCTCTTGTTGCAGGCAAGGAAGGCTGGCCTCATGATTTTGCCCCTCTGAATCATGATCTACTTTTCCTTTGGGAACTTGCGACCTACTGCAGAGCAGAGCAACTCCCTGGCTCTATCTGAAGATGTCCTGCCCTGGGCGCTGTGGCCATGCCAGATGCTGAGGTCTGGAGAGCAGCACTGAAATCGCTATTTCAGCTGGAGCTCCTTGCTCCTGCCCTCATGGGAGTGATGCTGTGTAGCCATTGCTGGCTGCAAGAGCCGGATGAGCACACAGCTGAAGGAGAGAGCTGCTGGAACATGAGGGGAACAGCGAGCTTTGCCCTTGCTCTCGATCCTGGGGCTGTGAACCACAGAATAACAGAGGGAGGTGGCTATTCCACCAACAGGGGACAATAAATGTGCCAGGATCCTGCTGTTAAACACCCATGTTTTGCGTGTTTCCATGTGAGGGGAGGTTGCTTTGCAGGTGGTATGTAGGCAACTGCTGATTCCGTGCCATCGGTACGTGGCTTTAGGTGGAGAGGAGCCTGGTCCATGCTGCTGGCACGCTGCAAAAGAGGGGAGCTGATCTGAGGAAGGCTGCCTGCACTTGGCAGATGGGTTGAAATGGAAGGAGTCTCTTCCAAGACAGCGCTTGATGGAAATTAGCCTTGCACAGCTCTGGAGGTGGGCTGTGGGGTTGAAGGTTTGGGAGATGATATGCACGATGGCTGCTAAATTTAGGAGAACACTGTTTTGTCAGTTATCTCCTTGCCCGGTGTGCTAGATCACGTCCACGGCTCATAGCCTGGTCCTCACGGTACCTACGAGCTCTGTGGTGCCTATCTGTGTCCATGCATGGGAGGAGAGTCTTCCCCTCCACCTCCCCTTGCATCCTTGAGACCTTTAATCTTTCATGCTGTCTAAACCAGTCCCCTTGGGGAAAGAGATGGTTAATTAGCCCCTTCTCCCCCCTCTCTTCACTGCCTGTGTTTCCTGGACCCTGCTGGCTGGTGACCCCCTCTGCAATGTGCCTGTGAAGCTTGTTATCTGCCCTGTACAGATTTCCCTGGTGGGAAGGGGAGGTGATGCTGCAAAGGCTCCAGCTCCCATTGTGAGTGTCTGCCAAGGTGTGGGGAACTCTTCCCAGCCTGGTCTGGCTTGTGAAGGTGTCGGGGATGTTCCCTGGGCACAGATCCTGGACAAGGCGGGAGGACATCATCCCTGAGCAGCATTGGTGGTGTGGGACCTGCAG
This sequence comes from Numenius arquata, assembly GCF_964106895.1. NCBI lineage: Eukaryota > Metazoa > Chordata > Aves > Charadriiformes > Scolopacidae > Numenius > Numenius arquata. Next base: position 6,287,836 of record NC_133594.1, read on the forward strand.
GGGATGGCTGCTGCTGCGCTACCCTTCAAAGTGGGAGGGAGGGAGGCATCCCTTGCTATGGTGGCACTGGCACTTGGAAACGAAGCAGGATACTTAAGAGCTTGGCTGTTTTAGGGCCTTCCTTCTGTTTCTCTGGGGAATGCTGGTTCTGCTCTGTCCTCACCTAATGTCCTGAGAAGGCTCAGCTCATTGCAGTTGGGCCCTACCTGAAGCTAATCCCAACAAGGGTAAAAAGCCCTTTAACTAGAGCTCACAGCTGGCCTTGTGCCTGGGGGACAGTGAGGTGATGTTTGTCTTGCCTCAGCTGTAAAAAGAGAGGGGGAAGGAAGAGGGGACCAGACCCACAGGCGAGGGAGCACCCGGGTTTGGCAGCAAGATGCTGTGTGTGCAGGAACTGCTGATCCTGCAAACGAGCCATCGATGTCTCCCATGTGTGTTTCTTCAAGTGGTGTGGGGCTGTGTGTGTAGCAGGGTATCCATGCCTCTCCATGTCTGATGCGAAGGGAAACCCAGCTCTGCTCTTCCCAGGCAAGGCTGTGCTTTGGGCTGCGGTGTGGAGGATGGGGTGCCTGGGAGAAGCTGCTGCTGGTGGGCTGCTCCCTCTCCATACCAGGGTTAACCTCCTGCAGCGATGTCTCATACAGCTGGGACAGACCTGCCTTCTGCAGCTCGGGTAGGGGAGGGAAGGAGGAAGATGGTTGTGCAATTGTTCATAGAAATCAAATGTGAAAGGAATGGGAACACAGCAGCGCAGAGGAGGGCATCTTCAAGGGGAACCTGTGTGCTACCTGAGCTGGGTCCATCAACCTCCTCCTGGTCCAGATGCAGAGCTCAATTGCTGCTGAAATGCAGGGAATGGTGTCCCTTGAACCCCCCCCTCCCGCCATGCAGCGTGGCTGAAGGTTTGCAGTAAAACCGAAAAATGCCTCTTCCTAAAACTGTGCCTCCTGCCAACTTCTCTTATCAGACCCCGTGCTTTCGCCTAGAGCCAGTAGCTGTAAGGATGGAGATGGGGGGAACAGACTGCTGTTATGCTGCTCTCTCGCCTGCAGCCTGTTTGCATTCATGATTGCATCCGTGCATTAAAGCGCTTTGAGCTCCTCGTTACCAAAGTGCAGACTCTGAGTTTTAACGAGCCACCCGTGGGAGCTGGGACTGGGAGAGACAAACCGCCGTCCTGCTGAACCGAGGCAGAGCTTGACAACAGGCACCGCTGCCTGGAAACGGTGGGCAAAGGCTTTATTGACCACTGGAGGTCACTTTTTCAATAATGCAGTACAATCCAACTTTATTTTGTCAGTACCTTTCATGCAGGCTGCTTCCGAGCTGCTCAGCAGACCCAATGCAAAGGCAGGGAAAGGAAAGACTTCTCCTCGAGCTGGGGAGGTGGAGGCTGCCGAGCGGCACGGGACGCAGAGAAGGCTCTTGTGCATCAGCGAAGAGCTAGAGGAGGAGAAGAGCAGAAAATGAAGCAGCCTGGATGCTGCTCCCCTGTGCTGTAGATGCACCTTCAGGCTCTTCATAAGCAAATGAGCGTGTTTGGCCCTGGGGGAGCTGGAGGAAGGGTGGAGGAGGCAGGAGGGTGCTGGGGAGGGAAGGCAGCTCTGCACAGGCAAGGCTGAGAGCTGTGTGGGGAAGGTCAGCCTGCATTTCTCAGCCGAAGACAGGCAGTTGTTGGGAAATGAAGGCCCTACAGCAGCGTGGTCAGAAATCCAGCTTGCTGCAGCTGTTTGTTTCTAGAGCGAAGGAGCTTTAGAAACCCTGTGATTTGAACTCGCAAAAGAGCTTGGACCTGGGGAGGCTCAGGCCATTTCCGAGCCAGAAATTGCGCCTGAATCGTGCTCCTTTGCTCCCTGCCTGGTGTTGAGCCGTTCCTGGGAGGAGACTGTCACCCTCCTGCCTCCACTGCTCCAGGTGTCAAGGTGAGGCTTCTGCCTGGGCTGATGCCCCTCAAGGGCTTGATCTTGAGCCTCCTCCCAGCCCCATGCACACAAACCCTTGAATGCTGTCCTTGGACAAGAGGAGCTGTGGGGGACTGTGGAGAGAGCGTCTTTGGCCACCCCAAAATCCCATGCAGGAGTGAGAAGGGACATCCTGGAACTCTCTGATGCCAGCAGTTGTTGCTTTTGTGAAAGAACTGGGGGAGTTTCTGTGCTGGAGAGGAGCAGAGTCCCTGGGCACGGTAAAGGGATGGAGCTTGGAGGTGGAAAACCCAGCAAAAAACCTTTGCTAAGGAGTCAGCAGCAATGGCTGGTGCATGAGCTCTTCTGTCAGGCTGCGTGCTTCCCTTGCACAGTGACACATTAGTTACAGACCTGCTGCTTGTGCTGAGAAGCTTGGGGTGCTGGTTGTGCCTGCCATGGAAGTGATCTAGGGGAAAGGCACTGGAAGATTTCTGGCTTCTCTTGGATTCACAGTCCACAGCCTTGCCTGTACTGGCTGTGCCATAGGCAGGGCCAAGCCTCGTTTGGAGACTCAGAGATGCCTCCAAACTCAAGATGAAGCTGTGGCAATGGCTGATCATCTGAGAGAAATGGGGTTCTTCTGCCCCATAGCATCCCAGGGGCAAGGTCCAAGTGACCGCCCCTTTTCAAGCAGCACTAGGGCCATGAATATGGGATAGTTGCACATCGGTGGTTGGACCCATGGGGGTGCCAAGAAGGAGAGAGGCTTTGGATGGACCATTGACGGTCTCATCCACATCCCTCTGCCTCGATTCCTTTTGCTTCTGTTGCTCCCGTGCTGCCTGTCTTCTCCTGCTTGAATCCTTGCCCTCAGCCCTTTCTCTGGCAGGAATGCAAGCACTAGCATGTGTCCACTGTGTTTTGGCATGTCCTTTCTCTGTGCCTCCAACATCTTCTAGGTGTCTAGGCTTACATTCTCCTCTTCTGTCTGGATAAGCACAGGTCTCCTGCATCATCTGAGCCCGCTGGAGCTGCTCGAAAGGATCATGGGGTTTCAGCAGGACTCTATGAAGCCCAGAGGCATCCAGCCTGGCACCGGGAGGAATTCAGTCTTCTCATGTTTCTTTCTGCCGTGCTGGAAGTCAGTTGGGAGGCTGGTTATGCCAGATCTGCCATGCTGAAACTGCTTTTTGGGGAGACCTGGCATTCAGACTTGTCCAGGGCCATGAGTAGGTGGCCTGGAGAGTCCTTGTGTCCAGGCTGCAGATCCCCAAGGCAGGCAACAGTGTTGGCTTGTGATGTTGGTTGTTCAATTTGCCATCCCCTGATTATTAATTCTGGAGTAGCTGGTTCAGATGGTGATGTTTCCATCATCACCAAAATGAGCATATCTGGGTTTTTTGGGTAACTTGATATCATTCCTCTTTGAGAGATGGGAAAGGAATAACTGGTTTTCATACCTGTTTGTGGAGGAAGGGTCTGGGTTTACCTGGAAATGTCAGTGACCCTGGGTCTGGGCAGGGGCAGGGAATCACTGCCGTGCCACAGCCACCCTCCCCAAATTGCTGTGGGAGCCAGACATGCATGAGGACTGTGAGCGTTTAACCGCCACAGCAGATGGGACTCAAGACACGTCAAGGCAAATATTTAAATATCCACTTTTATAAAGCCACTTTTTGGCCTATGAACCACCCGCCCCGCAGCTCCCGCTGCCCATTGCTGTGAACTCCACTGTTTGCTGTTCCTGCTGCTCAGCTGCACTGCCGACTGGCAGGACTCAGCCTGGATTTTTCCCCTTTCCCCCAAGCATGGGGTTTTATTTTATTTATTTGTTTGTTTTATTTATGGAAGGGATTTTCCTGCTCTCAGCAGAGTGGAATAGGAAGTGATTGCTCTAGCAAGGGAGGCTGTACCCTGGTCACAGCACAGCCCAGTCCCTCTGTCCTTCCTGCTCATGCAACAGTTTTTACCATCTCAGCTGCTGTTGCTGGGGAAGAAAACGGTGAATCTCTTGTGCTGGAGGTAGAAGCACTCCCTCCCTGAGCTGTCTTCCTGCTCTAGGATGGCCTGGGAGATGGGAATGGGGGGATATTGTTGGAAGGGAGCTCCCTTTTATCCCGTTGCCACCCTATGGGGTTCCCGGGATCAGACAGACTCCAAGGCTCGGTGCTATGTGGCCAGATCCTACTGGATGTCTTCCCACTGTCTCAAATTCATTTTGCAAAAGACTGAACTGAGGAACACGTCTCCAGGGGGTGGCAAGGCTGGGACCTCATGTCCCCTTTGTCTCCAGAATACATCAGGCACAAGCGTCAGGTTCCCAGAAATGATCCTTGAGTCGTTTACACAGCGTGGAGTAGTCTCTGGTTTGCTCTTCCTTTTGCTGCTTTGTCTTTCAGCCTGGGTCCCGTGGAGCCAAGAACTGACGTGGCCGCTAACACGGGCAGCTCTGCTCCTGAATGAGCAGAAGAAAAATAAATAGCATCTCAAATTGCAGCTTGTGTGCAATGGGCCACATTTCTTCTCTCTTTCCAGCTCTGTGACTTGGGGTAGTTACTTCTGACTTGTATCTGCAGTGAAAGGAAGATGGTAATTGGGCCCAGGGACATTTTGGGATAGACCCAATTTAATCTCCCGGTGCTTCCATTTCTGCCTTGTATTAAACCCTGCTCAGACTCTCCTAGGAGAGTTGCTAACATAAGTCACTGGTGTCTCTGCAGTGCTTTGAGATCCTCAGATGCGAGTGGTTACAGAAGCTTTTAATAGCACTTAACTCCTCTGGAACAGAAGTCCAAAGCAAGGGGAAATTCACAACTGATAAGAAAAGCCATGTTGGTGTGCTGGGTTAAACCCAGCATCATGCCCTCTAATTATGTAGCGGTGGCCTAGGCTGCCAGAGTAACCGGGGAAGATGGGATGGTTGTGCTCGGCTGGAGGGAACCAGGGCTTGATTTAGTGCCTGTTGAGATCAAGGGGCCTTTGATTTCAATGGGTATTGAATCAGGCACTGCGATATCAAATGGGCTAATCAGATAATAACTTCAGATCGTCTGGCACGGATTCGTGTCCCTGAGTTGGGGCAGGCGGAGTAAATTGGGCAGCCAGCCGGGCAAGGCTCTGTGAGCCGGTGTGCTGACGACTCGATCCTAATCAAACGGGATGTCCAGTAACAGACTGGTGGCAAAGATGGTCTGGTAGCTGGGATGGGGTATGGGTCAGTCACTGTCCCTCTAGGCCAGGAGATTCAGCATGGACTTGGGCTCCTCTGCCACCTTGTTCCTGGAGGGCTGGTGGGGGCTAATGCAGGGGCTGGCGCGCAGGAGAGTGGCTGGAGGAGCTAGAGGGAGAGGAATTTGGGGTGATCTTGCATTGTTAAGCCCATGCTTCCAGGCTTCTACAGGCTTCCCGCAAGAAAGGACTTTTTTTTTTTTTTTCAGTCCTTGGTGTATCAAGCTGGCACCTGAAATCCTTTCTGCTGTCTTCCAAATGGGAGATTAGGCACAGCAAGAGACATTGCTATAAAGGGAAGGATGTCCTGGTGCTCCTCAGGGATGTTAAATCTCCAGGATGCCTGTTTGGGGGGTTGTTGTCTTGAGGCTTGAGCTTTCTGATCCCAAATCTGGCTATGCTGGCAGGAAACCTGTTCCATAGCATGGGGCATCATCCCTTTCCTGGGATCCCCAGGGAATTTTACCCTGCTCTTTCAGGAACATGAGCTGTCCTTGATTTCTGCTGCTCATGAGTACTGGGGTTCTTGGTCTTCTTTCATTTGGCAGCACCTGGGAAAGCATGCGGTGGTAAGCAGGGGCTGGGGGAGGTATTCCGGGTTGGGGTATGTATGTACGGTGACAGCAATATCACCCAGCTCTCTGCTACTACATCTACCTAGTGCTGTGGCTGCTCTGCTGGGAGAGCAGTGGCTGCTGCAATGTGACCAGCTCTGAAAAAGTTCCTCCAGCAAACGCCTGAAGCCCAGTGTCTCACCTCACACCTGGCCTTGTAGATGAAAGGCTTTGGATGTGCTTCTTGGTCAGGGATTGGAGCCTGCAAAGCCCAATTCTTCCGGCTTTGTCTATCAGTTGGATTTTGAACAACAAGCTCCAGTTCTGAAGCTTGTTCTGTTTTGTTTCCCTGTGGTTAGGGAAAAATCGTAGTGTCTTGCTCTGTGTGCACTGTATGATGTCTGGGCAGAGTCTGTACCCCAGCCTGTTCCACAATCGCTCTCTGTGGCTGCAGGAATGTTATCTCTAAGGTCTCCACCTGCCCCGATAAACTTGGATGGAAGTGGGTCAGTAGGTTTAAAAGTTCTGGAGAGAAACAGTGTGATCGTATCAGCACCATACCATAAAAGAAGCAGGCTGAAATCAAATTCAAGGCAACAATAAAAACTTGGAGAGGAACAGAGAGAAGAGGCAGCGGATCAGCAGATGTAGAAATCCCTATGGTCCTATCAAGTGTTTTGCCAGTGTTAAATGCTGAGTAAAATATAGTCTGTGAGAGATCAGATCACTGGGTATTCCCTCTGGACGGGGAGACCCTGGGTTGAATATTTCTTCGGTGAATCATCTTCTGGAGCTGTCAGAGCAGAGATCTGGCATGGGTTTCTCTCTGTGTCCAACTGGCTGCTGGAGGTGACATTGCTTCCAGGCTATTCGGGCAAAAGCACTTGAAGAAGACGCACAAATAGCATCATCCAGTTCTCTGCCACTAAAGCTCTGTTTCCTGGAAGCTTGAATTCAGCAACAGCAAACCAACCCCTTCTGGGATGGCCTGAGTATCCAGAGCTGGAGTTTACAGAGGAAGGGACAACCAGGGGGGGTTTGGCAGGAGCCCTGCTGCCGCTGTCTCCAGCAGGGCTTGGAGAGACCAGGCCAGAAAAGTTGCTTCACAAAACTGTCTCCTGAATTTGCAAGGCCCATTGAAGGGCTCTTCCAGGTCTCTAGCAGCATGTGACTTTAGGCTAGATCCTTCTCTGCGAGCTGAGAGGCGAAAACCATAGGAGGTCAGTACAAGGGAAGGGGCTGATTGTTAAATGACCTTCTTGAAAGATGCTGAAGAGCCTGTGTGTCACAGGGAGGTGTCAGGCCCATATGAGAGAAATCCTATGAGGAAAGCCTGCGAAGAAGATGGTCCAGTTACATTTTCATTTTTATTTTTTTTTCTTAGCTTTTTCCTTTAATCTATCACAGAGACTCTTCCAAAGTGGGGAATAGACATGAAAAGGCTGTCTTATGTTGCAAGAAGAATATGGTGGGAGGGAGAGGACTGTGCTGCCTTCATGATGCTGTAGTAATGGCTTGTCTTTTCCCCTGAGTCTGGTCCAGGGACGTGCTGCGATGTGGAGGTGGCTGCTGCCCCTCTCCCTTGTTTTAGGGAGCCATGTGTCAGCTGTAGCTGCTCTTGGGGATTTCTTGGCTGAGTTCATTTGGGATCAAGGAGTTGGAGACAGTCCGTGTGGACAGCATGAGAGTTGCAGATGCTCCGTTTGCAAAGCTGAGGAATTACTGGGAGGGGCAGAGGGTTAAATCGTGTCCCCTCCAATAAAACAGCACAGTCTGGGCCTCCCTACCACCATGGGCGCTTGTGTCAGTGTGTCTGAGAGAAAATCCAAACCACCCTTTGCTTTACTGATCCCTGCTCAGGTCTGCCCAGCCTTGCACCAGGACAATGGTTACTTAAACATCAATAACGTTGTCTCAAGCAGTAAAGTAAAGCAAAGCTTGCCTGCGCTGGGCTGCTCTGCGACTTCGCTGCTTCAAGTACAAACAGCAAGCTGTTCCTGCGCGTGGGCTACCGTCGCTGCCAGGAAAGCTATTCTCATGCAGGAGAGAGAAATGAGCTGTGCAAAAAGAAGGCACGTCTCGTATCGATAGGCATCGCCTGCCGGTTCAACCAGTACGTGGTGGTACTGCTGCACAGGGCTGGCTCGGTAGGTTTGATATGGGGACGTGTTTGATGCGGGTGACCCTTTGGACTGTGCCGGTATTGACGGAGAATCACCCTGGCTGCTGTGGCTAAATTGGTGGACCAGTCCTGGGTGGGATGCTGCAGTGATTACTTGCAACAGGAACAGAGCGAGACACTGTGATGTGACACAGAGGAGGACACAGTCCCTTGTGTGTCATGTTGGTGTTAAAAGTGATGTCCCACTGCTGCTCCCAAGGCATTTTCACCCCTTCTGGCCCAGAAAGAACAATAGCATAGAGATGCCTTGGGCTGCTTTTTGGGCTTCTTTAGTCTCTTTAACGTTTTTCCTTGGGTGGTGTTTGAAGCTTGCTGAGGATGTTGACCTCACGCTGCACAAGGAAGGGATTTTTTTCAGCCCTTCGCTTGCATCTTTCAGGAGGAAACTCCTGGGAGTTTAAAAAGAAATGTCGACACCGACCTTCCCTTTGGAAAATTTCAGCTCTTGGTGGAGGTGTCTGAGTGTCGGGCAGAGCCCTTGAAGCCACCGGTTGGGCAGAGGGTGCTGGAACGTCTCCGGGCTGTAGCTGGAGGGCTCTGATTTTCGGCAGTGCCGGGCTGGCGGGGCGCCGAGCCGCGGGAAGGCTCCGTGGGTGCTGGTATCTCCTGCAGATCTGGGATCCGCTGAAGTGTGTCTGCCCCGACGCCAGCCCCTGCTCGGGTCTGCTTCTGGCTCCTCAGAGGGTTGGTGTTCATGCCCGCCCTGTGATCCCTCAGCCTGTTTTGGAGATGGGGGCTGCCTGTGGGATTGCTTTCACCCCCAGTTTGGGATGGGGGAGCAAGACAAGGGGAGCTGGCCATGGAAGTGGGGAGACTTTAAGCCATGTTTCCGGGGTGGGAGGGGAAAGTTTGACTCCTATGTATCTCATTTTGGCATATTTCTCCCTCTTCCCCCCAAAAAAGCCCCCAAAAGCCATGCAAGGAAGTGGTAGTCGTGTCTTGCCTCACACACTATCTGTGACAGCCCTGGGGAGGGAGGAGAACCCAACCCAGCTCTGCCTCATGAAGACACAGCTACCTCCTCTGCCTTGTCTTCGGGGGGCTGCAGGATGCCTCAAGCTGGGGGCTGGCGTGTCCTCCCCCTGCCATGGCAGAGACCCCCAGCCCGCTGCGGGCCTCGTACCCTGCCGGATGTCAGCGAGCCAGACGGGCCGCCCCGGCCGTCGCAGCTGAGCTCCCGGCCCCGAACAATGGGGCCATTGAGGGGCTGGAGCTGGGGGTGAGGCTCGGCCGGCCCGGCTGTGGGCTGTGGACGGGGAGGACAGCCGAGCCCGCTTGTTCCACCCCAGCCGAGTTACAGCCCAAAATAGGCGCCTGGTGGCCATTCGGAGGCTGGGCCTCTTTGTCCAGAGGCCACGGCTTGTTTGTGCGTGGGGATTTTGTGGAGTATTTATGGCTTGGAGTGGGGGGAAGGAAGGAGGGACCGCGGCAGTTGCGCGAACTTATTTTTATTTGTTTTTTGGTGTTAAAAAGGCAGGACTGCTGGTATTTTTATCCCTGCCCTACACCTTCCCGTAGGTGCTTATGCTTCCACACAAACCAGTCACCTCCATTCTAGTGCAAGAGCCAGAGGCTCGTTCCACTGGCCACAGTGATGGCTGGGCGATGGGGACAAGGGGCAGAGAGGAGGAAAGCCCCACAATGGGATTGCGGCCCTCCTGAAAGCTTTCAACCACGGTGGGTACGAGAGATGGAGAGACACCATCAACAGCTGGTGAAGCCACTATGTTGTCCCCGTTGTATGTGTTTGCCCACCTCTATGTGCCATCCCAGTCACTAGTCCTAGGCTATTCTGTGGCTGCCTGGGCCACCTCCTGCTCCATGGGGTACGTGTGGGTGTCTGCAGATAGCGCTTCCCGGTCCTCCCTCACCAGACCCCCTCCGGTCTGCTTTCCTGGTGCGGAAATGGATGCTGTCTGGCTCTTGTAGACGCCGAGCATCTGCTGTGCCCAGCAACTCCAAAAATCGCGCCTCTTCCGTAGCCGTGCATGGACGGGAGGCGTCTGTAGAGGTGGTCATGGTTCAAGCCCGCTCTGAGTCGTGCTGCTGAAAAGCGGGGGTTATGTCTGCGTTGGGAGGGGTGTAAAATTAATGCAATGTTTGGATCAGCTCATTAACTAACTGTGCCGGTCCAAATCTTGCCCTTGGAGGCATGTGTATTGCTGCCAGTGCCATCAACATAAAGACTCTCCCCAGCACAGCCGGGGATAGGATTTGGCCTGTTTATATTCACGGTGCAAAAAGAACCGAAGGATTAATGACTGATTACTTCTTGGGCCAGCGGGAGCCCTGGGTACCCATCTAGTCTGCAGATAAAATGCAGGGTAGACCAAGACAAAGCTTTGCAACAGAATCCTCCCAATTACCTCACCGGTCTCCCCGCGTGCTGTAAAATGCACCGTCAGCTCTGCAACTGGCTAGCCAGCCCTCAGCCTGGAGACGGAGCACCTCCTGATGCTGCTCCGAGTTGCTCTGCGAGGTTTTGGGGAGAAAAGCCTCCATCATCCCCCCCACCCTCCACCTCACCCCTCTCCCCAACCTGGGTATCATTTGGAGGTGGTTTGGCGGAGCCTTGGCTGGTCCCTACCTGCCTGTGCATGTGTCTGAGCATCCTATCGGCCCCCCCAGCGGAGCCTGCGCGTTGGATGCAGTTTCTATGGTTACTACAGCTCCCGGGCCCGGGAAGAGCAGTTGGATGCTGGAGCTGGCAGGACCGACGTCTCCCGCTGGATCAGCCAGAAACTTGACAGGGAGTCGGTGTGTGCGGGAGCGACAGAGCGCAGGACAAAGAGAGGAGGAGAGCAGGAGAGAGGGAACCCAGGAGAAAAATCCAGCGTCTGCTGGGTACCAGGGTTGCCCCCAACAGGTTATCCTCTGAACAGGCTTCAAACAGGAAAAAAACGGGTGGGAAAAAAAAAAAAAAAGATGATGAGAAAATTGCAGTTCTGGTGCTCACATGAAGGTGACATTTGTTGTAGCATCTCTAACCATCGTTTCAGGGATCTAAACACATGGAAGTTTTAACTGCTGCCAGAGCCTGACTGTTCTACCCACATTTGTTTTCTCCCAGCCCTTCTTTCCTCTTATTTAATTCTTTTAGGGTTTTTTATTCTAATATTTCCCTCCCTATGCACATGTTTCTTCCCCTTATCTATTTTTTCCCCTCCCATTGGTTAGCCTAAAAGTTTAAGGCACGTTTACCCCTCACCACTTGCAGCATTGGTGCCACTTGGGACTTTCTTGGCCGAGTTTTTCCCTGTCACAGCCTTGCTGTTGTGGCCGCGCTGGCATCCTGCCGATGGACGTGAGCACCGTGCTCTCTGCCTGGGTGCAAACCCAACTGGGTTTTCACATCTGCAGTCAGGGACCCTCCTGCTCCGTCCTCTCACCTGCCCTGCCCCGAATACATATGGTGCCTACGAAACTGGATTCAACCTCGCAGGATGGACTTGCAAAGCCCTTTCTGGCTCGGCCACTTCGCCTCCTCTGAACTGCTGGCAGACAGGGCAGTGCCTCCGAAACGCGTGTGCTGTAATAGGCATCTCGATCCCTGCTGTTATGGGCAGGGTGTGGGGACAGGAATGAAAATAATTAGGCTAAAGGCTTTGGGTGATAGAGGGCCCTCGTCCTGACCTGCTTGGGAGGTAACTGGGAGCACAGGTCTCCCCGTGCTTCCCAGGTGAGGAAGGCTGTTCGCCATGGGAGCTCTCGGTGAGCCCTGAGCCAGTCAGACTGGCTCTCCCGTCTCCCTGGGGCAGCTCTAAGCGCTGTGGCTCCCTCAGACACGGGGTTGCAATGGGTTATGGCTGTCCCTGACTCGGAGAGGAGAGAGCAGGCAGGCAGTGGAAGGATTTGTGGGGTTCTGCTGTTTCCAGGGCTGCCACGCTGCAAAAAAAGTCCCTTGTAAAACCAGGAAACTGCGCCCTGCCTTGTGCACAAGAAAGTGTGTGGTCCTGAGCCTCTGGGGTGGAGAAAGGATGGAGCACAAGCATGAGCTGAGCGGCTCTCCTGGGTTTGCACCGAGGGCTCTTGTTGCCCCGAAGCAGCACTGCCTGGCCCCGCCAGTGTTGCGTGGGGACAGTGGCTCCCAGAACTGCATGGGAGGCAAGTCTCTTCCATGTGCAGGGCCAGCCCAGCTTCGTGACCTCCCTGCGGAGGTGAGAGGCGGCAGTGCCTGAGGAGACATTGCATGCCTTCTCCGGAGCTGTGGCCTAGTTTTGAGGGAGTCACTGCCCTTCCCTGCCCGTCTGACCCTTTTCCCTCACCTGCCCCATGCATTCCTGTTGCCTCTCACATTCCTGCCCCACTCTGGGGTTGCTTACTGGGCTGAGACCTGATTCGCCCAGGCAGAATATCCCTGACTGGTTGGCTGGGCAGGTTCCCAGGTCTTGGGCAAGGTTAGGGATGCTTCTTCAGTGGTGTGATTGCAGTTGGAAAGGCTCCCTCTCCCCAAGAGCATCTGTCTCTGCAGCTGGATGAGGACCAAATGCCCGTGGTCCTGAGCCTTTCTGTCCAGAGCCTGTGCAAAGCCTGGGCTGGGAACAGCAGCGCTAAGCTCCATCTTGGGGGTTCCCACATCCCAGCAGGGGACGTAGAGGTGTCTGTGACAGCACTGGGTGCTGTGTAAGAAACCCACATCAGAAGTCATCAGCTCATGTACCAAAATCCTTCAGCCACCTTTTGGGGAAAAACGGTCTTTTTTTTCTTCATTCACTGGGATTTTCTTCAAGTTATGGAACGGCTGATGGAACTGAAGTCAGAAATGAGTTTCCATGTCTCTTTTTATCTTTTTTTTTTCCAGAGGGTGTGGAAGCTGTTGATGCTGGGATGGGTCAGGGGCAAAGGCTGTTGAGCAGAGAGGTTCATGTAGGTAGTGAGGTCCTGTGGAGCAGAGTAAGGGCAAGGAAGCCAGAGCCGTGGCTGGGGCTATATTACAGCCATGTTTCTGTAGGGATACCTCCCGTGGAGGTGTCTGAGGGGAGGTCGCAGCATCTGCAGCCGTGCTGGACGCTTTGCTGATACAGGACCTACCGATGCTTGTCTTGGGTTCTGTGTCCTTTGGGTAGGATCAGTCTTCGCAGAGAGGCAGTGAAGCGGAGCAAGAGGTAGCAATTTACCCCCCAGACTCTGCAGACTCCCCGTCCTGCCTTTGCTGGGCTAGTGATGGACACTGCAGCTTCCATGTTCCTCCCAGGAACTCCCAGCCCACTTCCATCCCTGGAGATGTTGATGGGAGGCAGAGGACAGGGTGTCTGCAGGCCCCCAGCTCTCTGAATCACCTGCTCAGCCCTTTGGTTGCTGGGACTTGCAGCTGCCTAAGCTGTATTTACCCTTCCCCGATCCCTTTTCTCTCTTTTTCTCCAGGCAGATTAAAACCAGACAAGAAAGGGCAGATGCGGCTCCCCCTCGACAAGTTGCTGCAGGTGAGACGGCAGCCGCTTGGCACGCACACCTGAGCCACCTGGCCCGCCTGCCGCATTAACCATTAACACAGGCGGGCAGGAGCAGCGCCGGCAGCTCGCCAGGGGATGCGTGGGAGCAGGGGCCGGGGGATGCTTCGGGGAGAAGGAATGGCCCGGGCGAGAAGCCTCTTCCTGCGGCTGCAGGCGTCGAGTTGGGCCACTCCCCGTCTGGATGGGTGGTTCACGGTGTCCTTTGGAAATGGAGCATCAGGCCCATAGTTTTCATATTTCCCTGCCTCCTGCCTTACACCTTTCAGAAAGGACCCCCTGGAGAACTGGGTCCACCTTGGACGGGGGAATAGCAGGCAGACCTGCCCGCACTGGGCAGCAAGCAAAGTGTTTTGCATCACTGGAGCTGGGGAAGATGTGCCAGGTCCGCTCCTTCCAGCACGTCGAATGGCTTGTGTCTCCTCAGCTGAGCTGGACGCAGACCGGTCCCCATAAGAGGTGTGTCTTGGCTTGACATCGAAACTGGCCTCCCCGGAGGGAATCACGTTCCCCAAAAGGGATCATGCAGTGCCATCCACGTGCTTTCCTTGGGCTTCAGTGCGCCTGCGTGGGCGGAAGCGGGAGCAACCTCTTGGAGCTGTGTGCAGGTTTTCTGTCTGCAGAAAAGCCGCCTGGAGAGTAGCCTGGTTTTCTGAAAGAGCAGAACTTTTACTGAAAATAAGACTTTCCCCTCCAATCTATTTTCCTTGTCATGAAGGAGCCATGGTGACTTCTGTTGAGGGAAACAAAACCCAGTTTTAGTTCCATGTTCTGGGGAATGTTTGAAATACCATGGAGAATGTCTCTGAATTGGTTTTGAGCCCAGCCAAAGGGCAAAAGCTCTTGATTGATTTATGTTTCAAACCTCTTTCACCCCACTCGTCTGCCTGGACCTCCAAACCCCCAAAGTGCCTAGCTCCAAGGAAGGGAATATTTTGCACGTGGGCGAATTTAGGTTAAATTCAAGGCTGTTTTTATTTGCTTCAGGCAAATGTCATTGGGCTCCTTTTGGTGTCACTTTGCTGTTCCCAAGTAGGTTCCTGGAGAAGCAGTAGGAAGATGAACATGTACATACATCTCCGAAGCACTCGGGTATTTCCAAGTGATGCAACTTCAGATTCCTTCCCCACCTCCCCCCCTTCCCCTTTGCTTCAAAACCCTTTTTTGGCCTCAAAGATCAGCTTGGGATTTTTTTTTTGTTTTGTTTTGTTTGTTCTTGTTTTAGACTTCTTGAGGCAGAACCTTGCCTGGCGGGAGGAGGTGGGCAGCCCCGGAGCGAGGGTGGTGCAGGCAGTGTGGCTGGCAAGGCAGGCACTGACCTTTTGGGGAGACCTTGTTCCAGCCTGTAAGTCCATCTGTGACTCTGGGGCCAACCGTGTAATCCGCCCACGGTCAGGACCCATCAGCAGGTGAGAAATACTATCAGATATTTGCATGCTAGCTAAAATGCATGGATCAGGCTGGGGAACATGCTATTTCATGTGTGAGACCTGTTGCCTTTCCCGAAAGAGACCTCCCAATCTCTGTCTTAAAGCAACAGTTTAAGTCATCCCCTGCTCGAATGCTCCATGAAACTTGGCCATTGCTTGCTGGAAGATCCTGGCTTTCTTCGTGGCCATCGCTTCAAATTGCGTGTGTCAGTGTGACACTGCAACGTGGCTTCAATCTGGGCAGTGTGTGGATGCTCTGGTGTAAGGTTTTGCTTGCTGAGGCTTTCACGCAGGCTGTTCCCCCCAAAAACTGTACCACCGCTGAATGTGTCCCTGATAAATCAGCCCGGCCAGGGACTGTGTGGGTTTTGCTCATCCTCCAACCCTGCAACCAGCTGGCAGGGATGTCAAACACGACTTGTCCCGGTAGACGAAGTCATGCTCGACGTTGCTGTAATTAATCAGATTCCTCGAGGTCGTGGTTCGAACACAACCTAATTTTCTTGGGGAGGTAACACCCTCTGGATTGTGCTGTGTCTCCTCCCAGGTGTAGGTACTGTGTGAAACCTGGGAAGCAGCTCAGCTCAGAGGGGGCTCCCAACCCTGTGCTCTCCCCCCCAGGTGCTGGGGACTCCAAGTGAGTGGTTGGGGGCTGCAGTGGAGCTGCAGTTTCGGGTGGGGGCCTGCCTTTCTGCTGCCCACCTTCCTATGAGCTCAGTTTCCCTAGAAAGGCAAAATGGAGTGAAAACTTGTTTGCTGCCGGGAAAAGAGGCGAGTGGGAAGGCTGCGTCCTGTGGGTTTACTCTAGCAGGACTTGAGACTATTCCAGCTTAGAGAGGAGAAGGAGAGATGTCTTCCTGTCCACAAAAACCTTAAAAGAAAAAAAACGCAGAAAATTCCTGCCCTCCTACTGCATAGGACAAATCCTTCTGAAATAACCTGTCAGAAATTTCTAGCAGGGCTCAGGCTTTCCGAGCCCTCTTCTGGAATAACCGGTGATGGTGTCTCTAGCCCTCGCGTAGGCTGAGGGGACCCAAGTTTCTCCCTCTTGATGCCCCACGTGGGACTGACATGTCTTGCTTGCCCTGAAGGCTCCGTCCTCTGCTGGGCAGAACTCGGTGGACATTTCCCGGGGTCCTGCCGTTCCCCACGAAAGCTCTTGTTTTCACTGTGCTGAAACAAGGCAGTTGGAGTCACGTTGTCCCCACCGGCTCTGTCCCTTGCGAAGAGGCACGCGTGGTGGAAGAGATGGGTAACTCCAGCGTCTTCTCTATTTCCTCTGCTTGGACATAAGCTGGGGTTTTATTTCCTGAGCGGCTGCAGCATGTTGCACGGAGCAATACCCTGCTCTTTGAGCCCTTGGACTGATTTTGTACATGAGCCTGAGTGTAGGGCCCTGATCTCCCCATTCCTCCCACTGCCACGCTCCCAAATCCTTCAGGGAAAGGAGTTGGGGCTCCCTATTTGCAGGGAACAAGAGTCCCGGCGCCGAGGCCGGGATGTGAAACAAGCCGAGCGTTTTGTTTTGTCGCTCCGTACATGGCAGCGTGGCTAAACGCAGAGGCAGATTTCAAGGCACGGTCGTTTAACTACACTGGGAACGTCTGATTCCTGGCATGCTTATTTCACAGATTTTAGTTGCACATTTCCTGGGCAACAGTTTTGCAAATGTAATTCTGCAGGTAGGCTTTGGGGGGCCGAGGGCGGCGGGTGCAGCTGGGACGGCGCTGGCAGAAGGAACACGAAAGCCGCTTCCCCCTGCGCCTTGTGGGTTTGGTGTTGTTTTGTTTTCCCTCTTCAAATGAGGAGTCAGAAAACACCTGAGACCAATACTGGGATAGAGTGGGAGGAGAGGGAGATTTTAAAGTCCTGGGTCAAGTTAGCGGGAGCCTTTTCCTTTATGGATTATACATTTGGCTCTGGTTTGCAGGGAGCATGGTTTGGCTCCCACTGTCTTCAGCAGAAGCAAAGCTGGACCAAAGTGACCCTCAGTGCAAGAGAGACTCAGGATTCAGCTTTATCTCCTAATGGGCCCGTTGCGTGTTAGTGGGTCAAATTTTGGAGCTCTGACTCAGCTTGAACTTTCGGTGGCTTTTGCACCTGGAGATTTAAATATCTGTCTGCAGGGGAGGTGAACACCAAACGGAATCCCTAGCTGCAACTCCTTAAGACGTTACCTCCCCCTCTACCCCCTCCAGCTGTTTATTATTTCCCTCCCATTGCTGCCTACCACCTCCACGGTGAGTCAGAAGAATGGGACATGAGTGCTCCCACCTCAGCCGCTTCAGCACAAAGTCTGGCAGCGGCTTCCTTCCAGCTGCTGGGGAAAGGGAGTTTAGGCAAAGCTGCCAGTTTTTTGCCCAGGAGCCATGGAGCCCGAGAGCTGTTCCACTGACGCTGTGCCGGCAGCGGGAGCCTCCGGCACGAGGGAGCAGATGAACAAGCTGCTGGGGGTGGCAGCGGTGGTGATAACATCTGGACCCACCCGAGGAGAGCACATCTCCTGATGCTGTAAGTGCAGGGTTGGGACCTTTTGCTGCTGAGCTGCCTCTGCTCCCACCGAGTTCAGCAAGAGTTCAGGGTGCTCAGCCTCTCGCAGAATCAGGGTCGTTCACCGTCGGTGTTGGGTGCTGGGTTTGATGGGAGCTGTGCCCGAGGGAGCATGCTGGGACTGCTGCCTGCCAGGCTGGGTGGGTCCCTTTGGGATGGCTCCCGCCAACTTTGCAGATACAGCCTATTCCATTGTAAGAGGGAGTCCAATGGAGCCAGCTGTTGAGCTGCAAAGCTCTTCCTGGGATGAGGGGGTGGCTGAAAAACCACAAATGGCCTTTAAAGAAAGAGTAGCTGTAAAAGCCAGAGAGTCCCAGGGGAGCTGGAGCCTTCCCCCATCTCCCTTTGCTGGCTGGTGGGGGCTGTGAGCGAAGCACCCCCACTTCTCTGTGCAGGGCTCCGTGGTGGAGACGGCATCGTTGCCTTGCCGCAGCCAGGGAGGCATTGCTGCTCTGCCAGCTCCCTCTTCCCTCCCTTTCATCTCTTTTTCCTCCTCCCATGGCCTCCCGTGTCTGTCGTTTTCCCCCCTCCAGCCTCAATCCAGCTTGAAAATCTCAAGGCAAATCCTGCTAAATAGGGAGATTTTGCCCGGCTGCTTCCCTGCCCTCCCCGGTCTCTCACTTCCTTTGCCGTTTCTGGCCTGCTGGGTTTTGCGTTTCAGTTGTTATAAATAAAGCTCCAGGCACTGATTTGGGTATACAATGACACCTTGTGTTATTAGACAGCACAGGACAGACTTTGCAAGGGGAGCCTGCTCGCCCGCCCTCCCTCTCCTCCGCCGCTGCCTGCGGTCTGCGGGGTGGCTGGCAGCAGGTGCCTCTGCCTCCCTGGCTGCTGCCTAAAATCACAGCCCCCAGGAGAAAAAAGAAACCAAAACCAACTCAGAGGATCCCAGCCCCTGCTTGGACTGGGCTGGGTTTAAAAATAGGTGGTGGGGGGAAGTTTTGCACTTAAAGAAGGGAGCGTGGTGGAGGGTGATGGGGAAAGTCTGGGTTCCCCTGGTTTTGCACACAAAAAACGTGGGTGGGAAGTGTCTGCAGGGGTGAAGCCAGGGACAACGTTGTCACCTGTCACCTCAGCCCTGCTGGGAGGTGACCTGAGCTCACCCCAAATCACGCATCACCGTGCTGCCAGGCAGGATTTTACCCTGCAGCCGTGTTGCCCGGCCATTGTGCCCCGGGCAGAGATGGGATCCGAGCATCCTTCCTCCCCTGGCTCATCCCATTGCCCCACTGCACCCTCAGCCCCTGGGAAGGGCTTTGTCCGGCAAAGGCCATTTTGTGCCAGCCACCCTCTTGTCTCTTCACCCCCTGGGGACCAGCGCTGGCTAGAGCAGGTAAACCAAGGCAGATGTTGAGCCCCATGTGCCTGGTTTTGGCTTCTCCCTCATCATTTACTCCCTTGCTTTGGTAGTGGTGGTGTGTGGGAGGGCAGCATCCGCCGAGAAAGGGGGGGAAGGCAGCAAATAAATAGGGTGATGGCTCACCATGGTGATGACTTACAAGGAGGCGAGGCCAGCAGGTACTTGGGATGTAGGCTCAACCTTGCCCTGCCGAGGCTCAAGTGCTACTTTGTTTTCTAGGATAAATCCTTATTTTATTTTTTTTCCCCACCCCAGCTTTAAATCAGAAAGGCAAATGCTGTGAATTTATGCTTGGGACATCCAGCACAGATGTCCCACAGCTCCAAAAAGCAGCTACCTAAGCTGGTGTCACCCAGCCCTGTTGCTGCTCCCCTGGGAAGCCATTTACACCGGGACCTGAGGGAGCTGTAAAGCTGAGATCTGGGGACAGGACCCTGGAGCAGCTCCTCTGAGTTATGTCCTGTGTTTCACCGCTCCTCTTCTCTCTGCAGGGAACCAGAGCCGGTCTCCAGGTGCCCAAGTTGAGGTGTCCTTGAGGCAGCGATTTAAAGGCAGGTAAACAATAGTCCAGTCTGCAGAGTAAGGAAGCTGGCCTCTCATCAGGGCTGACTTGACTTATTCAGGTTATTTTAATTCTTTTAAAGACTTTTGGACTTTGTTTTTTGGTCACTTTGCTACATGGTTCTGATTATTACAATTTTGCATCACTTGAACCATGTTTGAGAAGTCAATGAAAAGATTGAAGATGGAAAATTCCCTCTTGGAAAGTGCTTCTGTGTTTTTGGTGGGGTTTTGTTTTTGTTTGTTTTAGTTGTGCTTTTCTTGTTCCCCCTCTTTCCTGTCACCTCTGGGTTCAGGCTGTGAGGAAGGGGCTCCCCAAATCCTATTTCTAGCCAGACGAGTGGTGCTTTGTTCTTGCCAGCCATCGTCGTGGCTGTAAAGGCAGGCTGGGATTGCTGCTTACAAATTGCCCCTACCAGTTCTTCCTGAGCAAAAATGTGCCGTGGTGTTGGTGCCAGAATAACTGCCGGTCTCCCCTCTCCCCTTCTTCCCCACCTCTCGTGAAAGAAAGAACGGGTAGTACATGGGGTTTTGGTTTTGTAGTCTTGTGTTCCCTTGGTTTGTGGAGATGCAGACTTAAGGAGAAGGTACTGAATACCCTCTTTTCGTGGTTTGTGATGCCCATGTTACTTTATAAGGTAAATAACCCAAACTATCCAATAAAATTCCAACGCTGCACATTAATAAAGTAATGGAGATACTTAACGTATGCAGTAAAGCTGCTATTCCAGAGCCCTAGGCCTGCTTTAGCAGCTATAACAGGAGTGAATAAGATCTTTTCCTGCTTTTATTTATACACATATAATATCAAATATTACTGAGTTTTTGCTTGTTAATGTTAGCCAAAGGGGTTAAGAGAAATAAAAAGGGATTTTGCAAACATATCAGGGGAGAAAGAGCAAAAGTAGGCCCATTAATAAATGAGGGAGCTGAATTCAGCAATGATATTGAAGTGACTAAGTTACTGATCTGCTTTTAAAATCAGTCTCTGGTAAAATCAGTGGAGACAATTAGGAGACCTTGTCAGATACAATCATGGGCTTCCAAATAGAAGAGCAGCCCATGAGGGAATAGAGAGGCCAAGAGGAACAGGGGAATGAAGCCAGTGGCTGTTGAAGTTGGAGGAAAGGCTTCTGTTGAGTCCCTGTATCTGATGTTGGGATGTTGTGCTGTCAGGTTGGAGACATCCCTGCCATGGTGTGGGAGCTCACATCTCTCCTGGGACATAAGAGAAATGTGGGATGGGGTGGGAAAGCCTGGGCCAAGGGGGATGGAGGGAGAAAAGTAGGTTGAGCTGAGCAATTTCCATCTGTCCACGTGGTAGGAGTCTCTAGTGACAGAACAGGGGTGGCACTGGGAGAGAGGTGGTGTTTAATGGCTCCCAGCAAGGCATCTGAAGATAAACATTTGCTCCTGTGATGTCTGAGGTGGTGCTGTAGGAGGTGGCAGGGCCGTGGAAAGGAGCACGGCATGGTACACAGGAGGGCTTGTTGTGGGTCTGAGCAGCTCAAGGGAACTCCATGGACACAATGCTTCATGGCCAGTTCCACCCAGTGCCTCTGCATGTCTCGCTGGAGAGATATATGCAGCCACGGGTCAAAATGTTGTGGTGAGATGCTGTAAATGAAAGATGTAGGTGAGCAGGTATAGACTGGGTGATGGGGAGCACCCAGCACCCATTCAAGGGTCTGACTGCAGGTCCAGCTTCATTTAGCAGGTCACATCCTTTGTCGTGGGATTTTGCTCAGAGTGGTCCATGTCGCTGTTGACAGCCCTCTCCCAGATCATGGTGAACATGTTCATTAGATGCAGAAAGACAGAGAAACCAAAAATACCAAGGAGGAAAGAAATACAGAGAAATCCTGGGAAGGTCAGCTGTAAGAGGGCAGAAGTAACCATGCAACCTGGAAAATGGCAAGTGGATGTAACTGCAGCAGAGATCCAGAGGGAAGGAGCTTCTTGCAGAACAGCTGAAAAGCTGGAAGCCTTGGAATAAATGTCACCAGAGGACTGGAGAGTGCAATGTAAGCACTGGTCAGAATAGCATTGGTGAGGACCCAGCTCTGAATTCAGCTATGGTCTCAGAAACGCTAAAATCTTCTGTTGTGCATGTCTTGTGTAAGTGCAAGATCTGCCTTTTGATATTTTTTGGGCAACAGATGCTGAGGCCACGTGTCAGACAGCCCTGGAGACGTTACCTTGGTTCTTTCTCTCTCGCTTGTGCTCACAGAACTGTTTTCCAGTGCCCAAACCTGGGTGCTGTGATGACATTCGAGTGTAAACGCACTGGGAAGGGATTTGGAGAAAAGCACCGCAATGACACGAAGCCTGAGGGGTAAGTGTGGGAGGAGAGGTTAAAAGAGCTAAGGTCCTGGATTCTGCTGGTTGCTTTGCAGGGGTGTCCAGGACACGAGAGAACAACTGCAGCCCTGGGTGCAGTCCTTGGTTAAATGATGTGTGGCACAGACTGTCATCCTTCTCTATAGAAAACGGGTGTAAACGCAAGGAAAGAGGCTTGGGGGGTGCCCAGCCTTTAAAATTTCAAGCTAAGGTGGGAATGATACGATTGAATCGCACAAAGAGGAATGGAGACTGAATAGTGGTTTAAAAAAACAACACACAACTAAATGAGCCAGCAGCAAGAAAGCGACTCTCAAATGAAAGGCTGGCAGTGCCAGGTTTGAATTGTTTAAAACACAATTATGCAAAGCTCTCAGATTTAAAGACGTTTTGCAGGAACGTGGTGAAGGGGTAGGTTTGCACCAGCCTTTTCTCATTGCTTGCCCTGAATTCCTTTGGCTAAACTTGTTGGCATCGGAGGAATTGGTTCTCGTGGAGCTCAGCCAGGGCTTGCGTCTGTGTGGAGGGTGGAAAAGCTCCTTTGGAGCTCCCCACCTCCTCCTCCACGGGAGGTAGGTTGGTTGGTTGGTTGGTTCATTTATTTATTTTGGTGCAGAAGGATGGGGTTTAGGGATCTGAGCTTGATTCCTAGCTTGTGGGCTGTTAAGTAAATAGCAAAATCTCAGTTCCTCGGCTCTCCCAGCTCTGTAACAGGGATGATTACCTTCACCTCCGTGTTCTCTGCTCTGTCACCCCCCAGTCTCATTCAGTGCCCACTCCAGGTTCTGGGGTGGCTCCTGCTCCCCTGGTCGTGTATTGGATTGACCTTCAGGTTAGGAGCCGTGGGAGGGGACAACGGGGACAGTGGAGCCCAGGTCTCTGTAAAATCCTTGTTCCTACTAACTGCCCCAAAACACCTGTTGAAGATGTTTGCAGGCTGCTGGATAAGCTGCTTCTGACTGTTTTGTGCTTTATTTGTTACAAAATTTCAAGGAGGCGAATTGCTGGTGAGGTCTGAAGAGATTCCCCTGGAAATGTAAAATCATGTAGGGATAATTTCTTGATTTTATTTTTTTTTTTTAAATGCTGTTGTGACTAAAAAGACCCTTGAAGTATAACAAGACAAGCAGCCCTTTCTCTGCAGGTGTGAGACATAATTTTGACTCCCATGTGGCTGGGGCTGGGGCCAAGGTGGCCAGTGAAGGGGTGAGCACTAGAGAAGTGTCCATAGTGTTGGGGAGATGCATCAGCCCCAGCTCTGCTGGCTTTTACTGGACTCTCATCGAGGTTGCAACTGCCACACTCAACCCTTCCCTTGCTTTATCGCATCCCTGCTCCTCTTTCTTCTTTCTCTTCAGCTGTTTATTTAACGCATTTTACTATGTGTCTTCCCTGCACGCAGGTTGCCTTTCTGTGCTCTGTGCAAACACTTTTCACCCCCATAACGTCCCCGAGCTGCACCCTGTGGCCCACAGTAAGCGTTGCCCGTGGTGAGTTTGGCCACCATGCTGTAGTGCCGACAGCCAGCCCATTCCTCGCGTGTCACTTCTGAGGCTCAGTGTCTTTTTTTCCCCATCACGTGACTGAAGTTTGTGCGAATCTGTTCTGGTTTAAATCTAAAATATGCGTTTGAGAGAGAGAGGGGGAGAGAGGCATGCAGACCTCACCCCTCAAAGCCCAACCCATCCCCACTCCCAGACTCCTTCCAAAAGGAAAAGCAAAGGAGAAGAACCTGATCCTTGTTTCTTCCAAGTCTCATGATTTACAACCAGCCTTTTGGGCTGCTCTTTGGTGGTGGGCTGCTCCATCAGGCTAAACTTCTGGAGGATACAAATTTCTGGTGGTTTGCACACCTTGCCTTCTCCCCAAAGCCACCAGAGCAGCTCATGGAGGAAGACATCATGTTGGTCTCAGTGGCACCACACACACTTGGTCTCGCGTGTGCCCATTTTAGGGGTTGGAAGTGTCAACCGAGCTTTGTCTTTGCCTGGCTGACCTGCCTCCACTGCCCGCCCTCCCGGCGTTGTCTCCTCTTTCTGGGTGGCCCCGTGTGACTAACTGGGAAGGCCACCCACCTCCGTAAGATGACAAATCCTGGATTTGCAGAGCCACTAGCATGTTGCTGAGTTTTGCCAGATTTGGCCCTTTTTCTCTCATAGGGGACCTGGCTGGATGTGTGCGACCTGGTGATGTCCCCAAGAGAAAGTGTCCAGCTCCCCTGCAAAGGGAGACGTAGCTCTTTATGTCTCACTTGAGTTTCCCTTTTAAACACCACTCTCTGCCAAAGGAGGCAAATTCCCTGGGTGGCCCCAAAGGAGCCCCCGTGGTGGGGACCCGTGCAGGAGTCCCACCAGGAGCCCAGCGCCTGCCCAGCCGGCCGCCCGGCGCTGCTCCCTGCTCCAGCCCGGCTGAGACGGGAGCTGGCTGTTGAGCAGGGGAAAAAAGAGGCTGCAGCAAAAGATGGAACAAACAGAATTTTTTTTTGCATCTAGAGGGGGAAGCACAGAGCTAAAAATAAAACGGGAAGATCAGTATCTGTCAGGCTGACGGCGGATTGGCTCTTTGGAAATGCATGTAATTACCAGGCTGTAGGTAGACATTTGCATGGAGCGAATAGCAAGCTACTGAGACAAGGTTACGCTTTAACCTTTAAGTCCTGAATCTGCTGGAAAACTAAGACAGAACTGCAGGAAATTAACTTAAATTAATAGAGTTGCGGTGACTGTGCCACATGTTACTTCGGTGTGTGTCACTTCACGGCACAGAGTGTCTTGCTGCCCCTGTGCCCTGGCTCCTGGAGGAGGGAGATGCTTTGGAAGAGAGTTTGGCATGCGTGGATCTCCTCCCTCATTTGGGGATTCAACTTGACCGGAGAGGAGCTGTGGCTTTTTGTGGTCCATGAGCCTCCCTCCTTAGCACCCTCTGAGTTGGCAGTCTCCAAAGGGCTTGAAGGAATTTGAGCAAAGGGACCTGTCCTAGCAGATGCTGCGGGGTTGGGTGGTGGGTGCAGGTGAAATCCAGCTGTGCTGCTCCAGGGATCCTGCCTGGGAGGGCTAGAGAAGGGACGTGGTCGGGAGTATGGATGGATGTAGAACTCTGCAGGCACTATTCAGTGCTGAAATTGTACAGATTAGAGCAAAGACGGTCCGTTTGTGCATGTTTGTGGGTGTGCAGCACCTAACACTGTGGTTGCAGGACTGGTCCGGTGAAAAACACAGAGAGGAACCAAAAACATGCCTGTAACACTCCCACTCTGAGCTCCTATCCACGTTCCTGATGCCCTTGGCCTCCACGCTACCAGCTTATCCCCAGGAGACCTTGCTCTTGCTGCTGCTCATCATCCCCAGGTCAGGCAGCACCGCAGGGCAGGGCAGTCTGGGGATGAGTGGTGACGGGAGGAGATGGACTCCTCAGCAGGAGGGGAGATGGAGATGCCACGGGTGTGTTTCTCATTCCCAGCTGGCTCAACCTCTAGAGCCGCTGCTGCTGTGGGATGCAGGTATGAGCAGCTGAGTCAAGCTGAGGATGGAGGGGAAGCAGGTTGGAAAACATGAGGCTGTGAAGCCAGCAGTGACACCCTGCCTTCTGTTGTCACCGTGCTGCCTTGAACGATGGGTGTGGTTTGGAGAATCCCATTTTTTCTGGCCTCTTTGCTAGCTGTGATGACCAGGCAATGCTTGTTTCCAAAATGCTGCCTTCTTCCCTCCAGCTTGGGAACAGTTTTGTCCACAGTTTCGATGCCGTTGCTTGGCTCAAGCTGACTGTGCTTCTGTGCCTTGTAGCAGAAGCTGAAAGTAGAAACAGTGTGGTGGGACCAGCTGGTGCAGAGCACGACCGCTCACCTCCCCAAAGGGCTAGGCCACCGGGAGCTCAAGCTGCTCCATTGGCTCCCCATCAGCTTCTGAATCCAATTTAAGGCTCTGGCCCTAATCTTCAAAGCAACTAATGGAGGAAGTGCCAATGGCATCAAAGGCTGAATTTTGTTCTGTGAGCAGCACAAGCTGCTCCTCTGAGACAGTCCAGAGCAGGAAAGCTGGGATGAAACCTAGGAGAGCTATCTCAGCTGGCCAGGATGTGGAAAGGGTGGACAGTGGTGAGGGCTGTTGGCCTGGATTCTGGGATTTTGGGGTTGGTTCTTTTGCTCTGTGTGACGCTGGACCCAGGTTCAGGTGCCTGAACACCATGAAATCCTCAAACCTGGTGCTTTCAGGAGTTTATTCAGAAGGAAGCTGGGGCTTTGTCTCTCTGCTTCTAGTGACCTATCTGCGAAACACAGATAAGTGCTGCCTCGCTTCTTGGGGCAGTCAGAGGGCAAGCACATTGGAGACTGTGAGACCTGTGAATTTGGTGACAGCCTAGGATATACTTTAGGCACGAGAGGGAGCAGTCTTCTGGGTGAGGCTGGGCAAATCTACATGGTGCTTGTCGTTAGGGAACAACGCATCCTCTTCTGCATGTTCTTTTAGCAAATGAAGGGACCTTCATCCCTCCAGCTGGGTATCAAACCCAGAAGGTACCTGACCCCCAAAGGCAGCACCGCTAGAGACTCTGCAAAGTCTGGGGGAGGCTGTAACATCAGATGTCGAAGGTGCTTGCACACTCCAGCAGTGACCTTGAATAAAGCCCAAAGTCTTTCTGCCTGGCTGCTGGGAGGTAGAGGATCGAAGTGTGGTGATCAAGGTGCAAGGCTTGACTCTCCATGCATTGAGTCCCTTTCATGCCTCTCTCTGCTGAAAAAAAAGAGTTAAAATAGATGTACATCAGTTTAGGGGAAGTTCTCCTTTACGACTTCTTTACAATGAGAGCATTGTGTAAAAGGGACACGAGGTTCAGATCTGCCATTGTGTTTTGTTCTTAACTCCAGCTGAGTCGCTTGCCTACCTGGACCTGTGCTGGAGTGGGGACTGAGGCGGCTTCACACATTGACGGTATCGTTGTCTTGAAGTTGTCCTGGAGTCAGATCTTGGAAAGCTTTCCTTGCCCAAAGAGCACCCCACGCACCGAGCTCTTTGGAAATCTTGCTTTGATGGTTTCTTCCCCACCTTTTTGGAAATCCCCCTCTTAGATGCCTTCGTGTTTGAACTCATTGTTTTTTCCAGTCCTTCAGCCAGTGGTGTTTTTAACTCAGGGTGCAGCCTAGGGAAAAAAACTGGAACACCCTGTCTTAACTACAGGCTTCTCCTGCATGCAATGTAGACAGACCTTGAAGAAAGCCAGTTGTGCCCAAAAGTCAGCCTGTTGTTTTTCCAGCTCTGTCAGTTGTCCTGATAAAAGCTATGGCTTCTCCCTGCAAACTCTGTTTGCTTCTGATCCATACTGTTTTCTTTTTTTTCTGGACGTTGGTTCCTCATCAGTAAGCAGAAAGCAGGAGCCCTTCCCTTGTTACAGCAGCGCAAGGCAGAATTTAAGGCGGTCGGATCTTTTGGAGGAGGAGAAGGGAAGTCTGAAACAGGTATTTTTGGAGAGAGATATGCCGGCAGCAGGAAGGGCCACCGGATTTCCAGTGTGCCTTTGCCGAGCATGCACGAGGAAAGGTTTGTCACTGTCACTTGTCCCTCGGTCATAACAGGCTGCTTGTTCCCACAGGCTTTACCGTCTTTTTGTCACCTCCTTCTGAGGTTCTTACTTTTGTCGACTGCTTGTGAAATCCCAGGGGAACTGAATTGTCCCTGGAGCCTCAGCTGCAAGGTAGTGAGTGCCCCAGGGTGTGGGGGGACAGCAGAGGAGGCTCCTGCTCTGCTCTCTCCGTGGTTCCTCACACACCAAGGGCTGAACCGCTCACAAAGCAGCTCTGGAAACACTGCTGTTCACTGGTTTGAAGCACCTTCCAGTTGACTTTAAATTCCACACTATCTACTTGATGTGGTCAATCCCTGTGGTCTGGTGTGCCCATATCTACCTGAACTAGCTTTAAATTAGTCTTAGTAGCAGCCATAAAGGACTGGCCACACTCGTTTAAGATTAGCTCTGCCAAGCCCTTTGCCAGGTCTGCCAAGCTCTGTCCCTCTTGGAGGGAACACACATAAGCAAGGCGCTGAGGATCTTCCCTTCGCGATTGCCCATCTCCAGCAGCATCCATCAAGAAACCTTCAGAGCAAGGTGCCACACCTGCAACTTTGTGCTTAAATAGCCATGATGGTTTTATTCTTGGTGGCTGTGGCACTTGCTTCCCATAAGCTCTGGGTGCCCGTGATGTGGTCCTGCATGATGTTCCCCCGGCTTCTTGCCTGGGCTTTGTATTTCCCCACCACGCTCTACCCATGGACTTATTGCAGCTGCACCAGGCTGTGCTCTGGATGTTCCCACTGTTAGATCGAGCTGCCTGCCAGGATCAAGTGCCACCACTTTCAACCCATGTCTCGACAAGCCTGGGAAAGCTGGGAGCACGGTGAAAGCACAGCTGGCTTTGAAGCACCAAGCGCTTGGTCCAGTCTCGTGTTGGGCGTCCTTGCGACTTTGACGCAACGCTACATTTTTTGTTTTTTGTGGAAATGAACCAAAAGAATGAGGGGAAGTGCTTACAAATTCATTTTTAATGAAGATCCTGACGTGTGGACAGATCCTTTGTCCAGATACGAATGTATTTATGCCGGTGGCACCTTGCCATTCATACAGCGACTTACACATTTGGTAACGTGATAGCAGTGTATACAAGTGAGGCTGGAGTACAAAGGAGTGAGAGATCAGGGTTTGGCCTTTCCTTCCCCTGTTCTTCACGGGGTTGCACTGGCTGATACCATCTGGGGAGAGGATGCCTTTATTTTTCTTTGATTTATTTTTTAGAGGAACAGTAAGCTCCAGGGTTCAGTATTGCTTTTACACCCGCGGGACCGTTGCATTAGGGGTGCCTGTTGCACGGCACCTGGTGCGATGAAACTCTGAGCTTCGCAGCCGTCGAGATGCTGGAAAGAGGATGAAAATCCTAGCTTTCATCTTTTGTCACAAATAGTATCTGAAGGAATTTGTACTATTTTTACTGTTTGTTTTTGTTTCTCCCCTCCCCATTTAACTATGCACCTTAGCATTTTCTGCGGGCCCTGTCACTGGGATATCTCCACTTGGACTTTGAAACAGATGACTCAGCTTCATGGTTGTTTAGAATAGTTTTAAGTTATTTTTGCTATCCAGCCCCATTTTCTATCATCATGCTGCAATTACTGGAGTGCCGGCTCTGCAGGGGAACACTTGCTTCTTTTAAACAAATGGTTTCCTTTGGAATTAAAAAAAAAATAGTTTATGGAAACATTTCTGTGGGCCTTTGATTATTAATTTATTATGAAGGCTCTAATTCTATTTTATAAAAAATACGAAACCTTAATTTTAGAAAACCTAAATTTGGAGACAACTTTTGAACTGAGCCAGTCTCTTTAGCACGGACTTTGGCGTGTGTTTCTTTTTAAAAGGCAAATCTGCCTTCCGCTGGCGCTGCGTTATGTAGTTAATCCTGTTGGGCCTGATCTGATCAGACTGGCGCTGGAGTGAACTGAGTGGAGCTGAACTTTGGTGGGGGAGACGCGATCTCTGCCGGGAGGGCAGCGTGACCCCGGGGCGGTGGGGCTGACTGACACCCCCCTGCCCTAGAGCCGCCGCTCACTCTGACTGCCGAGGCTGCAGGCTCAGCCCTGGGTTTCAGTGATCCTACCCGGGCTGGGAAGAAAAACGTTCGCTGTCATGTTGCTTCCATAAATGTGATTTTTAAGCTGTTGCAACTGTGTCTGGAGACTGCACAGACCAAGCTGATTTCCAATTGGGGTGGTGCAGCCCTGCCCAGGGCACTTTTAGTCCATTCACATGGGTTGAAGTGACACCTGGTTGCTGTTTTTTCAGAAGTGAGATGTGCTGGTACCTGCTCTGGAAGTGACGTGCCACCTCCTCCTGCCCCAACTCCTGGGGACCGATGTGCTGGCTCTGTCTTACTGGGGGAGCAGAGCCCAAGTGCCTTCAGGGGGAGACATCAAGAGAAACCAGGCTGAGAAAGGGGGCTGGGGAGGGCTGGGACAGCCAGGCTTTCCCTGGGCACCGGAGGGTGTAAACCAGCTCTCGACTGGTGCGAGTGCCCCGGTGTAGAGTCCTGCCTTCGAGTCACAGGGGGATTCACACCCACAGACCCAAGAGCTAAACCTCACCTCAAGGGATTTCTCCTTGCTGATGCTGATGAGAAGCCCTCCTTGTCACCACGACTTTAAGTTCTGGGAATGAAGGGACTCCAAGTACCTCCTCCCTGGGGTGCAGAATAAACCTTGCCAGGCTGCGGCTGTCCCTGGGTCCCCCACGGGACCCTGCTAAGACCATCTTCCAAGGTGTGAGTCTCCCAGGGGTGGCCCCGAGTGGAGGGGTACCTCAGGCACTGGGGAGGGCTCTGCATCGCCTGGGGCTGTGCTGGCCGCTGGGAGCATTGATGGCTTTTGGCCAGGACTGAGGATTGTCCCCAGCCTCCCTGTCGGGCCATGGGAAGGGGAAGAAGAGGGCTGCATTCCCAGGGATTTTTTAGGGTATTGCTGGGATTTTTTTTAGGGGAGGAACTGATGCAGTATTTGAATGCTTGGCCTTAGGGTGGATTCCTTTCTCCGCTGCCTCCTAGCTCTCGAGGAGCCTCTTGGCTGTAGTGGGGAAGGGGTTAAGGCTTCCTCGCTGGCCTGGGAGCTGCTGCTGGCTGCTGCGTTCCCCTTCCGGGGCTGCCGGGCTGAGGTTTGCTGGTATGTGTGCAATGCGGCGCCGGCCGGCCCAGAGCACCCAGCCCTCGCTGGAGCAGCCTTGTGAGAGCCTTTCCGGCACCACCTCCCCTCCCCTGGCTCCTTCCTTCAACGCTGAGTGATGGGGCTGGGGATCAGGGACCTGCTGGGAGAGCAAAACCAGGGGCCGGAGGAGATATGTCGGAAAAAAGCTGAGCTGCAAAGCCTGAGACACTTGCCCAAGCCACTGTGGCACAGGAGAGCGTCTCTGGGCATGTCCCTCTACCAGCTCAAGGTTTTGTAACTCATATGTGCCCATGTTTTTGCCTCTGTTATTCCACGGGCTGGGGATGGGAGGGTGGCAAAGGACTTTGGCCGCTCCTGTGGGGTTAGACCTGACGGCGAGCAGTGTTTTGTTCAGGCTTCTGCTTTCCAGGGCAGAGGAGAGGGTTTAGTACAGACACAGGCAGGAGCTGGAAAACTGCAGCAACAGCAGTAGTATTCAAGCTGAAACATAGCGAGAAGCCTTGGAGGGAGATGCAGACTTGGAGGGAGATGCAGATTGCCTGAAGTCCTCTCTGCAACAAAAATTTATGTCCCTTATATAACTGGGGAAAAGCAAACAAAGAAACTTGTCTCCAAGTGGGAACATGGTGTCACTGGGAGAAATCCCGCAGAAGAGTGAGACCTCCGGTTCACTCTCAGGGCTGTTAACTCTTTGGCAGAAGGGCAATGCTTTCATTGCTAAATTTTCGGATAAATGACTCTTGAGTATTCCTGAAGAATTGTGCATGCGGGTTGCCTAATTTAGGCAAATATGGCAGGAATAATTTTTTGCTCTGGAGATTTTTGGGGTTCAGTGGGGCTGCCTCTGCCAGGGGCAGGGACTGCTGCTGGCTTTACTGTGCTCCCCCCACGCTCTCCCACCAGCCAAAACGTTTGCGGTCGCTGAAGGACTGTGCTGTGCCTTTGATCTTCTACAGCACCGCCATTGACATTGGCAGGAACCGTCTTGCAGACCAAGGCTGTTATATGGTGCTAATTTTGTAGTCTAAGATAACGGAGCCTCTCTAAAAATGTCATTTGGGGCCATTTGCGGGGTGAGTTTGACATCGCTGACTACTGCCGGGATGCGTGTCCTGCGGGAGGACCTAGCACACGTGGGAGGTGGCACGCTGTGTCGCTGGGGAAGCTCGTGGACAAGTTTCTCAGCAAAAGAATTTCCATTTTTCGACTGTCTCTTAAACTACCCCAAAACTGACAAAGAAAGTCCTTGGCCCTTGGTTGCTCCAGGCTGTGAGGTCCATGCCAAAATAAGATCAGTCAAAAAGGGAATAAATGGGGGTGGGGGGGTTGTTTTGGATTATGGCTACACCATAACTTTCTTATTAACTCAAATTAAGTTAAAAAAGGAAATTGATTTATCCAAGGGAGGCGTTTCGGATGCCAGTGGCAATAAACTTGATTGTGTTTTTTTTTCTTTCTTTGCATAGGCAATTATCAAATTAATCTCCTTTGATATGAGCCTAATATCAACACAATCACTAATATATTTATACTTGCCCAATGACAGCTATTCAATGAGCTGTTTTTCAGTTGTTTTGTCGAACTCCACTTTCTTTTGCCTTCATGTTTCTCTGGCGAGGCAAAGGGCCAGTTTCTGTGTGGAAATCCCTGGGGTCCCTCTTTGAGACTCTCACCACTGCCCTTTCACGGGGCCATTGCTATTGCAAAA
This sequence comes from Numenius arquata, assembly GCF_964106895.1. NCBI lineage: Eukaryota > Metazoa > Chordata > Aves > Charadriiformes > Scolopacidae > Numenius > Numenius arquata. Next base: position 6,319,805 of record NC_133594.1, read on the forward strand.
AAATTCAATCAGAACATAATTAACACCCCCAAATGTTTCTGAATTGTCACTTGCTGTTGGGAACGGGGCCACTCTTGTGCAGGGTGCTGTAGAAACACTTGTGTGCGGATGAACCAAACCTCCCCAGATCATTTGTGCCTGTAAATCCCCAGCAGCTGAGGCAGAGGGGTGAGATTGCGTGGCGTACAAGCAAGCCAACTGCTCAGCTAGTGCCTGTTGCCACTGTAGTCTTACTTTGGGTTTTTTCTTTTTGTTTTTTGTTTTTTTTTTGTTTTTTGTTTTTTTTTTTCCCTTTCTTTAAGGGAATAGGGCCTCCATGATCCAGTCTGTGCATGTGTGCCTACGTGTCTTTCTTTCTCCATTTGTTCCTGCCTCCCCCTGTTTTTTACCCAGCGACGAGTTTCAATTACGTTTGGCTGAAGGGTAGAGCTCTCGTATGGCTCCCACAAGCCTTGTGAAAATGGGTGGGTGGGTAAAGAGGAGAGAGTCAAGCATTTGATAGCTGCATGGGAACTCAACCCTTACGAGACACCAGAGAACCCACATTGAAAAGGCTACTGGGAAGCCCATTTCATTTCCCTTCCCACCCTGAGACTGCCTTGTTTGGAGGGGCTGGAGGGTGGTGGAGGAGCAGAAGACAGAAATGCTGCCTCGCTACCCCTGTCTTGGTGGACCTGGAAGAAGTGATGTTTCTGGGTGTTGGTGGGGAAGGTCTGCCCAAAGCCAGGCAGATGCTGGCAGCATGTTCCCCCCGTTGTGTCCTTTGGTCCAAAGGCAGGCGGGGGTGAGTGGGCGGTTAGATTAGATCTGGCCATAGCAAGGGATAGCTGGAGAGGGGAGAAGGGAGGCTCCAGACAGTGTTTCCCCCATGATCAGAGGGGCCAAACCCTGCTGGGCAGTGAGGCTTGCTCAGCAGGAGGTGGTACCTGAACTAATGCTTGAGGAGGTATGTCCAGTGGTTTGTGGAGCCTCGGGACCCTCAAGGATGGACAGCCGAACCTGGCAAGCTCCTGTCTTTCCAGAAGGGATCATTGAAGGGAGAAGCTGGGAGGATGTGATGCAAAGCAGCAGCTGCTGATGCGTCCCGGTGTCCCTCCCTGTGGGACCTTTTTGCTTTGCTGGCTTGCAGCATACTAAGGTGTCCCTGCTGGACTCCATCCTCGCCGTTCCTGGACCTGGAACGTTCCTGGTCCTGGACCTGTCTGCTGCCCACCTTCACTCTCCACATGCACCTAGTGGTTTTTAGCGCTGTGGTTGGGAAGTGAAGCCTGACACAAGTAAATATGTTGACAGCCTGTTTTCAGCCGGCAGGGAATGTAAATTATCTCATTTGAACAAGGCTAACGCAGAATCAAGCCGTTGGTCCCAAATATCCCTTATAAGTGCAGATGAGAAATATTCATGGCATCTTCACTCCCAGAATATTGCTTTTATCTTTGTGGTTCCTTGAGTGGCAATATAAAAGTTACTGATTTTGCACTTTTTATGCATCTGAACCTGCAGACTTTGAAATCAGTAGGTTTGCCTGCGTGATTTGCCTCGTTAGATCTGTACCCTTGCAGGCACCTTAAGCTCCGCTGTACTTACTTGTTGTCTTGGGTGTAACATCCTATCTTGGGAAAGTCCTTAACCAGAGCATTGGGACAAGTGGTGGTGAGGTTGGGCTGAGTCTTTCCAGGGCAAGGTAGATCCTGACCGTTGGGAGATGCTTGTGTGTGCAGTGCTGTTGTTTGACCCATGCGGTGCAGTCAGCCGACATGTGGGAGGGTGGATGCAAAGCTCCATGAGGCCAGAAAAGGGACTCCCAAAAACTTTAGGCCAAAGCCATTTTGGGGAGTCACGCTCTCCAGGCTCATTGCCTTGCTCTCTGGACCTCGCCATAACTGGGATGACACCCAGGGCCAAAGCAGGATGTGACACTTAGTACTCACTGTTCAGTTGGTGAAGGTACTGGGAGGCAGAGGTTGGACTTCTTCAGCACATCCAGGTGTTACTTATTTCTTCTGTGGAGTTCAGGCCATTTCAGGGAGGTCTCTGTGCTGCCTTCACCTGAGGGCTTGGTTGAGGTGAGAATATCTTGCTCCAGCTCAAGCAGGGAGCCACGAGGTTGGCTTGTGATGGGGGGTCTCACCAGCTGATGGTGATGGTGGGAAGAGGACCAGCAGCTGGAGGTGGAAACTCCCGTCGGGGTCTCACCCTCCTATGCGACAGCTTTTGCACAGCAGGTCTTTGCAAGCCAAGGCAGAAGGTCAGACTGTCTCGAAAGCTTGACCGTGTTTGCAAGCGGACGCCTCTCTGGCTTTGCTTTTTGCTCCGTAACAGGTTTTTCCCTTTAAGAAGGCAGAAGATTGATTCCCTTGCAGGGCGCGTTGCTGAGGCGAGCCATGTCCAAATGGTTTGCACGTCTGCATTTTTTACTGCTCTCGTTTAATATGTATGCAAATGCAGTCTCTCCTGTCCTCACTCTCTGTGTGGGTTTGCACAGTCAGGAGCACATTCCCATTACTGCTGCCCATCTCCTGCTCCGCTCTGCATTCGAGGAGACTGCCTTTGAAACGCTGATAGATGGAGGTGCAAGGGAAAAAGAGAGAAATGACGGATTTTCGTAATTTCTCTGCTGGGGAGGGTGGAGGAGTTGGGAAATCAGAGGAAGGAGGTTTAAATATATGCAAAATTGTTTATTGGGAGAAAAGGTGGGGGGGGCTTCAACTCTGAGAGTTAGGGAGCGTATTTCGTATGCCGTTCCATTTTCAGAGCATCAGCTCAGAGGATTTTAGCTGGAGGTTAGGGAAAAATCCAGGCACTGGCAATAATCTTGTGATAGCGGAAATATTCAGCTTTTCTCCTGATAAACAGACACGTGTCACAACTGAAGTCAGGGTTTCAGGCCTGGAAAGCAATGTTGGCTTTTATTTTTTTAAAAAATACGGAATAAGATGTCCAGAGTTGTTCCCTGCAAAGGGGTGGTATACGGCTGCTGCTACTTTCTTTTCCTTCCTTTTTTAATAGCTGTATTTTTCCAAAGTCCTTCAAAATCGACACCCGTGAAACCTGGGCACACGTACACCCAGAGCTACGTTTGTATAAGTAAAAGGGGAACCTGTGTGTTCCAGCTAAGGCCAAAATGTGGGAACCACCTTTGGAAACGTGGCCAAAAGTAGGGGAGATTTCCCTATCCCCAAGTGATGGTACTTTTTCAAGTTAAGCTGTTGGAAGTTGCAGATCTCCAGGTTCTGCATCTGCTTGGAGGTAACTGAAGGCTGAGGAGGTCCTTGCTCCCGGTGTGGGAAGCAGGGGATGACATATCCCTGCATCGCCCGGGTGATTCTGGAGGAGAAATAGAGGCTCACGCTGCATCCCACTCCCTTCAGTGAAATCTAGGCCCTTTAAATGCCAAAGGGCCAGATTTTCAGGTGTATTTTAGCCACTTCAAGCCGTTCGCTATTTTAATCTTTAAGCACAAAACACCTTTAAAACCTGGCTAGTTTTGAACCCCCTTATAGAGTGCCAAAGCCTTAATTTACCAAGCTGCCCCAGCTGGTGGGGGATGCGGGCTGTGGGGTGGGAGGGCTGCGGGGAGCCAGGGGCCACGTGCCCCAGGGCGAGGGGTGGCCATGAGCCACCTCCTACTGCTTGTGCCCCCCAGAGCCTGGGGCTCTGCCTGGAGTACAACTTACATTGCTGAAGCCAGATCTTTTCCAAACTCCTTTGGGAGTTCACAGACAAAACACCTCTGATAATGTTCCTTACTTTCCTTTCTGGAAGCCAAAGGGCTTTGCGTGCTGGGAAACCCCCTCCGCTGCCGTACGGACTTGTTGGATGTGTTTACTTTTGCATCTCCAAGTTTTGCAAGAGTGTTTTGTGTCTCTAGTGCTGGATGTTGTGAAACCCCTTTCCACGTGGTAGCCTCCGCCTCTGCAGGGGGACCGGCAGGAGCCGTGGTATCACATAGACCTTGTGTTGGGGCTCTGGTCTGTAATAATTAGACCTTGTCTCTGCTTTTGGCACAGGTTAGAGGGACCAAGGGGTGTCATTCAAGGGGTGTTTGGAGGTGCTCAGCTCCTGCGTTTATGTGCAAGGGCTGGAAGATTCATGTAACAGGCACGGAAAGTCTCGGTGTTCAAGAGACGAGCTCTTACGGGCCGCCTGCTCCTGCTTTACCTCCCCATGCTCTCAGCAAAACCCTGCCTTTGGCAGTATTGAGACTTGCTGTAGCTACTAGCCGAGGTGGGATCACAGGCTTTCCTGCTCTCTGGGTCCACAGCCCACGGTTAGGGCTGTCTCTGATGCAAAGGGCTGTTCCTTCTGCTTCTTTTCTTTCCATCACATTTGGGAGGCTTATCCTGTCCCTTTTCAACACCCGTGTTGTTGGAGGGGACAAGCGCAAGCAGCTCCAGCTCTGCTGCTCTTGCCTGTCCCTTAGTTCTCCCTGCAATGTGTTTGCTGGGAAGTAAATATCTCGTGCGCCGTGTCCTCACTCTGGTGGGTTTGTGTCGCTTGTGATCACAGGCTTAAAACTTCCCATGTTATGGTTGTTTTTTTTAACAGTGCCTTTTTATTGGTGAGTAGCTTCATGGAGCCTTTCTACTTCCTTCATCTTTAAATTGTCCTCTACATAACGAAGAAACCGTTCTGACTATGTTTTGATGTGTTTGTCGCCCAACAGATGTCTGGGTGGTTAAAGTGCCCCCTGAGTACAAGTATCCTGTGTTTGCGAGCTCTTTGATAGTTGGTTCAGGAATCTTTTTGTTCTTTCTTTCTCTCCTCGAGTCCTGGGGGTCTGTAGCAGATGCCTGCTGCAGTCTCTCCTTTGTTTTCTGCTCCTGATATCTGTGCCCACAGTGTTATTCCTCTACCCTCTCCCTTATCAAATTAGATTATCTCCTTCTCGTAAGTACTTTTGACACGTGCGGCCGTGCAAAGGCACGATAAGCATACTGGATCGTGCTGTTAGGTGCCTGCCGTTCATGTCTGTGGTTCTCCATTTCACCTTTCCAGGACCTTAGGACAGAGTTGGCATGTTACCTGCCATAAGTAATGGTACCAGCAAAAGCAAGGCCGGCTAAACTCTCTTCCCCACTTGCAGGAAAGCCCCAACACCCCTTTTAGGCACTGCCACATCACCCTGCGTGGGAACCCAGGGCTCTGCACCATGTCACTGCGACCCTCATGTCATGACTCTTCCTCCCTGCTGATCTGTGTCTCCAGTATCTCTCCTTGTGTCCTGAACTTGACTGGTGGCACTTAAGCTTCTTGGTGTTACAGGCTCCTCCTTGCCTGTTCCTTAGCTCCCTGCCTTTCCACTGGCTTTCCTGGTTTCCACGTGTGATCCAGAAAAACCTCTTTGTTATTCTGTCCTTCTTCCCTATCACAAACCTGTGTTTCTGTTCCATCTTTCATGAAAAGGTCTAAGACTGAAGGTGAAATGTGATAACAGCCTTCAAAAATATGTCAGTGGCTGCTGCAAACAGGATAGGAATAAACGATTCTCCGTGTCCTGCGGTGGGTAGGACGAGAAATTATGGGCTTAAACTGTAGCACAAGGGAGATTTAGGTTTGATGTTCAGATATCCTGGGGGTGAAGCACTAGAGGAGGCTGCCGGGGAGTCGCTGGAGGGTCAGGTCAGATGAGCAGCTGTCAGGAGAGGCTGAAGGGGAGCCGAGGGGATAGCGGGGTGATCCACAAGATCATTTTTCATCCTCTCCAGCCCTCTTACCTCCCCTTCCATATGCTGGAAGCCTCCAGCTAGGCAAGGGGCTTTTTGTGGCTTGCTCAGCAAGGCTTGTGCCTTTTTCCCTCTTTGCTTTTTGTCTTTGTTGCAGCAGTTCTGGCAAATGCAATTGCAGCGACCTGGAAATAGCCACGGCAAGACTCTCCTCCCCAAACCTTTCCTTTGTGCTTAGTGGCTCTTTTCAAACCTTGTCTGCTGGTGGAAGTGATGGCAGCTGCAATCGGAACACCGGGATGTGCAATAGCGACTGAAACAACCGCGTTGCTGCACCCAGGAAGGTCAAGACCGAGTTTGGGGGCAGCCTTGGAGATGCTGCTCAAGGCCCTCGATGGGAAGCCACTGCCAGCTTTGCAGAGGGCTGTGTCGTACGCGTGTCAGTGCGTAGGTGGAAATGCGAAGGTGAGGATGGTTCTTAGAAGAACTGTCCCAGCTGGTGCTTGGCTCTTCAGCTGGCTGTGTGAGTGCAGGAGTGTGGGCAGGAGCTGTATCGCTGCCTGCATGCGTGTGCCTGCCCTCGGCGGGTGCACCAAAACACCCGGGGGGCCAGGGATGGGGGGCAGTGGGGCTTCTTGCAGAGCTCCCCATCCCCACCTCCGCAGAAGGGTGCTCCAGGGCATCGGCCAGCCCGGTGGAAACTGCCGTCTTTGCCAAAACAAAAAAGTGAGGGTCTGGGAGTCACAGAGGGCTCCATCCAAAACCTGTGTACGGTGCAAAAGCAGCCGTGTTGTTCCTGACACTGCCGGCTGGGAGGTCGCCGAGTCCCCTGGGCACCTTCATCCTCCTGCTCTCGACACCCACCTCTCCCGACCCTTCCCCATCTGGCACTGCTGCCGTCCACTCATGGTCCGGTTGCATCTGTGGTGTGTCCCTGCTTCCCTCCCCAAAACCTCTCCCCAGGGTGCTGGGGGGGTCCTGGGTCCTGGTCAGCTGTGACCCCCTTCACCCACCTCGCAGCACCAACCCCTTCATGGCTCCCTACCAGGAGAGGCGGGCAGGGAGAAACAGGCAGATGAATAATTTATTATAACGATGCAAAATAGGGTTTTAAAACTCTCCCCGTATAAATATTTATTTTTGACTCGTTAGCACCGCAGCCGCCTCCACCCACACCCCCCCTAACCCTTCCCCTTCTCTTTTCCAAAGCCCCCCTAGCCTTGTGGCCATCACGGCTGGTTCGCCCCATTCTCCTTCGCTCTGTCCGTCTGTCCATCTCTCCCGCACTCGCTTTTCACATGATCCGATCCCCGGTGCCAAACGCTTCCAAGGGAAGAGAGGAAAAAAAAAACCAAACTCAACCTCTTTCTTGCGCATACACACACACACACAAAAAACAACACCAGGAGAGGGGGGAGATGGAGCAGCACACACAGGCACACGCACAAAACCCTTTGAAGCCTGTGCAGGGTAAGGGTTGTTTCTGTGGTAACGGCGCGGGGATTGGCGGCGGTCGGCGAGGGCCTCCATCCCGCGGCAGTGCCGAGTGATTAATGAGCCATTGCTGGGCTGTTCGGGAGCGCTCGGGCCGGGTTGTGTGCCGTGGGGCTGCTCCGATGCCGCCGGACCTGGGATGCCCCTTCATCCTCCTCCACTCACCCTGGGCATGCTCTCTCCAGTGGCGCCTGACATCTCCTTGGCTCTTATGGGATCTTGGCTCATGGAGGGACAGGGAAGTTGGGCTTGGGACATCCCTCTGTCCCTTGCCCTGGTGGTGCCAGAGCATCCAAAAGGCTGTGGCCTTTTCCTGCCACCCAGCCTTGCTCCTCTGCACCAAGGTCGGTCCCAGGGGAGCTCCAGCATCTCCTCCGGTGCAGGGATCGGCCAGAGCCATGGGGGGATGCGGTGGCATCATCAGGGGGATGAGGCAGTCCCATCTGGTGGGTGCAGATGTGCCTATGACGCTTTGGGGAGCATCACTCTTAGCCTCGCCTTGACGCCTGCCCTTGGCACCATTGCTTCCCCCAGCTCCTGCTTTCCCCTCACCCCCACGGCTTCCCAGGGCTCTAGGGTGGCTCGTGGCTAAGCACAGACAAGGGTTGTGTTGTCCCCATCCTCTGGCCAGCCTTGTTTAGTGCCACCACCCTTTGATCCAGGTGTCACTGGGGTGCTCGTACCATCTCCCAGCGAGAGCTGCAGCTCCCAGGGAACCTTACGCTGCCGCATGCTTTGAAACTCACCTCGTTTTGCTTTCTGTTTTGAAAAGGCAAAGGAGAAACAGGCATCATTCACATCTCATGGGCGAACAATAATAATAACGAGTGAGTTTCAAATCTCTTTCCCCCAAAATAGCCAAACCAGAACACGCACAGCCTTCCCGAGCCGCTGCCTGAAACAGATGTGCTGCCAGTGAGGCAGCTATTTATAATGTGCAGCGTTCCCTTTTCAGCCGCAGCGACTCCAGCCCTCGGCTCTCGCGCTCGGCAGCTCCTTTTGAAGCCTGTAGCTCTAATCTGGGGACTGTTCCTGGTGCTGCTAAAAATCTCCTCGTAAACCCGCCAGGATGCCAGCGAGCCAGAGCCCTGCCAGCTCTCTGCCTCCAAAGGGGCTTTAACATCCCCAGAGGCTGCCAGGATGGGACTGTCCCATCCCCAGATGTCCCCACTGAGATGGGACAGCAATGGGATCTCATGGGTGATGTGTCCCTGATGTCCTCGTGGCTGCAACCTGTGCACAGCCCCCTTCTGCCGCAGGGCTGGGGGCTCAAACCCTTTCCCAAGCCCTGATTTGAGAGGTTTTGCCATACAGAGCACAAAAAGGGGGGTCAGCACACTGACGCTGTGGTGGGGGGAAAGGCTGATGTGGGTTTGAGCCCAGGGTTTGATCTGGTCCTTGCCCAAGGAGAGACATGGCACAATGGCCTGGGGGGCATGCGGACAGCGTGGGATAAGGAGGAAAACTGGGGATCCTAGGAAAAGGAGATTTGAGGGGGTTTGCCAGCACTGGTGTCTGTCCACACATAGGGCGGGTGTTTGCTAGCCTGGGGAGTCCCGCAGCAGCCCTGGGGCTCTGGCACGGCTGTGGGATGGGCACCTCAGGCTACCCGCACCCCTGAGAACCATGGGGGGCTGGCGGGGACCCCGTCCCAGGAGGGACCAGAGCAGCCGGGGCTGAGCGCCCTCCATGCCGTTTCGGCCCCTCGCACGCCGATGAATAAGTGTGCTGGTATGTCGGGGCGGGGAGCGGGCGGTTGGGCAAGGCGGCGGCGTGCATGTGGAAGCTGTTTATTGCCGGGACTGTTTGCTGGCCCCGCTCTGCCTCCCGCAGCGCCGCGGCCGCCCCAACCAGCCCGGCCGGTGTGGCTGCTCTGCGTGGGGCCGGGCGGGGGATCGGGGCCCCAGCCCAGCGGGGGGAAAGCAATTACCAGGAGACGGGGCTGGTTGGGCTGTGAGTTTTGTTTCTATCCCATCCCCTTGTTTGCTGTTTGTGTTTCTCCCGAGCAGGATGTTTGGAGGCGAGGAGATCGCTCGATCCGAATCCCAGGCTTTGGGGATGGCTTGAGCCCTGCTCTCCCTTCCAAGGTGGCCCAGAGCATTGTCCCAGCGTGGCATGACACGGTCAGATGGGCAGCTGGGAGCTGTGGTCATACTGAAGGTGATCCCTGCCCTTTGGAAAGGGAGATCCTACAAAAAATCCCCCAGAGTGAACTGCAATGAGCTGCTCTGGCTTTGCTCCCTCGCTGTTTTGCAGGTGCCAGAGGATGGTGTTGTGCGATGGTGGGCAGAGACCACCCCCAATCCCCAAACTCTGTCCTTTAAACTCCAAATCCCATCTTGAAGGTGAGCATTAGCTTGTCCTCCTGCCTGGCAAGCTCACACCCAGGTCAATCTGGAGCAGAAGAGGGTGGTGATTTTAAAATGGGCTGTCTCGAACTGAGGGTGGGATTTTGGGAAGAGGCTGAGGATGGGCTGCCTTGGCAGGGCTCTGGCACCATTATGGGTTGGCTCAGGCCGGTGGGGACACAGAGACAGGTTTCCATGAGGACAGCATCCCTGGCCGAGACTGGAGCCTTCCCGGTTTCCGGTGGTAACCGATAAACCTTTGCTCCTGGAAGAGGGACTGTAACGCAGTCCATGGCAGTGAAGCCTCTTAAAAGCTGGTCTCATTGCAGTTGTGTTAATTATTAATAGGATGTGGGGAAGAAAACACTGGAAAACCCCAACTGTTTGAGGCAAGCTGCCACTTCATCTGCATCCAGCAGTGTGGGCCTGGCTTTGCCCTGACCCAAGGGGAGATTTCCGAGTGTCTTTTCCCCTGGCTGGTGTCAGCGGGTACAAACGGAGAGGCTCAACTGTCTCTCTGAAAACCACAGGAGACCAAAATGGAGGAGCTAAATGAGTTGTGCGGGTCTTAACCTGGTCTTCAGCTAAGATTTCCCCCCCCTTGAAGGGATGAAGTCCCTTTTGGCAGTGTCTCTGCCCACCAGGACTGGCAAGATGCTGGGATCTCAGAGTCAGCTGGCACAGAGGCACTGGGGATCCCTGTCCCAGCCCGGGGCACCCCACACAGCTGCATGGGCAGGATGGGACCCCAAGTCGGTACTTGGACTGCACCCACATAGTGAGTCAGAGCTGGGGGATCTCAGCAGGGCAATTTTCTTGAAAAACAAGGTACTGGGGAATTTTCACCCAAAAGCTTTGTGGACCTTGAGAGTTTCTTCCCCCATATCTGACCGTGGGTAGCAGGGATATCTCCATGGGGGAACTGAGAGGTGTTTCCATGGCAACCAGCAGTGTCGCTGCAGGGTGGACCCCACGGCTCAGATTTGGGGCCTCCATCGGTGCTGCAGAAGTGGTGCTTGGTGTGGGGAGACACCAGCCCAGCGGGGGCTCTCGGAGCAGCAGTGCCTTGCAGCTGGGAGAAGCCTTGCTCTGCCTTTGGTCCTCCGTGTGGGAAGGAGATCCCAAGCCTCGGGGGCAGGCAATGGCTGTAGGTGCCACCAGCCCACCCGCCTTCCCACCACCCCCTCCAGGAGCCCCTGCCTCCCTTGGTGCGCTCCTCTCCCCTCTCCCTTTGCCTCCTTTCCATTCCCCCTTCCCTTTCTCTCCCTTTCTTCCCCTTGCTCCACCCCCCTCCAGACTCCTCTGTGGGGCATTGATTTTTCCATCCATCAGCGAAACGCTTGAGGAAAATGAAAGAGCATCTTCGTGATCGATCAGGAGAACTCTTCAGCCTGGGGTCAGGAAGGGTTTGAATCAGCTGCTCCCCTGGCATATAATTACCCTCTCTCTCCCAAGCCGGGGCTTTTCACACGCCTGCGGGAGCAGCCGTCCCGCTGCGGGGCTGGGGCATTGCTCGGGAGAACACCTCTGTGTGATGCATCGATGCTGGGAGAAACTGCCCGTGGATATGTTGGGTTTCGCTACTTCCAGTGCTCAGCTTTGGGCTGGGGTCCATGCACTTGCGCTCGCTTTGTGCTGAGCGGCGTGTGCTGAGTGGGTGCGAGCGTGCGCTTCTCCCTCACCGGCATCGATCGCTCCGAGTGTAGCTAATTCTGCGCGGTGCTTGGCGAGGGTGGGCAGCTTTGAGGCTGCGAGTTTAAAGAAGCTGAAAGAAAACTAAATCCAATAGGAGTTGGGTGCCCCACTCCCTTCTCTCTTTTGAACATCTCATTTGCAGGGAGCGTCGTCTGGGGCGTGCTGCCCATACAGACCGTGTTGGTAGCAGCCCGGAGATAGTTGTGGAAATGCCAGAGTTTGCCATCTGGTACCGTGCTGGCCCCTGAAGTCCCACCGCTCGCTGCCCTCCCCCAGAGAGTCGGCAAATAGCTGAGGGAGCTTCTCATTCCACCATGGGGTAGCTGCATGCAAATGTTGACTTCTTCATGGCAACCGGAGTGAGTCATGCTGGGAGCCGGAGGGGGATGTTGGCGCCTTTAGCTCTCACTCTGCTTGTGGACTGTTGCCTGGATCCGATGGGTTGTTTGCAGGGAGGTGTAGGCACAGTCCTCCCTGCAGTTCTTACTGGAGCTCCATGTCTGCTCGGCGGGATGTGCTCGCTGGTTTGTGTGTGCAAGGTTTCCAGTGCTCGTGGTGGAGTTCTGCGGTTGAAGTGTGTCTGCGTGGAGTGTTGCCCCCACTTATCCTTTGGATTTCTCTGAAGGAGAGAGCTCCTGAGCCCACTTCACCACCAGCATGCGGGGGACGCCAGCCCCAGAGCCAACACTGGGCACCCCAGCACGTCACAGAGCTCTTAGGCTTGGTGTCACCCATTTCAACTGATCCTTCTGCTCTCCACTCCCAAATTCCTCTTATTTCTCATAGATATTGGTCAGCCTGTTTCCTGAGCTAGATGTAGGGGTCTCAGACCTGGGGGTGCACAGCAGATGGCTGTTTGGAGCTTGTTGGACTATGTGGAGGTCCTAGAGCAGGGCACAGCAGCTTCTTATGGTGGGATGTGCATCTCAGCTAACACCTTCCCCTGGGCAGATGCAGCATGAAAGCATTCCCTTAAGAGCAACCAGGAACAGTAAGAGAGTGAGGGGGAAATGTAAGCCGAGGCCCTGCTCCTTTATCCCCCCTGGTTTTCCATGTCTTTTGGCCCTGGAGAGCCTGGCTGTGGGTTACACGTTCACCCAACTGCCTCCACCAGCATTTGCAGCCCTTCGCTCCATGGTCTGCAGAAGACCTGGAGGCTGGTTGTGCCAATGTTACATGGGAGCTCACAGCCATTCAATTCCCTTTGTGTTTCCACGCTGGCCTGGGAATGAGTCCACATGGAAAGAGATGAGGACAGAAAAGAGTGACAGGGTGAGAAACCGGAGTGACACGTTCCTGCTCCCACTGCAGCCAGTTCAGACCAGCCAGACCAGAGCGCTGAGGGAGAAGGACAATGCAAAAGCTCTGGCTTTCTCCCTCCAAACCAGCAGGCATAAGTTTGCCGCACGGATGCGTTGCAGATGTGCTGATAGCAGCCAGCTGAGTGCTGACGCTGCTGTGGAGGAGCTGGCTGTGGAGCCATAGGTAGGGCTGAACTGAGTTTATCTGCTCCACAGATAGCGTCTTCTGCTGAAAGCAGCTGAAACAGCTGCATCCTGGGTTTGTTGGAAAGTTTATTTTACAACATGTAACAAGAGCTTGCCCCGTGTCCCTGGTAAAGCCTTGACATAAAGCCCCATCTGGGCAGGGTCTTTTCCCTGGTGGGATTTGGCGTCAGTTTGACAGTTGGAGGAACTTGGCTTAACCTGTGAGTGTTGCACCTCAATAAATGTGGATCTAACCCAGTTTCCTCAAATCTGTGTCGCTCTGTTGATAGCAAGGGGAAAAGGCTGATTTATGCAAGTGGGTAATCTGGGATCTTCCTGTTATTCCTCACAAACAGAGTGCTTTGGTGAGCTGTCACCAGGTAATGTCACTGCGGGGTTCAGTGCAGGTAATGGGGACAGGGTGGACTCCTGGTATCTCTCCATTACTCTGCCACCTTCTTGTTGACCACCCTTGGTCATGTCCCTTGGTCTTCCTGCTGCCTCCTTGTTCTCAGGTCTGTAAAATGAAGATAAAATACTATCTGACTTGCTGGGGAGCTTGCAGCCCAATTATGTGCACGCTAATTAAAGTGAGCTCCTCTGTTCCTGTTGATATCCCATATCCATCGGTGGGGAGCTGGAGAGCTCTGGGACGCCGGAGTGCGAGCTTGCGACAGAGACAAAACAATACACTCAGACTGCTGAACAGAAAATGGATCCATGTGTTAATCTGGGAAAAGGAGTGTGAAAATAACTGCAAATCCTTCACGACTTTGTTGTAATTTCTCCCAGATAGGATGCAGGCAGGAAAAATGCCTGCTCCAAGCTCCAGCCCCCTTGGCTCCCAGGTCATTTCTGAGCTAAACCTGAGGCTGATGCAAGAGGAAAACCCTGTCCTGTCGCTGGGCTTCACACGCGGCTGCTGGAAATCTGGGGGGGAAAAGATTAATAATTGCATTACGTGGGGGCGGCTGGGGTCCCAGTGGCTCCAGGGTCAGCCAGGTCTGCTCCCTGGCACGTCTTGGCCAGGGATACCCCGGTGGGTACGGTCGAACAGTGCCTCCGACAGCAGCACGCTCCCGTCGAGCAGGGGTCTGCGGGGCACAGAAAGCCGGGCCCCTCCCGGCTGCCCAGCTGCCTTCCTGCTAATGCTCATCTAATTAAACAGCAGCCTGGAGTGGCTGAAACCAGGGCAGCGGGAGAGCTGAGGTTTTTCATCCAATAGGTTCCCGTCTCCAGCTCAGGAACCAGAAGAAAAACCCTTTTCATATCGTCAGATCAATACGCAGGTGGTGTTCTTCCTCCCTTCCCCAGCCCTCCTTTCCCCTCCTGGAACAGGGATGCTTTTCTAAGCCGGAGCAGGGTTGGGTTCTCTACATGGTAGATTTTGTACCTTGTTCCCCAGCCCAGGACTGCCGTGCGTGTCACACATGTGCTGAACGGCTGAGCAGTGCCGAGAACAGCAGTCACTGAGACCAAACTCTCAGCAGGTATCTGAGAGAGCAAGTCTTGGCTTCAAAGTGGGGCATGGTCCCTCCTTCAGGAAGAGCTTTCAATCAGTAATGCCTCTGAAGAGCCAGTTGCTTTCCCCCTCTTGCTGAGACAACTGGCGAAGTGATGAGACTGTGAATGTGGGCAGGATTTGACCAACAACTTTTGTACTGCTTGCGTAGGTACAGGCAAGGGTTAACAAGAAGCTACATTTTATTTTGCTGTGCATCTTTGGTTCTCTGGAAGGAGATGCTCTTCCTGGTGCTTCGGCTGTTGTAAATGCCTTCTTCTTCCCAAGGTGTCTTCTGAAAATTAGCTCCAGCATGTCGTCAGTGGTGGAGAAATGATTATGGAGAAGCAGCTGTCCGTCCCCTCCTGCCAGCTCCCTGCGAGGCAGCGGGAGGGGTGACGGCTCCTCTGGGTGCTGGCTGCTGGCAGGAGATTCCGTAGTGCCTGATCCAGGCTTTGGTGTAAGCAGGCAGCTTCGAGCTCCAGCCTTTTCCACCTCACCTCAATGCACTAGGGCAAGAAACCACCATGCAGTGCCCAGCTCGGTGCAACCTCCAACTGTGGTGGGGTTTTTTTTCACAATAAGAAAGTTGTACAAATCTTCCCCCAAATGTCAGCCTGCTCAGGCAGCCTGGAAGTGGTCGGCTTCAGCTCCCGTATTGTTTCTCCCCGCAGGAGAGGAATTACTGTCCTATTTCTTCTTGCAAAAATGAGGGACTGGAAACAGGCTGAAGGGGAGAGGAGCTGGATGGGTGCCCCAGAGACCTCACCATCTCGAGGACGGCAGCCCAGTCTTAGCTTACAACCTCTCTGTTCCTTCCCTGATCCCTCTGTCTTTATTACGGAGCTGGGTTTATTGGGTTTATTATCTGTGCTCCTGCACCAGGCTTCAAACACTGCCCATCAGCATCTGAGCCCACTGCTGGATCACAAACCATCTTGGGATTCTCCAGCCAAGAGGGAAGTGGGCTCCACACCTGCTAGCAGGGGAGGGCTGTTGCAGCCAGATGCAAGCTCTTCCCCGGCGTTTTCCCCCCCTTCCCCTTGCCCTCGCCTCAGGCCAAGCAGGGAAAATCCTTCAGCAGGACCCCAGCTGGGGCTGCTGGCTGCCGGCTTTCCATGGCAACGGTCCATCAGGGGGTCGGAGTCAGCAGTGAAACATTCTGCCCCCTCCTTCCCTTGCTTGGGCTGCTGGTCGCTATTTTGATTGCATTCCTGGGGAGCTGGGCTGCAGATGTGGTCGCCTTATCTCGGGAAGGTCTGAGTCAGTTTTTCCCTGCGTGATGGAGCAGGCAGCTGAGGGCTGGAGGGATGAATAAATAGATCCTGAGGTATGCTGGGGACGTCCGTCCCTGGGGACAGTGTGATGGGACAGGAGCCTTCCACCACCCATGATCCTGGACTTGTGGTGCCCATGTGGCACAGCACATATGTAGAAGATGAGGGAGACATCTCTGTTGAGCAGCCTTCATACATCCTTGACATCTTGGCCAAGGGAAAAGGAGGTTGACCCAGGAGCACCTGTTCTGTGGGCTGGATCCTGCTCCCGGGAAGACCTGAGTAATATGTCCATGGTGGAGGCAGCACTTTCCCCCCACCAGCATGTATCTGGGATGTGTGCGCTTGCCAGTCCTTGACACACCAGCTGATGTGTCAGTTCAAGAACTGATTCCCTCCAGTTTCACATGGGTGTAACTGGGAGCAGGATCTGGGTATATAAACCAGATATATTTACTCAGTGACTGTCCCTCATGCGCTGCCGTGAGCAGATCTGTGGCCAGGTGCTGCCAGCAGAGCTCAGGGTCCAGCACCCTTGATGGTGCAACCACCTGGCTCCAGCGTGAAGGTTGGAGGTGGGACAGTCGCTCTGGGTCCACTGGTTGTTTTACTGAAAGGGGAGCTGCATTCTTTCCTTGCTCACGGAGGTGATGTCCTCTGATTGCTTTTCTGCTCAAGAAGCTCACTCCTGAATGCTTCACTGTGGAGATGTGATGTCTCCATGCCCAGCAAAGCTGTTGGGGAACAGTGAAGCCCTGGTGATCGGTCCAGGTTTCATGCTGTAAGCTGAACTCCTTCTGTAAACCAGGACTCAGCCTGCTCGGAGCCGAGGGAAGGTCTTGTGTAAGGTGCTGTTATCAATCCAAAGCATTAACCCCCCCATAGGTCATGCACTGAGTAATCATCAGTCCAACTTAAGAAAAAAAAAAATAACCACATTAAGTGTTAAACACATTGCAAGTGTTCCTTCTGTTGGTGGGATCCTCAGCTCAGGTTTCACCATGTTTCCCCAAAGTCTGGCAGCTCAGGGAGTGATTCTGCTTTGTTGTCCTTTTTATTTTGCTTTCTCCAAATCTGCAGGGTTTGTCGTGCAGGTCCCTGGCTCCAGGAGATTGAAGGCTTTTGGGGAAGGGTGGTGGGTAGGGAAGACCCTTTAGTGATGGAGGGTGAAATAGGCAGGGCCTGGAGGAAGACAGGGCACCTGGGCTGGCTGGTGGTGGTGGTGGTGGCCACTACATCCTTCATGCACCCCTGATGCAGTGGGACCTCGGGCAGCAGCACTGGGTTCAGTCCGTGAGGGACTGGCCGGGCATCACGGGACGTCCCAATGCCATTAGGGCTGGGGACTGAGCTGGCTTCCAGTCTCTCATCTCGGAGCTGCAGCCAGGAGCCAGGGCTCGGGAGAGGGTTTCTATAGCAACAGCTGCCACTCACTCCCCATCTTGGATGTAAATTAGTTAGGATTTTATTAGTGTGCAGAATTTCAAGAGGCCGGAGCTGGTGAAGAGGCCTGATGAATTCAGGACAGGAGTGTGCGAAGGGAGCCTGTCCTAGCACCATCAGGCAGCACTGGTTTAGGAGCATCTTTAGGAGTTTGGACCAAGGCAGGTTTTGGGGTTTTCCGAATTGCCCAAATGCCTGGCTTTTCACCCCGGTGACAGCACGCGCCTCTGAAATGGCTCTGGGTTTTCCACGTCTCAGGCAGGAGGCTGGAGACGGGGTGCAGAGGCAGAGAGGGTTGCACTGACCCCAGGAGAAGTGGATGGGGTGGGCTGACTTGCCCCAAAGCCTGGGAAAGGGAGTGCTGTGGGGTGACCTCCCTGTGCTGGCAGGTGGATGTGACCCCGATGGAGACAACGCTGTGAGGCATGAAAGCCCAAAGCCCCTCTCTTTCTTGGGCACTCTGTCGGGAAGGCCAACAAGGGCACATTAATGGTGATGACTCTGATAATACTCATTAGAAACTCATCTAACTGCTCTTTACATTTGCTAGAGCAGCACTTTGGGGCCACAGGCAGCAGGACCAACGTGTAAGATGCTCCTTGCCTCACAGATCTTGCAATCCAAATTGAAGCATCAGGTAAGGAAGGCAAACAGCATCATGGGGTCCAACATGGGGTCACCTGGGGCATCAGCTGGCCAGAACTGGAGGGCTGCTTTCAGTCTCCAGGTAGGAGTTTCCATACCCCTTTACCTCCCTTTTGCAAAGTGGTTCCTCAAGAGTGCTAATGAGGTGAGACCATCCTGAGTGACCACAGCTGGTGCAGCACTGCCTCTAGAGGGTTTTCCATTAAAACTTGATGATGAAGCTACACGGTGGTTCAGCAGAAGCGTTGGTGGCTACTGGTGATCTTCAAAGCAAAAGAGGTGAGGAATTTGGGCTTTTGGAGAGCCGTGGGTAGGACTGCAGCAGGGATTCTTGCTTGGTGAAGTGCTCTGCTGGGTGTCTGATCTCCCTGGGATTCTTTGTTAGTGGGATCATGGCTGGTTGTTTGATGGGATCAGCTCCTGCTTAGGCTTCTCCATGGACAACCAGGTTTTTGCCGGAGCTGACTCTGTTTGGAAAAGTGATGAGTTGTGAGTGCTGCTCTGTTGGGAACTATCCTCTTTGTATGCTCAAGTGCAAGCAAATAAGGAGAGTGATTGCAATGCCGGTTGCTGCCCGCAGATCAAAAGTCTGGTGTAAGACTTGTGTGAAAAATCTTGATTTCTATGTGCTTTCCAGTTTCTGGCCAAAATATGGCTAGGAGCCATGTTTTCAGAACTCACTCATATTTTCAACTCTTTGCCTCTAACCACGAGGGCTCTGAATTTTCCTTTTTAATGAAAGAAGAGGTTTGATTTTTTTCCTTCCACACCCCCCCCCCCCCCCCGACCCTGCCCTGCCCTGCCCCATAACTTCATGGCTCTGGGGTCAGGGGCTTTGTGGAAGTCGAAAGGTTTTGTGACACCTTGTGCTGGTGCTGTGATATTTGCCAACACTGGGTTATAGTTGGATGGTGGTGTGTAAGGCTTATATAACTGGTGTAGATACAATATGAATGTGCTTGTGTGCAGCAAAAAAGAGAGCGGGAGAGCCCTTGAAATACTAGAAGTGTGGGGCTGGGCTGGCTGGATGGCAAGTGTCTACTTGATTTGGAAGGGGGGGGGGAAGCCAAAGTTTTGATGTTTGGGGAGTTTGTCATGCTGCAAAACAAATTACAGACGAGTGACTGCTGCTCAGCTTGGATGGGTTGTGTTGGGATGACAAAGGGAGTTTTCCTGCCCCGTCCTGTGCAAGTGGGGCTGGTTGCAGATCAACCCAGCTGCAGTCAGTGCTTGGGGGGACCCTCTCGGCCTATTCCATAAATACCAATGTTGTAATTACTATAAAAACCTGCTCTTCTCTTCCTGCATGGTGTTCATCCTCTAGGCTTAGGTAGCACTTTTTGTTGATTTGTCCCCTCCTTCATCATCCCCCTCCTTTTAATTCCTCAACACACTGTGGAAACATCAATTAATTAATCTAAGTAATAGTTACTATTCAAGAGCTGATCTGCCATCGTGGCTTGCACTGATGTGGCGAAAATAACCAGTTGAGGTGCTGAGAAGTTTGGGTTATTGGTGGAGCTGGGGCTGCTGTTCCTTCCCTGGCCATGTGCCCCAGCGTAGGACATTGTGGATGCTGTTGGGTTTCGCGGGACTCTCCGCCCTGCCCAAAGGCTGTGTTGGCACAACCGCTGCCTGCTGGAAACGGCAGCCTCTAAGGCAAGGGTTTGCTTTCAAGATAAATTGGCCTTTTGTAGGGGACCGTGTCTTAAGCATGATGAAAATGCCAAATGCGCTGATAATGCGACTTGAAACAGATCCGTGGGGGCTTTGCGCTGGTGTCTTGAATGTTGTTTGAGTGGAAAAGGAACTGGGTGATGTGTGGGGTAACTGGACTGTGAACTCTGCCGGTGGGTTAGTGTTGATGTGGGAGGCGTGATGCAGGGCTGATATGGGGCTGCTGACTGGGGAGGGTGAGCCTCTCCTCTGATCTTAGTGAACAGGCAAGGATTTGATCCCCGTGAGGTGTAGGAAGGCAGTGCAGGCTGTGTTAGCCGGGACACCGGGGCTCTGGAGGCTATTTTTGATGTCTCCAGGTCCTGGGGTGAAGCGACCCCAAGATGGTTGTGTCCGTCCCGCTTGCGGGACCGAGCGGGAGCATGCGCAGCACACGAGAGGTGCAGTCTGGCTGTGAGCTGAGGGAGACCATCTGAGTCTTCACCATCCTAATGGCTTCCAAAATTAGACCGAGACCTCCCTGGGCTGCAGAGCTGGGGGGTCTGGGCAGGCGGCTTCTCTGCTCGGTGTCTGACGGGGACAACACAAACCTGCTGCAGGAGGCGTGACAATGGCTCAATGCCTGGTGTTAATCAGTGCTTTGGGCACGGTCATCCCCAGGAGCAGCGGGCTCTGTCTGAATTTGCAGGAGGGGATATAACAGCTCAGGGATGCCCCAGTGTCCTCCCTGGCTTTGGGAGAAGGGGTCCCTGAGTGAGCCCCAGTTCAGAGAACTGACCTTTGCTGAGAGCAGCTAATCACGTGCTAACCCTTGAGCATGTCCTTCAGCTCCATTGAAGAAAACGGACTTTAAGTGCATGCTTGAATTTAAGTGCATGGTTAAGTGTGTTCCCGTTCTCGGGTCTCAGATAGGGTAACGGTTGCTGTAGAGAAGATGGCCGGATAAATCGTGTGATGGCATGGCAACACGGCCACAAGCTCCTTCCCATCTCACACGAGGCTGACTTTGGGGATTAGCACCGGGCTGCTTGTTTTGCAGCCCCATGGATGGGGCTCTGGATCTGTCCTGCCTCTTTGCCATCTTGCAAAGCCTCTCTGCATCCTCCTCCTCCTCATCGTGGGCTCCATCCTCCCCGTTCTCTGCACGTTGGTCCCTCTCCCTAAGGCCGCTCCATCCCTCCTCTGCCATCCCGCTCTGCCTGCGGAGCAGAAAGCGCGTGGCCCAGATATTTTACTTCATATCAGCACAAACCCAGCCCAGCCCTTCCTGCGAGATGGCACGGTGTGGGCAGAGCCAGCCCCATGGCTGGGTGATGGGGGAGACCCCTGGGGTGCCCCTGCCCCTCTCCAGGGTTGCAATTCCCCCTCTGCGGCCGTGCATCTGGCTGCTTTGGGCTGCCCGGGAAGCTGGAGCCCGCGATCAGCTCGAGAGGCAGCAACAGCAGCCTCTGCTTTTCCACACGTCGGTATTTTTAGCTCTGCTGTGCATTAGCGTGCAGGAGCTCAAACTGCGAAGCCTGGCTGAGGTTTTATCTGTTGTGACAGCCCTTAGGGCTGTAGTCAGACACTCTCTCGCTTGCTCGCTCCCTCTCTCCTTTTTTCTTTCCTTTTTTTTTTTTTTTAAAGTTTGCAGCTCGGATCTGCTCTCTCCCTGTGGAGACACTGTGCAGCTGTCAAGACAAGGGTGGGATATAGGACCAAGGGTGGGAAATAGGGTCCAAAATGTGGTCTGAGCCCCTTTATGATGGAGCTTTATTCAGCTCCTTTCTGTATTTTTCCATTCCTCCTTGCTGCTGCTGTCAGGGCTGGAGCTGATGCTGCAGGATTAGGTGCTGGCTCGCCCCTGTTGCCCTGCCCCAAAGGGCCTCCAAAAAGCTGTGCTGGGTGACAGCTACACAACTATTGGGGACAGCACAGTGGAGACCAAAGGCCAGCCTGGTCCAGCATGCCGGGGCTTGGCAGATCTAGGGCTCTCGCTGCTGCTACTTTTTCTGAGTTCCTTGCATCTGCAGCACTTTTTCAGAGCACAAATGTTGCCCATCTTGGGGCAGGTTTGGGCTCCAGGTGCCCCAGAGCATCGGGAATAAATCAAAGTCCCTTGCAAGCCTTCCTGGGTTTCAATCTGGAAGGTTTTCACTGTGCCTAAATGACATGTCTGACCTCCCTTGAGAGAACAAGACTCGTGAATCCACCCTGGCTCTGTGCAAACACCCAACACTTTGGTAAGGTTTCTAAAGAAAACCCTCCTTATCACTTCTCCTCCCTCGAGCCATTTTGGAGAAGAGGGACTTTCCCCCAGCTCCTGGAGAGCCACACACATGCGAAGCATCTCCTTCCCACCCCAGTGCCTCTGACAAATTGGCTGGAACTGGGGTAGCAGAAAGGCAGCCTTGGTGATGCCCTTCAGAAGGGTGAGGAACCAAGATGCTGACCAGGCTTTGACTTTCCAGCCTGCTCAGGAACCTGCCTGCCTCACCAGGCTCTGCTTGGGTAAGTCTGGGCTCAAACGGGAGCAGAAGTTGCCTGAAAACCTGGTGCCCCTGGAATTTGCCCAAGGTCATGGGGGAAGTCATGGACAGAGGCAGGAATGAGATCTGGCTTCCTGTCCCATGTGTCCAGCCTTCTCTGACCCTTAACACATGCTTCATGTCATTCCAGCTGGAGCTTCCTGAAATCCGGCACCCAGGTCTTGGGATGTCTGTGCCTTCTGAATGGGTGCACAGACCCCAGGCAGAGAGTGCTAGGTCCTCCTGCTTTTCCTCCATGGGAAGGCCTTCTTCTGGATGCTCAACCAGAGACTGTTGAGGAAAATCTATGTTTAGATAGAAAATAATGATTTGGCATTTTTGAGGCATTTAGTGCAGCACTGCAGTGGTCACAAGGTGGATCAGGGCTGTGTGTCCCTAGGAGGAGGTCAGTGTGTGAGGATGCTGAGGGGGCTGGAGGGAAGCAGAGAGGGGACAGATATTTGTGGAGGGTCATGGGCTCCTTCACATCAATCTGTCCATACCACTTTTCTTTCTGGAGTCTTGTTTACAAGCAGAACAGGTTTGGTGTGCGGCAGCTCCCACATCTTTGTCTGAGCCAGTGCTAGTGGAGACTAAAAGGCTGCAGCTATGGGTTGGAGGGTGCCAGGAATCAGCCTTGTCATCCAGTTATCTGGGTATAAACCCCACGGGGAGCCTGGGATGTCTCCCTGGGTCCTTTTTGCTTCGTTTGCATTGATGAGGTGTGGAGGGACATCCCAAAGTTTGTCTGGCATGCCCACATCTTGGGCAGCTTTTCTAATTAACCATCCCCCCACTGTGCTTGCTCTGTTCTTTCCCCCCCCCCCCCAGTTCCTCCTTTTCTTTGCTGGCAGCAGCCAATGCCGTGAACCACGGAGACTAACTGCACAGTGCTCCCGGCTCAACCTGCAGCAGGGATTGCTGGAAATGTCTGGTGCCTTTGCCCTTTTGCAGAGAGCACCCAGGGATGAGGATTTTGCAGCTCAGCTTGTGGCACAGAGCAGGGTGTGTGGGGGCTTCACTCTGGCAGCATTTTCTTTGTGCAGGTTGTTTGTGTGATGTGCGAGTCCTTGGTAGCAGTAAGAGCGTGGCAGGTACCTTTGCACAGAGCTTTGCCATCCCCCAAACAGCCCCTGAGCAGCTCCATGGGGTTGGGCCGCCATCCTCCTCCTCTCCCCCAGCCTCCTGGGGAAACCCCACTCATGGCTCCAGGGGATGAATGCAGATACTTGGCATCAGTAAAGAAACCCCACACAGTCCAAGAGCCCAGGCTTGGAGCTGCTGAATCCTCTCTGTGCTCTTCCCCTTGCCCGAGGAAGATGCTAAGGGCGGCTGGAGCTGGCTCCTGGTGTGCACAGGGGGTACCCACACCCCCTGCTATTGCGGTGTAGGGCCAGAAGCCATCCTTCTTCCAGGGGCTTTGACAATTGAGTAGCTAGATGAGGTCTAGGAAAAATTAGTTATTGCTGGTTTTATTTCCAAACATTAATCTGGGAGATTAAGGACTTTTTTGGGGGGGATAGAGTAAAGTGGTATTTCAGGGGCTTTTAGACTTTAAAAACACCCTGTGGCGTCCATATTAGTGCATCTCCCTGTGTTAATAGGAGCCCTTGCAGACTTATAAACACCCTAAAAATTGAGCTTGAAAATACTGTCTGATGCCCCCATGGAAGGCAAGGGATGCCCACTGCCACGCAGCGCTTCCCTCCTCGAGCCAGCTGAGCTGTTCCTGAGCCATCAGGCTAGTCACTCGAGCATCCCGGCTCTCCCTGCCCTGTGTCCTGGCAGGGGCTGGAGAAGGGCTGGTCTTTGTGGGGACAAACCCCAGTGACTCTGTGTGTGCTTGGTGCTATAAAGCAGACTCTCTCCCCTGCCTTCTTATATCCCTGTGCTTCCCAGGCTGCAAGCAGTTCCTCTGCTTGCACCCAAAACCACCCGCTTTTCGCTCATCCCACTTCTTTGCCTTCTTGCTCCGGAGCTCTCGGCATGGCTGATGCCTCGGCGCTGCCAGGAGTTTGATCTCCAACTGCTTCCTGGCCCCCTTGTGCAAGTGGGGGGCCGAGAAAGCAGGGAAGATATGAACAGCAGGAGAGAAAGTCTTCAGGGAAGGGATGGGGGAAGGATGCGGGAAGTAAGGAGGGGGGAGAAAAAGTGAGAACGAGGAGGAGGAGGGAGAAAGGATGCTGCCTTGTCTGTTCTCGGATTTATATCGGTTGAGTTGCACTGGATTAGCTAAAAGTGGTGCAGAGCTGCCTTTCCCCTCCCCTTTCCTCCAGGCAGGCGCTCGCATTTGGGGTTGAAAGCCTTAATTCACTTCAGCTTCAACCTGCTCCTAATTGACTTAAACCACATTGAAAGAAACTCGGCTTCCCCAGCAAGCGGCTGCAAAATTGCACCTTAAGTCAAGTCAGCGTGATTCTGTGCATAAAGAAACGTGGAGCCTGGCATGGATGTGTGCAGGGATAACTGTGTGCCGGGGGTTGTGCCGAGCCGTCCGGACTCCGCTCCTCTCCGGCAGGGTTTTGGTCTGACCCCGAGCAAGTTGGGATTTGAGGGTAGTGGTTGGGGGGGGCTTTGAGTCCGGGGGGTTTGGCTGTTGGAAGAACTGCTGTTTCTTCTCATTCCTCTCTCCTCCATCCCTCTTCTCCCACTGCAGATGTCTGCTATAAAAAAGAGAAGGAGGAGAAAAAAAAAAAAACCAAAAAAAACCCCCAACAAACGCCCTCCCCAAATGTCGTGGTAACGCTTACTGGAGGGCTGTTTCTGCTGCACATCTGATGTGTATGACAGGGTCAGATTAACCCAGCCTCTGATTTCCAACCACAGCTATTCTGAAGGCACCAAACCCAATGCAAAACACCCCAGAGGGACTCCCCTGTCCTGGTGAGGAGCTGGGCAGGCGGGATGAGCTCACGGTGCTCTGGGGATGTGCCAGCCCGGTGCTTGGCGGGGCCAAATGCTCGGCAAGGAGGATGAGATTATCCTTTGGAGATGAATCTGGTCTCAAAGTCAGGCTTTCAAGGGCCCAGAGACTTCTTTTGTGTTTAAGGTTGGGGCTTTCAAAGGGTGAAAGGAGAGCAATGATGCAAAGTGGAAGAGGGTATCGAATGCCGGGGATGCTCTCAAACCCCCTCATCCTTGTGGAGGGCTCTTCTGTCACACCTGGATACGGTGTCATGAACTGAGAGCAGGAAAGGCTTTTTTTCCCCCCTTCCTCCCATTCTCTCCTCTTCCAGCTCCTCTGCATCCTCCGTTTTGGCCCTGCTACATCTTTCTCCCTTTGTTTAATTCTAAACCCATGGAGTTACACATGGCTGTGGCTCAGCTAGTTTTTAGTGGGAGTTTTAGCTGCCTTAGGCCCTGGGAAATGGGGCTGGAAGGGACCATGGCAGGAGGAGTTACACCCAGATGATGTTCATCTAACTTCTCCCCAGCAGAGAGAGACCATCGCTCTGCACAGGGCTTCTCCGGTGGGGTCTGCGTCCCAGGGCAGCACCTTTTCTGCAGGGTGGCTGCCCAAAAACTCAGTGCCTACCCTTTGTGATGGAGAGGTGTTTGGAGGCATCAGGGCTGATGATTCCAAAGGGCAGAGCATTTCCCAGGGCAGGGGAGGGAAAGCAAGAGGCGTGTGAGGACTGCCTTGGCACAGGGCTCTACCCCACCAGGCAGGGTGCCATGACCCCTCCATGGGGCTGGCGGGAGCTGCCCAGGGAGTCCTGCTGGTGGTGTCCCCTGGCTGTGCTGCATGAAGGGGACCTTATGAACACCCTTGTAAGCCTCTGGTCAGCACTGCCGGTTGCCAGCCAGGAGCCTGCCTAGGATGGGGCATGAGCAGGAAAGCAGGGTGAGAAGAAGGGGTGGAAAAAAAAAAACCCCAAAACTCCCCATGGAGCGGGAAGCAGAGTCGGGAAGCGAGGCTGCTCAGCTGATGGGGTTGCCATGGCGACGTGGCGGCAAGGAAGAGGAAAAGGCAGAAAATAGCCCAGTGCTGGGCTGAGACCTGCAGGAGCCCTGGCCCAACAGCCTCTTGTACCCCGGCCCTATTTCTGTCCTCCTTTCTTTCTCTTTTGCTTTCCTCCCTTCTACTATTTTGTTTTTCTTGAGCCAGAATCACCTCTCTCCAAGGAGCCGTTGAGGTGGTGGGGGCAACTGAAGGTTATTTCTCTGCAATGTTTGTGTTGGGGGCTGAAGGGAATGTATGACGGATGCTCTTCATAGGGATGGATGTGGCCAGGTCTCTTCCCTTTCCTGCTGAATGTTTTGAGGCAGCTACATCACTCACAAAGGACCAAAATGGGTCCAGGGTTAGGGTCATATCAATGGTGGAGGACATGGGATGGTACCTGGAGATCCCAGGGGCTGACACAGGTTTGGTGGAAATACTTTCCTACCCAGGCAAGCCAGGTTTTGTTTCCCAGACTGCGTGTGGGTCAGGTTGGGTCGTCTGTTGTCTCCTAAAAGGTGATGCCCAGTTTTAAGGAAGGAAAGAGATTTTCTTTAACGTGCTGGATTGTTTTCCTCTTTGGGAAAGTTGTGCTTCATAACCACAGCGAGTCATTTCCTCTCCATGAGTCAGACTGGGGCCTCTTGCATTGGGACTGACGGTTGAGGCCATGCTCGCTGCAAAGGAACAGAAACCCAGGCTGGACTATGAGAAGAGAGAGTGTGTCCTAGTGCCAGGTCCTAGGGGGTTTGCCCTACAAAAACGGTGCCACCTATCCATGCTCTTTGCTTTATCAATGGCAAATACTTACTTTAAAGGTCCAGGCTGCAGAGTCTGGTGGCCCCAAGAAGATCTCCATTTTCAGTAGAAAAAATAAATAAAGGTAGTCTTTCCAACTCCTGGGGCCACAGCAAAAATTGATGAAGGGAAACGTGACCTCCTAAACCATTAAAAACCAGAAGATACACCATAACCACCCCCAACTGAATGCTCTTTCGACATAAGCTCTTTCAAACCCTCCTCATAGTTTTGTTTAGGGCTTGGCAGCGATAAGTGAATGCCTGAAGCTGGCAGTGGATGGGGAGCTGGTCCTGCTTCCTTGTCCTCCTCTTCTCCTCTGTCCACCTCTCCCCTTTCTTGCCTCTGCAGTGGTTGCCAGTGCTGTGCTGGGGCATGAGCATCCATGCACAGAGCCGGGAGTGCAGATGCACTCCATGCACATCAGTGTGTTTGTGTTGGTATCTGCGAGAGCCTGCACAGCCTCTGAGTGTGCATTTCCCTTTCTCCTTCCCCTCACTGGGATTTTACTCAAGCAGAAACCCTCCTGGAGCTCTCACCTTTTTCCTACATGGGAATAAGCCATCACAGCATCTCCAGCTTCTCTCTCCCTTTGCGCCTGTGTGACACCAGGCTGTGGTTTCTAATAACCCATGCTGATGCTTGGTATCCAGATGGCCCAGCTAATAGGGCTTGGAGCAGTAAATCTCCATTACTGGGGCCAGTCTCGCCGTCCCTTGCTGTGGCCCTGACCCTCACCTCACCCAGGCACTTGTCCCTGGGAGGCTGGAGGGGGACAGGCATCCCTGCTGACACCAGTGATGCTCCTGGCACAAAGGAAAGCACTGAGTCCTCCTGGCCTTGTCAGTGGTTATTTTGGAGGGTGGCTCCTCTTGTGACTGGCTGGGGCCATTCCTCCCTTCCCTGTAATTTCCAAGGACTTTTTTCAGACAACCTGGTTCTTCCTCCCAAAGGATGTGCCTGGAGAGCTTTATCTTGATATCTCCCTCCTCTGTGTGAGCCACTCTGCATAAACTTTGCTCCTTTCTCCCTAAACTAAGGATGGGGGGAAGCATGCACAAGGAGGTTTCCAGGCATTGGGGCTTTTAATGGGAAAACATTGCATCAAGGGAGCAGAAAGCTGCCTGGGATTGAAAAATGGCCTCGGAGCTGTGGCAAATGGTGCAGGATCAGCCCTTTCTATGAACTTCACCACCACAGCCTGGAAGTGTTTTGAATGTGAGCATTTCTCTGTGCAATCTAAATATTAAGCATAGCTTGGCTAAGGGTTCACTTAAACCAGGGGTGGACAAATATCTGAAGGTCATAAACACCCGGCTGAGTAATTATTTAGAGTGGTCTAAGGGATATAACTATGGGTAATGGGATGAAAGGAGGAGAGGAAAATGCAGCATGGTTATCAGAAAATTCTCCCCAGTACCCTGCTTAGTGCTGCAGAGGGAAACATATAGGTCCTTGATAAAGCTGGAGGGGTGATTTATGGATTGATACGTGAAATGATGGTGAAGTCCCCAAGGAGAAGCAGTGAATGGCCCATCTCCCAAGACTCTGCAAACTCAGCTTTGCAGATCTGGTAGACCAGGGGACACAGAGCGCTGGGGCGGGAGAGGAGCTGTTTCACTGATGGATATTGTTGGCTGAGGACCAAATGACTAGAAACTGCCCACAAGTAAGTTTAGGCTGCAAACTGAGGAGCTGGTTTCTGGTGAAGGGAGGGATGAGGCTCTGGGCCAGCCCTGCTGGAGCAGATGAAAAGCTGGTGGATCTGGAGATGGAGCAGGTTGTGCACGGGGCAGAGCCAGCTGCGTGACCCAGCTGCTCACAGGCAACGAGCACAGCAGCCTCCAGGCAGTCCAAAATTCCTGTATGACGTGCTCTGTGAGACCAGGTCCATCTTCATGTCTTCACTGTTATGTTACTAATAATAAGCAGAGCTCAGGGAGAGCAGCAATCTTCCTTGGCAAACATCTAGATGTTCCCCAGTGCATCTGGAGAGCTGCTTCTAACTTCAGTGGATGATGCGGCTTGTAACACTAGGGCTTATGTCTGTATTTTGTGAAAACATACCTCACAAAGTTGCTGGTATTGGTTTGAGGGATGGGCTGAGTTACCTTTGTGGTTGTTTCTACCTGGGCATTAGTTGTCTTGGAGCTGGCTGTATCCTCTGCTTGGGTGAGGTGGGTACCAGGCACTGAGATGGACTCTTCTCATCTGATCTCCCGTTCTTCAAAAACTAACTGCAAGAAAAATTAAAACACAGTGCTGTTTTTAGAAAGCTCTTTGCACAGCTGAGAGTGGTGTTTCCGGAGGATCCTCCCTCCCCCAGCACGTCCCACTCCTAACGTGGGATGGGAGATTTCTCTCCTTGGGCTTTCTCTTCTCCAGATGGACAGTTGAAAGATGTCTTGAAAGGACACGGGGAGATCAAGGGCTGTGAGTGTGAGGAGTGAGGCCAGGGGCTGACATGGTCCTTTTTGGTGTCATGTTCAGCTTATCTTCCCTCAAGTAGGTGTGAGCGATGGAGGGAAGGAGGCTGGGGCCACTTGTGGCCCTGTACCCCCAGCCCAGATGGAAGGACAGGCAGCCTGGGACAGACAGACAGCGGGAAGCAAGGAAGGAGGAGCAAGGGACTTCGGGTGCTGTATTGTGAAGGTTTTGGTGTGCCCTGAGCATCTGCAGCGGTGCCTTCCTGGGGCTCTCTGATGCCGGCAGGAGCTGGGCTCAGAGCATGGCCATGCTCCAGCTTCCCTGACCTCCGTCCCAGCAGGGCATTAACCATCTCCTCCTGCACCGTGTTGTGCCACTTTACTGCTTCCCGCTCCCTGGCAATATTTTACATCTCGCCCAGTGATGCTTGGTTTCCTTAATAGCGTCTCATGTGGGATTTTATCAAAGGCTTTAGGACAATCCCAATAAATTATATCTACTGATTTTCCTTTATCCATTGTTTTGTTGATTCCATCAGAAATCCTCTCCCAGAGCGGA
This sequence comes from Numenius arquata, assembly GCF_964106895.1. Classification (NCBI taxonomy): domain Eukaryota; kingdom Metazoa; phylum Chordata; class Aves; order Charadriiformes; family Scolopacidae; genus Numenius; species Numenius arquata. The sequence goes on from NC_133594.1 coordinate 6,349,271, forward strand.
CGTGCGAGGCTTTGCCTTTGAGAAGCTACCTCAGCTTGTTCCAGTCCTATCTTAGCCATTTCATGTTTCAATTAATTTTGAAATATTGAATTATTGTTCTGGATAGCCCTTGGAAGGGACAATGCGAGGAGCGACGCTGGCTTGCATTGTACCTAGGGACTGCACGTAGCAGTCGTACTTTCTGGTCTTGGGCATCAAGAGGGGATGCTTTTGGTGGGATGTTTGCAGAAGTGGTGCTCATGTTGGGACCCTGTCCCCACTTCAAGGAGCTGGGAAACTCCTGGCAGTAAAGGGATGTGCCTGAAATAATCCACAAAAAGCTCCACAAAAGCCCAGCTCACCTCAGAGGACAGAGGCAGGAGGTTGCTCGCTCCCTGTGATGTTGGCCGAGCGCTAACTTGCTCCAGCTTTGTCCTTGAAACCCAGAAGAGTGGGAGTTTGCCGCCAGGCTGGCTGCGGCGGTGGGAGGAGGCGGCGAAACCGGCCCGCCAAGGGTTAATAATTTCCATTGCAATTGTGTCATCTCTTTGGGGACCTCTCGCTCATTTTGCGAGCGGGCGCTGAAAGCCGAGGCACGGGGGGCTCGTTCTTATTCAGCTGCACGCAGCTTCAGAAGCACCGGACGGCCACGCAGCTGGGCTCGGCCGCCTCGGCCTTGCAGATGGATGGAGAAAAAGGATTTGTGTGCCTGCGTGTGCTTGCGTGTGCTCGAGCGTGTGTGTGTGTGTGTGTGTCTGAAACCTAATTGTCTGCTGTCTAATCCGTCAGCCGGGGGGACAGCTTGCACAAGCTCCTTCCAGGCAGGCTGATAAATGCAGAGCTGCCAGGCCCCTCTGCGATGTAGTTTGGTTTAATTGGGATTGCTACGTGCGCGGACTCTGCGTGCGTGGAAGGGATGCTGCGCACGGGGAAGCTCCTGAGGGACGGACCCCTGTGTCCAGCCCCGTGGGGTCCAGCATCCTGGGAAACGGTGTGAGGCAAAGTGATGTGAAGGGTCACCCAGTGCTGGGCTGGGTGAAGTTAAGGGCAGCTCCGTGTTGTGTTTAAACCGGTGACGTTAATAGTGGCGCTGCGTGGTCCTGCTCTTATGGACTTTGTGTCCTGAGGGGGGGATCAGCAGCCCCTCAAGACCAGGGTATACATACACCCGGCTGCTGGCATTTTGGGATCGCCCAGGGTGTGATGGAGAATGTGTTGACATCATTGTGCTGGCTTGGAGACAGTGTCTGCCATCTTCAGTGCAGCCTAAGGAGCTCTGCAGGGCTGTCCCTTGCCCTGGCTGTCCCCTGCCCGTCCCCCCCAATGACCAACACCAATACATCTCTCCAGCACCTCCCAGCCCCCAGCATGTGGCAGCTCAGGGACTCCCCGAGCCACAGTGGCATTTTGTCTTTAATACCCCTCAATGGATTTCCCATGAATTTGTCTAGTTGATTTTTGTAAACACGTAAGCTTTAATCATCCCTGGAGAGCTGTGGCAAGGACTTCCACTGCTTAACCACACGCCACGTGAGGAACCATCTCCTCTTGTTTCTTTTGAACCTGCTACCTCTTAACGTTATTGAATATCTCCTAATTCTTTTATTGGGAGACGCAGCGAGCAATCAATCTTGGCTCACCTTCTTGAGGCCACAAATGTGCTTCTTTGGCTGCTTCTTTTCCAGGCTGAGATCCTCCTCCTTCGGACTCATTTTTTGATCATCCTACTCTAGACCTTTTTTCAGCTCTGCTGGTGACGTCAGGACTCTGCATGTGGCGACATCTTCATCCATTATGTAATTAAAGGCGATGTCATGATTACAGCAGATGGCATTTGCATCAGCATTGGTTGCTTAGTGTGTGTTGGTGTCAGGAGATCCTTGTGTCCTGCCCAGTTGCCAGAACTTCTCATGAAGCTTTTGATCCTCAACTTAGGGGTTTAATAATAATAATATTTAGCCTTTGAGTTTCCTGACTGAAAGAGACAGGTCCCAGTTATTATGGAGGAATCAATCAAACACAGGAATCAATCACTGTGTTTTGCAAGATATTCCTGGCTTAGAGGAGGGACATGTCCGTGTCATTTCATCCCCCAGATGCAGTCACCTCCAGGTTGGTACCCACCAACTCTTCCATCACAAATGCACATCAGGTTTCAGGACAGGGGATTTGATGGAATCACATTTGCAGGAGAGGGATTATAGGATGGCAGACTCTGGCTACTTGTGTGACCACTAGACACCTTCCTCATGGCTGGAAAATCAACTGCGTGGTGCTGCTTTATCACAGGCCCCAGCGGGGCAGTGCTGCAGGGTTTGGAAGCCGAGGGGCAGAAGTGGGGTGCCCCAGCCCAGGCTGGGTCATGGTCTGGTGCCTCCAGCCCATTCACCCCATGCTCCCCGCCTGGGGTGGTGGGAGCCCCTGCCCGTGGCCATCCCCCAACCTGGCATGTGCTCGGGCAGGACCACAGAGCACCAACTGGCCCTGGCCCATCACCCTGCCCTCCTGCTGCTCTCTGCTTCCTCATCCCTCCTCCTCCTCCCTCTCCCTTTCTCCCTTTGCCCTCTCTTTGCTTCTCTTTCTCTCCACACCTGCTCCTCTCCTTCCCTCCCCTTTTCTCCTTCCTCCTCCTCCCCTCGCCTCTCTCTCTATCCTCTTATCTCATCCCCCTTGTTTTTCTCCTCTCTGCCTGTCCAGCTGATTTACATGCACGCTGCGTTGAAGCAGCTCAGCTGGATCTAATGCCTCCTGCCGTGAGGAGCAGAGCCATCTCCGGACTTGGTGCGGCACCTCCCTGGGCAGGGGCAGGGAGGTGCTCTTTGCACCCCACCACCTTGGCACACATTTTGGCCCCTTTCTGCATCACCATTCACTCTTCATCCCCTCTCCTTCCCGTCTACATCCTTTGGTGCTGCTGCCCTCACTGCTGTCTTCTCCATCTCTCCTGCCAGGTCCCTGACCAATGTGCCCGTGCTGCCTAGGTCTCCTCTAGCCTCCCTCCTGATTTGGGTGCAAGAGGATGGACCAAAATCCTGAACCCTGAGAGCTGGGGGCTAGTTTACTGCAACTGGCACCATTCCTGTGGCCTTGGTGCTAGCATCGACCTGAAAACCTGATGCTGAATATTCCCAGGTGGAGCCCGTGGGTTCCCTGTGGCTCTGCCTGGGTCCTGGGGCTGGCACAGGCATCTGGGGCATCTCTCCTGCACCCTTGTGGCCCTCGCTGCTCGTGGAGCCAGGATCAAAGTGCCCATGTTATTCCCTGGCTCTAATCACTCCCGTTTCCATTCTGCTGATTTGCATTTCCGTGAGAGGAAGATGCCCTGATTAATATCCCCTCAGAAGAGCTTTATTGCGATGGCTCCTGCCTCTCTAATTGGAAAGTGGTCTTAACCTTTCATGCAAGTGGCTGGGACGTTCCCTGCCTGTCAGAGACCCCAGGAAGGGTCTTGGTCATCCTGGATTTCAGAGGAGTTGGGAAGCTTGGAGACTAACTCCGCTTCCAAACCGGTGCAGGAACCCCTCTGTCCAAAGAGGGCACTCCTGGGAATTGCACCCCTGGTGCCAGGGGATGGGACTGTCCCCAGCAGAGCGGGTTGTCTGGATGCAATTTGATGGAGAAATGTGTTGGGATAATCCAAAACCAGCGAGTGCCCAGGCAGCCCTGAGCCAACAGCTTGGTGCTCCCCAGCTTGCACCCCTGTGCTATTTAAGGGCCCATTGAGGAGCATGTTTGTGTGGTGTTGGTAGAGCTGTCCCTGTTTACCCTCCTGCAGCTGGGGGGCAGGATCCAACCCGGTAGCTGGGATCCTACAGCTCTTGCTCCCTGGGGAGTCCCAGGCCCACCACTAACCCACACTGGCAGCTTGAAAGCCTGCCTTGCACTCAGCTGCTTTCTGATCTTCAAAGGCTCTGAATGCCCAAGGAAATCGGACCTCGTGCCTTTTCTTCCCGTGCAGTCCCCAGATCCGAACTCTCATGCAATTTATTATCCCTGACACGTGCTGCTCCCGCCCCAGCTGAGCAGAGCATCGCTCTGCTGCTTGTCCTCAGGTACAGGAGCTGTGCCACCTTGGTCGTGGTGCGAAGCTGCTGCTCCTCGCACGCTCCCAATGGCTCCCCACCCTGTGATGCTGAAGACAGGCCCAGGGAGACGCGCCGGCATAGGCACCCTCGACTCGGTCCTGCAAAATCTTCCCGTTGGCTTCCCAGCAATGTGCCCGCTGGCCGGGGCTGGCAGCTGCCTGCTCCAGGCAGGTCCCTGGGTCCCCTGCCAGCAGCTTTTGCTGCTCCCTCCCTCCAGCCAGGGATCTCCGTGCCTGTGGCTCTGGAGACTGTTTTGCCTGTGCCCCTCCTGAGCTGGCGATGTGGCTGCTTTATTAAGACCCCAACTTACCTCCCCAGTGCTTTTACCTCCCTTTCCCCAATCCCTCCCCTTCCGAGGTTACAGAAAAGATTTTCTTCTCTTTTCTTTTTTTTTAATTATTTTTTAATTTTGGTATTTAAGCTGGTTTAGCGGCTGCAGCAGTGAGTGTTCCTGATAAACAGCCCGGGAGATCCAGAGAATAATCTCTCTGCTTGGTGACGGCAGAAGCGCCTATCGCAGCTGCTGGCAGCGCGCAAAAAAGCCGTCCTCATCTGCTGCCTGCTCTGTCAGCCCAGGGAGGGGAGAAATTGCCTCCATCCTTAATCGCAGAATTTGAAATCCCAGCTAGTCTGCACCTTTCATTCTTCAGGTTTGCAGGGTTTTGTCGTGTGGGCAGGGGGAGAAATAAGCAGCTCTTGGATGGGAGCAGGAATCGGAGAAGGGACCAGGAAGGCGTTGGGTGAGCAGCAGCTCCTCTCCCTTTGCCAGGTACCTTCTGGACTCACCACCCCACGACACTTTCATGACACCTCTCTCTTCAGGGAGGTGGATTAAGGCTGTATTTTTAATATAGAGTCACAACCCGCTGTTGGCACAGGCCTTTGTGCGCTCCGCAGGTTTGTGTAGCACTGCTGTGGTTGGAGGGACTATGGACACAGCAGACACGCTTGCCAGAGTCCCAGTGCTGGGGCAGTTTCCCAAGAGGTGTCAGGGAATATATAGTAAAAAGGGCAGATAAAAGGATGGAAAAACACAGGGAAGAGCCAGAGAAGCTTCGTTCTTGCCTCAAATAAACACCAATGACAAAAACGCCCAAACTTGTCCCTGTGTTATAGACTGGGTCAAGTAAAGGAAGTGGGATTGTGGCATAGGAATGGTCTGGATTTATATTCATTGTCCAGGGAAGCTGAAATGCTGGTGCTGGTCTGCAAAATACTGCAGCCAAGCAGGTCTGTAAGGAACCTCCATCTAGAGGACGTGTGATGCTGAAGCCATGATATCTGTCGGGGGTAGTCCTGGGGTGCAGGACAGGGCTGGACATACCCTATAACCTCAGAGCACGTGGTATTTTGCAGCATGTGGATGAAAGGTGCCTCTGCTCCGTGCTCAGCGCTGCCGAACAACAGTGTGGCACCCCTGCACGTGGGCTGTCACTGCTGACAGTCTGCTCAACCCAACGGTGGAAACGCAGTCGCCCGCCATGCTAGAGACTGGTGTCGGAGTCGCTGGAGATTGCCTTTAATGAGACAGGTAAAGCGAAATGAAAAGCAAAATAAGATGCGGGGCTGTGGGAGCTGTCTCGAACACGGCACCGTGACTTTCTTGGGGGGAGGCTGAGACTGCAAACCGTGGCAGAGGCACTGGAGGGGTGATCGCAGGTGGCCATCTCGCATGGACTTGCACCACAGAGCCATTGAGGCTTTTCCAGTGCCCTTTGCAGATGCCTTACTCCTCCACATCCCACTGCGGGATGTGAAGCAGACCCCCATGTCGCACATTCGGTCTCAAAGAGCATGAAGATCTGCTCTGATGGTGCCGATACCATCCCCCTCTCTGCTCCCCTGTCCTCTTCCCCTATCTCCAGTGCCTGGAGTGGGTTTTGAAAGCCCTGGATTTGTGGGGGGTGACTTCCCAGCTGCATCGTATGGATGCTGACAGAAATTGCAGGGCTGCTGTGGTCCAGGGCTGCCCAGGATATTGGCAGCCCATCCCAAACTTTCCATTGAGCTCAGAGAATCTGTGCTATTTCTGTAAAAACCCTGAGCTGGGTCAGGAGGCAGGAAAGGGGCTTTTGCTCCAGCCAGGTCTGTTCCTGAGCACAGAGTGTTTAACACAAAACCCCCTCCTGCTTCTGAGCAAAAAAACATTCAGGCGTTGACTATCAACGTGAGCAGCATTGCTCAGGCAAATGGTGTTTACACCCCGAAGCCTTCAGACTTTCTAGATTTCACCTGCTTCTCTGCAGAAACCCCTTGAGAAAATATTACCGAACAAGGCAATACTTGGGTGGATAAATTGCCTGGAACAAACGAGCTGGAATTCGTACGATCCCATTCTTCATGTAAGAAAGATGTCACTCCTTAAGCAGTCCCTGGGGAAAGTGCCCACCCTGGGGAGCATCACCCCAGGCTGCCCATGGTGGCTGTCCCCTGCTTTGGACCAAGCTGCCCGGGTTTCCACACACTGCAGTGCTTTTTGCCATCCCATCGTGGGGGGAAATTGCAAACAGCAGCAAAACAAGTTTTTTCATTTATTTTTTTTTTTTTGGTCTTTCCAGCCCTGGGCTGGAGGGAAGGGGGATTTGGGGAGTGTTTTAAGATCGGCTGCTGAACCAGGGTGTCGAGAGGGAGGTTTGGGGCTGTATTTCGCTGGTGCTGCGGGAGCTGATCCCGCTGCCAAAGGCGTTTTGGGACATGTACGCTCCAGTCATCATTGCTTGTCCCTCTCATGGCATAGCTATTTCTTCCTCAACTTTCCAGCAAGCTGCCTCCAACCCTTCCCAGTCTAAAACCACGCTGGTTTAGAAAGCCAGTTTCATCCCCGCTTCCATGTCTCATTTGCATGTATTTGCATAGCACACAGGTTTCTGGGAGGGGAGGAGGCGCTGGAGAGGCATATCCTTTATTCCTTTTTTTTTTTTTTTCCCTCCCCTTTCAGCAGAATTGTATTTATTTATTTAAACCCACCAGTGTTGCTCTGAGGGGCTTGTTCCTCGTGAGGTCTCATGAGGGACTCAATGGTGGACAGACGGGTCAGGCTGGTGCCCCTAGGCCCCATCCTGGCACATTTGCTCTTCTCTTGGCTCTATTTCCAAAAGCCCCCCCCCAGTCCATGCCCACCACTGAGCCACCATGCATCCAAAGGTCCCCAGCCTCCTGCTGCAGAGCACGGGTCCCCACCGGTGCCAGTCCAGCATCTTTCTGAGTTGGAGACTGATGGATTTTGGGGGAGGTGATGGACTGGGGGGAATTGGCTTCTCAGGTCTGTATTTTTCCAGTTTCCCAGCCAAATTGGAAAGGCAAACAACCCACCTTCCCCTCCAAAATCCGGGCAGGCGGAGCTCATGGTTTTTTGGCAGCAAATCTTCCCTTCCAGGGATGCTCTCAATGTAAAACGCCCCTGGGACCAAATGCAAGCTGGGTGTAAACTTACTGGAATTACCAGTCACTGTAGCTGATCACACTGGGGCCCATGCTTGCCCGCCTTCCCATGGCATCTCCTCCCATGGCTGCTGCCAGGCCCGGGCAGGGGGTAAAGGCTTCCTCACCCCAGCTCCTGCCTTGCGATGGCCTTGCTGAAGGGAAAGAAAACTCCATTTTTCCCAGGGCTTTCTGGGTGTTCCCTCTCCTGTCTTGTCCCTCTCTAGGTTTGGTTGCCTCCCTGCCCCTCCTGAAGGGCTAGTCCCTTGGGATTTGCCATTTCTCTTAGGAAACAGCAAACTCTTTCCCATGGGATGATTTTCATCAACCCCAGCAATGGCTCTTCCCATCCTGAGAAGGGAACCTCTCATTTCATTTCTCTTCTGCCGTAACCCCCACCACCTTGGGGTGCTGGGGAGGTGGACAACTGGGGTAGCATGGTGTTCATGGGGATGAGGTGACCTCCAAACTTCTCCATCCCTGTAGGCAGCCGCTGGTGTGAACCTCCAGGAACTAGAAATTGAGCCGATGCATATCAGGGTCTTGGTTCTCATTTGCTGGTGGACCTGGAGAGATTTGAAACTGGGTGTGGGTTTTGCCTTACAGGCCATCATTTCTGATCTTCCTTCGAGTTGTGTGAACCCCTCTAGGGATGTTCAACACACACCCTGTGCTGGGCGAATTCAAGGTGCGGTTCTAACAGAAATTAAACTGGTGCGTTCCCCCAGCCTTGTGTTTGCTCCTTTCCCTGTAAGCCGTGTTTCTTCCCGGGTCCTTGCAAAGCGTGGGCTGGCTGTGTTGCATGGTGGGAGGGTTACAAGCTGAGTGGGAAGGTGCTCAGTGCCTGCATTCCTGGTGATGCTCAGGGGAAGCCCTGCCTGAGGGCTGGGCAGCCACCGTAGGGTCATCCTAACTGATCGGTTGCAGTCGTCTGACCATCCCTTGTGGGCAGTAGCACTGTTGGGGTAGAGCTGATATTACTTGTCATAAAGAATTTAAATAAGTGGGTCCAACCAGCTCCACTGCCTGGCTCTCTGTCGTCCCTGGCCTCGGGCAAGTCCCTTTGTGTCTCTGCGAAGTCTCCTTTGCTGTAAGAGGGATGAGATCCGGGTACCTCCCTGCTGGCCTCCCGAGGTGGAATCAGCAGGAGAATATCACATCTGGTGTTGGTCTGTCACCAATGGGGCTGTGCAGACACTGGGCTCCCTTCAGCTGGATTTCTTCCTCCCCCAGGGCAAGATGAGGAGGAGAGACCAGCCCACATGCATGGATGGGGACAGCAGGACAGGGAAGGTGACACCAGCCATCAGCACACGGGACAAGGGGAGGTAAGGTGTGCGTTTCCCAGAGTGGTGAGGTGCAGGGTGTCAGGATGTTGGGATGGGAGAGGACCAGCCCTGGGCACATGGAACCGCCTGGAACATCTCACACCTGGCTGGGGTTTCGTTCTTGATGCCAGCTCCCATTTGTGGTGAATGTGGTTCCTGGTATTGCAGTGTGTGGAGATGAGCTGCTGAGCTACTGACTGGGCTGAAAGCCGGCTCTAGCCCAGCAAGGCTTTGCAGATCTCCATGCCAGAGACCATCTCCTTTAAGACCTGGACTCAGGTTATCAAATCCCAGAGCATGGGTGAGGGCCACAGAACCCATCACCCCAGGTAGGGACGGGGAGGGAGCTCTGGCATAGGACACAGCCCGCTTTCTGCTCCCATGCCCTCTTGCTGGCAAAGCTTTCCAAGCCACCCGGCTCAGAGGCTGTTTGTCTTCAGCTTGACCGTTCCTCCGCCTCCCCCGCCTGTCTCCTCCGCTTCCTCATTCTCGGTGTCGGGTTGAGCAATAGCAGAGCGGAGCCTCCTCGGGATCAGGGTGAGGCCGGGGGGGCCTCCAGTTCCAAGTTCCTTTTTTTTTTTTTTTTTCCTTCTCTCTATTTTTTTTTTCCTCCTTCTTCCCTCTGCACACAAAGACAGGCTATGATGAAACTCCAGCTCCGTTTTGCTTGCAGCATTCATGCACGGCACATGCTGGAAATAATTGTCCTTGGTGGAGCTCTGCAAGCTGCAGAGCGATTTAACCAAAAAGAGGTGGAAAGGAGTTTTATTGCTGTGTTTCAGACTCACAGCGGCCCCAGCTTCTTCTACAAGGTGGATCAGAGGCTGGTGTGAGCTTGGGCTGGATCTACAAGCCCTGTGACCATGGCCACGTAGCGCCAAGCCTGAGTTAGTGTATCTTGCCATTCAGCAGCACTTATTACATTGGGCTTCACACGGCTTTGATCTGCTCAAGCTCAAGCAGAGCAAGCTGTGGCTGCCTCCAATGCCCCGTGTAGCGTAGGCACCGATACAGGCTCAATGTGAACCCTCCTGTTGGTTTCTCCAAGTTTGGGAAGATGCTGCCGTGGGAATTTCTGTAGGTGCCAAGTCGTGCTGATAAGGGAAATATGTTTGGTGCATGCTGTGTGAGGAGTATTCCTCGCAACCTGGCCTCTCCTCTCCATTATGTGCCTTAAATAAATCGCAGATGATTTACTGAGTCTTGCTTTACATTTTCTAGCTGTACAAAGTAGCTGGGGAATGCCTGCTAGGAGTGTCCTGTCCTCTGCGTTATTTCGATGGGCAGAGGGAAGCATGGTAAGCTGGAAGAGGTAGGCTGGCTCCAAGACCTTTTGGAGGTGTTTGGAACGAGGACTTTGTCTGAGCTGCCTTAAGGAAAGGGCCCATCTTTGGTGCAGAAAGACAGGGCAAGGACAGACCAGGCAAGACCACCATAATACCACTTTGAACGAGATTTTATCTTACCCAACAAGAACTCCCCGTCCTGAACTCCAAGATGTGTCAGCTGAAGTTGCATGTGAGGAATGTGCGCTCAGCCCCATTCAGGATATAGCTTGTTCTTCTTTGGTTTGCTCGTTAGTCATACCAAGTCCTCCTTCTCCTTCTTCTCCTCCAATTCACACAACAGTACTGCAGTTTGTCAGGCTCTGTTGTGGAATATCTGTCCACAAAACCATTTTGTTTTCTTCAAACTTCTTTTCTTTCCAAATGGCCAACCCATTCTTCTGTGAATCTCCATGGATTTCTGCTCTTGGTCACTAGGGATCTCCATTATTGTCCATCTCAGCTGGCTTAGTACTTTGTGGTTGGTCAAGGTCAGATGTGACTGTTTTCTGATCCAATTGGCGAAAAGCCCAAATCCTTTTGCATGAAAACTGGGGACTGGCAGCACAACCATCCACCCCTTGGTGAGGACCTGCTTGCCACGGCTTTTTTGGTTTCACCAGCTTCTGTTTTTTAAGTGCCAACTGGCTTGAGGAGCAATGCTCAACCTCTAAACTGTTTTCTTCTACTAGGTCAGTAAGATGTGATCTCACGTGTGCTCCTCAGAGCTGGGCAGAAAGAGGCTTTTGCATTATTTACTTGGTTCTGGAGCCGGAGCCAGACCTGACCCTAGTCTCGCTCAGCTGAAGGCAGTGGTGGGAATGAAGCCCTCCCAGTAAACACTATCAGAGCCGCTGGAGCTGGGCTCTGGTTTCTTCCCAGGCTGGTTCTCATGGCTCAGCAGAGTCCGGCTGTGCTCCCCCTCAGTTTAACGCTGACACGGGATTTTTTAGCTCAGCTCAGCCCTGGTGTAGCTTCCCCAAGCACTACCCACCGGTGAGGTTTCGTGCTTGAGCCAGGCTAACCCGGGGCCAGCCAGCCCTTTGCAGGCGCTCGGTGGTGAGGCAGAGCCAAATTCTTGACTTCTGGCCCTTTGGCAGTGGCCGGGGTCGGCGTGGTGTGGGGAGGAGGAGGAGGAGGGCTGCGGTGTCAGCCCCCTTTGGAGTCCCCCCACCCCCTTGCCCATGGAAACGGTCCCAGCGAGGCTCTTTGCCCGCTGGCAGCCAGCTTTGCCCCCATCCATCCTTTCCCAAGCACAGAGCCCCGGGAGAGGGGGGGGATACCCATTCAACACCCACTTTCCTCTCCCCCTCCCACCACCCGCATCCTCCCCCTTTATCCCCCCCCCCCAAAAAAAATCTTACATCGCCTAAAAAACCCCACATTCTCCCTGGCTCTGCTTTTTCTTGCTAACCTCCACTTGCTTTGCCTCTCCTCCCCTCCCTCCCTCCTCTCCATCTCCCTCCCTCCCTCCCTCTCTCTGGGGGGAAAAAAGGTCATTGCGCAAATGATTAGTCAGAGCTCAGTTGCTGTAGCAACCGGCTGCTGGAACTGGGACAGGCGTGCAGCGAGGACAACGGAGAGGTCGAGCATCAGCCAGGGCTGGGGGAGCCCAGCCTTTGTATTTGCTTTCAAGAGCCGGGGAGCCGGGCGGTGCGAAGCCCCCAGTTCCACGCCACGCACGGGGCCGCTCCACCGGCAGCCCCCAACCGCTCGGCTGCGGTTTGTTAAATTGTCAGCATCCCGTTGCCACCGTGGAGTCGGTGGAGTTGGCATCTCTTAGTGTGGTGGCACCGTCCTTTGCTGGCAATGCCCTCTGTGCTGGTAAGGAGGCTCCTGCCCTCGGCTGAGCGGCCGTGGAGCTGGGGCACGTTGTGTTTTCCTCCCCGCAGCTGCGACCGAGCCGAGGGAACGTATGCCGCTGGGGTTCAGGGCTCCTTGTCCTCTTGCAACATCCCACACGTGAAATATGAAGCCAAGTTCCTTCTGATCCTGCACGAGGAACCAGGCGTTAACTGTGTCCTGTCCATTTCCAGCTCCAGAGCGCTGCAGTCGCTCTGCCTTCATCCCCAGACCAGCTTCAGAAATGTCTCCAAAATCTTCCTCCTTTGCTCCTTGCCCTGAACTCAAGGACAGCAGCTCGGCATGCAACATCCATGGGCTGCCTGGACTTGGAGGACAGGGCAAGGGCTCTTCTGAGGATGGTTGGGCCACATGCACAGTGGTTTTCACCACCATAGTTGTGGTCTTCAAGTGGTTTTGTTGCCGAGGCTGCTGGATGCAGACTGGGGATGGTGCTGTGCGGGCACAGCCTAGATGGTGTGGCTGAAGGGCTGGCAGGAGAGCCAGCAGTGGTGCATACAGGGACCCCTTCAGCTGTCTGTTGGCTGGTGGGACCCTGTGCTGGGCTGCAGAACTGGGGAGGGTGGAGAGGGGACCCTATCTCAGTCCTTGCCCTGGGCAGTGCTGGTTCTGCAGCACCATAGCTCTCTTGTTCAGCCCCCAAATTGCTGCTGCAAGAGCCTTTCAAGGGACCTTCGTGTCCTTCTGGGTGACTGGGGACCCATCCCCATCACCAGCTACCAGCTCTGGAGCAGATATCGGTCCTACACTGGCATGGGGTGGCAGAGCCCTGACACTTGACTGTCTCCATCTCTGCTGTTCCCCTTGCACACCAGTCCTTCAGGGCCTGGAGATCGCTTTATCTGCCAGTGGGCACTGCCTGGGTCTTTGAGCAAGGTGCTCTTTGCTCTTTGTGTGTTGAGCAGTGACTTGGGGTCCTTCTTCCTTCTGGGGCATGTGTGGAGAGTGAATGGGGTGAGGTTTGAGGGTTTGAGACACCCAAAGAGAAGTGAGGGAAGGGTAATGCACTGAAGCAGTTGGAAGAGAGGGGACTGCTGGGGAGGGGATGTAAAACCTCTGCTTGGGCAGAGCTGAGTGGGCTCTGGGCAGGATTTGGGGGATGTCTTTGGTCTCTTGCTCAAGGTTGAGCTCTGTGCATCCATCTAGGAAGCTGTGGGTTGGCGTCTTCAAGCCTAGGAAATTATTTTAGTCTAAGTTTGTGGGAACAGCAGGAAAGGGCTATTTATGCAGAAAATGGCTTCCAATAAACATGCTTCCTTTGGGAGCGGAGAGAAATTGCTGAGATGTGCTGGAAGTCTTTTCACTTTCCTGGGACTGTCCTTGATTGCCAAGAGCGAGCCAGCCACGTGCCACAGCCACGCTGGTGCTCAGCGATGTTGGCAGCCCTGCTCCAAAACCCCTTCCCCAGCTCTCCATCACCTCACGCATGGAGAGGGGCTTTCAAGGGCGCCACTCGCTCTGCGTTGCCCACTGATGCTCCTCTTGGTCCTATGAGAGGTCCTTCAAACCTCTTGAGATTTCCCTCAGCTCCCAGCATTTCCTTCTTTCCTTCTTTTTCTTTTTCTTTTTTTTTTTTGGAAGGCATGCGATTGTAGAGCTTTGGCAAGGGGGGGTTTGCTGGTTTCGGGGTTTCTTACCTCATGGTTGCAGAGACGAGCTTAGCCGAGTGACGTCAGAGTGGCCTACAGGCTCAAAAACCAACAGGGAAATAAAAGCAAGCCAACTAGTCTCATTTCTTTCTTGATTTCTTTATATTTTTTTTTTTCAGTTGCAAATCTCATTATTTTAAAGGCTGTTCCCTGATTTTTCCAGGGTCTGGAAATCTTTAGGAGCTCTGAATGCTCGGGGTTGGCCATGCTGTTTCGGTGCATTTTTTTGTTGTATTTTCCTTTGGAGGTGGTGAGTAAAACCTGCAGATTCGGTCCAGCTGAGTAATATTTCAGGTTATCGAAAACGACAAAAGAAAGGAAGAATGAATGAATAAATGTAAGTCCTCCAGGAGAGGGACAAAAATCCCTGTGACTCACTTGAAGAGACTATTTTTGAGTCTGAAAACACAAAATGGTGCCTGTTCGCTGCTGCCCCTTGAAACGAGCTGGGAGACTGTCACCATCCAGAGTTGGGTTTGGATTACGGGGCAGCTAAGTCCACAAGCCACTGGGGACTATTTTCTTCTACATCTCTTGTCTCTCAGCTCCCTCCTTGTTCCTGAAGGACCCCCAAGGTCCAGGATGAACGATGGTTCTGCTGGTGTTTGAGGGCATCAATGCTGTCCTGAGCATCCATGAGCTAAAAGAAGGGTGGAGAGTGCATTGAGGGCTTTTTCCCCTACAGTTGATATCAAATAGAGACTTCAAGCAATGAGCGCTGTCTGGGATGATTTGGGAGCACATCCATGATGGCGTGAGAACTTACTGCTTGGAAAGGATGTAGGAGGGGAGAGCTTGGGGACATCGTAGTCCTTCCCCAGGCAGTGGCAGAGGTGATGCAGTCCGAAGGGTTGGGGAAGCTTTAGAGCTACTTGGCAAAGCAAGCGCTTGAGGTTTCACCCGTAGCTGTTTGTTGGGAACCACCAAGAGCGGAATGGGACCATTTGTGATCCCTGGCTGCAGAGCACCTGTGGAGCAGGGTGGAAAGTGCTGGGCAGGGGAGCACAGGGAGAAGGCGTGCAGCCTTTCCCTCAGCTCTCTCATCTCAATAAGCTTGTGCTCCTCCAAAGAAATGTGCTTGGGAGCGTTTGTCAGCGATTGCCATTGAAACGGGCAAAAATCTATAACCTCGGGTCAGGCCCCTCTTCCAGGCTCTCATGTCATCAGATTCCCCCCATCTCCTCCCTAAAACTGCAGGGAGCAGCCCCTGCGCACGGTGTCTCGTCTCGCTGACACGACTCAGCTGTAGCCTGTGTTCAGGAGGTCGCTGGCAGACGTCGGCTGTCGGTGGCAGAGAGCTGGAGTGGTGTCCTGGGGACACGATGGGTCCGAGCAGCTCGAAGTGACCCCATCACCATGTCTGCCCTGATGGGTGAGTGCTGAGTGCCACCGGCGCTGCCAGCCCAGGCTCTGCTGTGGTGGGGTGGACGACGCTCCTCGCTGGGGTCCGTTGAGGGAAATCCACCACGGAGTTAATGCGTGCTCTCCTTTCAGTCGTCTTTTGTTAAGGGGTTTGGCCCGGTGCCACGCGGGGAGCGCGGGCAGGCAGCGCTGGAGGCCAGCGGGGACATTTTTGTTCAACGTTGTGGCTCCTCGGTGGAGAGGACGGTTAGCCGAAACGGGGCATGTGTGAGCATGGCGGTCACTGCGCCTGGGGAGAAGCCCAGCTGCTCTCTTCGGCATTTAATTCCCTGGGGCTTTGTGGGAGCACGAGGAAGCTGCTCGCTCCCAAACCCCGCTGGGGATGCTGCACATGCCGTGGCAGATTGCTGCTCCCCGTGTCAGCAGAGTGGGTGCTTGGGTGTCCCATCTGTAACCCCCAGGAGACCTGCCCCTACTCGAGATGGGTTTTCCCTTGGTTAGGACGTTGGGTGGTCAACGTGAGACAGCTCCTCTGCCTGACCCAGGCTGGCTCCAGGTCCTGCTCAGCTTTGCTTAAGCCCAGCACTGTGAGCAGACCGTCGGATTTGGCCATCTCCATCTGCTGGAAACACTCCCCATCTTGCCCAGCCTTTGTTTCCTCCCAGCTCCTCATTATTTTCCATGGCGTTTCCCCCTCTTAGTGTTGTGCTGCTCGAGGCTGTTGGTGCAAGCTCAGCTTTTGGGCTCGTGCTTGTTCAGCTGGACGCTTATCGGTGCAAACCAGCTTATTTTGTGTGCTCCCCGGCACAGGCGGTCCCCGACGGTGAGGCTCGGTCCCGGCTGGACTCTTTAACAGCAGTGGGGACACAGCACGTCCACGTGAAGCTGAACCCCAAAATGGCACAGGGGAATGACGCAGCAAAGGTGAAATATCAAAGGGAGACGGGAAGCGCATGGCAGGAGCAGGGGAAACAGAGGAGAGAATAGCCGGAGCTGACCTCAGCGGGGCGGGGAGCTTGGCTGCACGCATGGAAGGGAAATGGGAAAAGGATACAGCTGGGACCAGCCGCGGCACCCACATGCTCTGCCCCAATGGGGTTCCTGCTTCTTGCTTTGCCCCTGGGATGGGATGGGGGAATGGGCTGGGTTGGGGCTCCCAGAGGTGCCCGTTGGGGATTGCAGTTGAATGCACCCTGTGGGGAACTCTGGAGCTCGGCCAGGAGCCACTGAGCAGCCAGAGGTGGCCAAGGATGCTCTGGGGCATCCGCATCCCCTTGTGCCAGGAGCCGGCTGCAAGGAAGCGTCGCCGATCTGGCGATCATCGGCTCTGTCTCGTTGCAGATCCACCGTGCTGCACCACCGACCCAGCTCCCCGAGTTTGTTTAAAGGCAGCGCGGGGCAGATTGCATCCTTCCAACCTTCCCTGGCACGTAGTGAGAGCCAGCAGTGTCACCACGATCAGGGCCGCCTGTCGAGAAGCGGCACAAGCCGTCCCAGGGTAGCTGCTGTCCCTTCAAGCGCTCTCAGCTGTGCTCAGGGACGGCTGACTTTTTTTTTTTTTTTTTTTTTTTTTTGCATGTGGAGTTTTATTTTTAGCTGGAAAAAACCCAGCCTTTAAAAAACAAACACAAAGTTTTCGTGAAAAATTCTCAACATAATGGGATTTTTCTCTTCTTCGCAAAACTGCCTGTGACATTTTTAAGTGAAGGGTTCCTCCTGGCCTTCTGCTTTCCCCCCTCAATCTTTAGTGAAATTTTTCCCTTCCCTAAGCCTCCCTGTTTTCCTTCCCAAGATACACTCTTTCAGGAGGAACAACAGCAAATATAAAGACTTTTTTTCTGGAATGTTGTTTTTCAAAATAACCCAAAAAAGAAAATGTAGTAGAAAATTTACAAAAACATCCCTTTTGAACCCATTAAAATGGAAGAGGATTAATAATTTTGGTTGTTTCACCCTTTTTCCAACTAGTTTTCATCTGTCCTTAGCTTTTGGTGTGGGAGAACTGGGACAGTAAATGGCAGAGAGCAACTCCTACTCTTTTTTTACTCAAGGGAAAGATTTTTTCCATCCCAGTTGAAGTCTTACTTTAGGGCTGGAGAGGAGCTCATGAAGCTCTTGGCACCCAAAAGCCAACATCTGGAGGGGCTCATGCTCCCAACCTTCTCCTCTCTCTGGGAGAGAAGGGGCTCCAGAAGTCATTGGGGCTCTGTGGGGTCCTTGGGGCTTGGGTTGACCCAGGGTTGGGTCCAGGGGTAGGTCAGGGTGGATGTGAGGACTTAGGAGCAACACAGCAGAATCCTCAGGCCCTGGGGTCTGTTCCCAGCTCTCCGGCAACGCTTCCCAAGTGACCTTGGAGAAGCCACTTTGTTCCTCTTCACCTTCATTTCCCTACCTGGGAAAGAGGAGGGCTCGCTCTTTGCACCCATGGCCTCAGGTAGGTATTTGATCGCTCTGAGTTGCCTCAGGGAGTTGATCAGACACCATTGACTTGGTTGGAGCAGAGGATGATAGTTTTCCTTCCAGGTTAGAAATACGTTGGTTGCTTGTCAAGATGACCTACTGGTTTCTTGGAGTTGAAGGCACCAGACGTGGGGACAGTTCTGTCCTTAGACAACACAGCTCTCTGCACGCTTTTGGCACCCAGAAGCATCCAAACCAGCAGCTGCATTTCAGAAATTTATCCTCCATGGTGCATCTGAGGATCTCACCTGACCCAGCCCAGGAGCCTTCACACCACTTGGCCAGGGATGTGGCACCACGGGGCAGAGCTCTTGGCCCTGAGAAGAAAACACGCTGAGGTTGCACCTTCCACTGCGAAAGTTTGGGCTTGGTGGGCCTGATTCAGCCGCCCAAATTAAACTCATTTCCCAGAGACCCCAATGGAGCGGATGATGCTGCTCTGCCTCAGGTACCCAATCTATCGCCTGGAAAGGGGACACGTTGGGGGACATCTTGGGAAGCGACTGGTGCTCCTGCCTGCGTCTGGTGGGAGCCACCGCCCATCTCTCTTCCCAAATCACAGGGGAAATATCAGGGCTTGTACGCAGCTGACATGGGAGCCTCGCAGGCCCTGGCCATGCAAAGCTGGAGCAGGGAAGGGGAACAAAGCAAACAGGCTTTGTCCAGGCTATTTATTTTGTGCTGGGGTAAGGGATTTATTTTTTTTTTTTGTTTCAGACATGCGATGAGTGTGTTACTCAGCCATGACTCGAGAACTTGTGAGCAATAAAGTCATCCCGAAGTCTGCCAAAAAAAATCTTCTTAGCACACCCACCTCATCACACGTTCCCACTGTAGCTACTTTAGTGCGATCTGCTGCTGAAAGGCGGCTACCTCGCGGGGAGGTTGCGGTAGCCATCTGGGAGCTTGCGGCAATGGCCCATGGATGAACCTATGCCCATCAGTGTCACCTGCCTGGTGACTGCAGCCCTTTGTCAGCCGCATCAACAAAGATGGTGGGCTGGGGTTTGCTCCAAAATCCAAGAGAAAATGGAGCTGGAAAGGGTAGTGTAGTCTGGTGTGGGCTTCTTCCTGAAGCCTGGGCTGGGTCTTGGGTTTGGGGTGTTGGTTTTGATCTTTTGGGATCAAGACCAGAAGTCCCCATGAGGAGGAGAGGCATGGACACCTTCCCCCTCCTGCCCTGCACCCATGCAGCTCCATCAGGGCTGGCTGGATGTGGGGTAGCTTGGGGCTGCAGAGCCCTTCACTGTCCACCGCTGCAGTTTGAGGGTGGTGATGAGCAGTGTGGTGTGTCCTCCAGGCTGCAGGGAGAGGTGGGATGGAGACATGCACCACCAAACAGGGAGAACACTGTTGGAAGTGCCGGAGAAAGTGAATATTGATGCCAAAATTCACATTATTGGGGGCTGACCAGTTCCCTGGGTGAGCAGGCAGGGTGCTGGGTCCCCACGTGTGAGAGCCCTCGTCCTGGGGTGGCCACCCTGCATGTGGACTGGTGCAGCCCTCCCTCGGGCATCAGGTCTGATGCCTCCAGGACTGGGATATTCCTGGAACTGTATATCAGGGCTTGCTGGTGGGGGGAAGCCCTGCTCAGCTGAAGACATGAAGGATTGGGGTAAAAAACAGCCCCATATCAGTGGGGTGAGATGCAGGGGACGGTGTTGGAGACACCCCACCATCCTGCTGGAGGGCAGGAGCTGGGGACAGCAGGGAGGTGGGTCCGGGCAGAACCCCCTCGCCTGAATTGCCGGGGTAAAAGCCGCCTGCACCAAGGCCTCCTCTCCCCACCCCTTCCCTGCGCCAGGGCTCTAAATAATTGATAACGCTGATAAATAATAGATCTTGTATTTGCTCCTTCGCTTTTTCTGTGCCGGGGCGTGTGCGTTGCAGCCTGGCAGTGCTGCATTAGGGTTACGGGGATGGGGAGCGCGCCTCGGCGTGCAAGCACGCCCGTGTCGGGCCAGGGTAGGGAGCTCTGCAGCGGGGAGAGCATTCCGGGGAGATAAAGGGCCGGTTTGATGTGTGTTCATGTGGCGGGGCTGTTTTGCCTTGCATGCCTTTCTCTTTTGCTTTATTTTTTTCCTGGAGTGAAGCCTGGCGCCAGCAGTCTGGAACCAGCCTGACAAGCTTTTGAGTTATGGAAAGGGGGAGGAAGGGGGGAGGAGAGAGAAAGAGGGAGCGAGAGAGGCAGGGAGGAGGAGGGCGAAGGCAGAGGGAGGCAGCTGGGATGTGGATTATTAGGGGAGAACAAGAATACACACAAGAGGCTGGTGGGGTGAGGGCTGGGGGCTACTGGGGCTGGTGGGGAGGGGACGGAGCCGGCTTCTAGCAAACCTTTCAAAGGAGATTTTTTTTTTTTGATTTTTTTTTTTTTTTTTTTGCATGGGGGGGAAGAGGGGGAATTGAGTCATTTTGGGCATGAAACGCAAACCTCGCCGCGTCAAGGAACAAGGAAGTTTTTTAAAGCACCAATTAAAGGGCTTGGAGAGGTCCGGGGCTTTTAAACAGCCTTGGGAAGGGGGGGGGGGGGGGCTGTCCTGGCCGGCGTTCAGGCTGCCGTCCCATCAGGACATTCCTTTCTGCTGAACGCTGCTGCTCCCGGCCCTCTCCTCCTCCTTTTCCAAGCTGCCGTCGAATCCTTTCCAACTCCCGCGTCCGAACCCGGAGAACTTTGCTCCGTTTCATCTCCGGCCGCTCGCCTCCCCCCGGCCCCGGGCTGCGCTCGGCGCTTTGATCATGAGCTGCCTGCACACAGAGCCCCCGGACCCCCACGCTATGCACGCCTGGGACCGGGAGCCAGCAGCCCCTCCAGGGGCTGGCATTGCCAAAAATTTCCACCCCCCCCGGTTGATGGAGACCCCCATCTGCCATCACCTCCCTGCTCGGGGAAGGCAGCTGCTTCAGCAAATTGGTAGCTGCGATGCTGGGTGGAAGGAGGGGGCTCGTTGCTCGGCGGTGAGGGGGGTGCCCCCCAAAATGGGAGAGGGTGAACGTGCCCCATGGCACGTGCCTGGGTCAGGCAGCGTGTTTGGTCCCGTTGGGGACCCCATGCCTGGGAAAGCCACGTGGCACCCACGGGGGCAGCTCCTGAGCTGCTCTGGAGGGGTTCGTGGCCCTGGCAGCAGCGTGGCCGGAGTCTTCACCAAATCTGCCAGAACAGGGGTATTGCAGGAAGAGGCTGGAGGAGCTCCGTGGCACATTTCCCCCCCTGCCAGACACCCCCTCGTCACCTCCCACGGATGCCCAGCAGCGAGAAGCGTAGGGCTCAACCTCAACCTCGCTGCTTCAGCCCATCACGCTTGCCTTTCGGAGCGGGGAGCTAGCGGGGAGCTCTGTGCCCAGGCTTGGGGGGAAATCCAGAGTGCTGGCAAAGGGACCGGGATTTGGAGCTCCTTTGCGGGGGCTTTGTTTGGTTTGGTTTCAGCGCAGCCTATTTAACTCCAACGACTGGCAAAGACGGGGGGGGGGAGAAAGGAGCTCTTTGTTAAAGGCTGAACAGCCCCAGGTCTTTAAGTCAGCCTGTGCGAAGAGCTCTGAGAAGTTGAGATAGCCCAGGGAGGGGTGGATTTAGGGATGGGCAGATTTCACATTGCTCGTACCTCGTGAGGGTTAGTGCACTCAGCTCCCAAAGAAAAGCCAAGCAGAAGCCCTGCGAAGCACCATCACCATCTGCCAAGTCTTTGTCTTCGCAGAGGAGGTGGAAGGGGGAACACCCAGTTTTCTGAAATCTCCATTACAGGTTCCCTATGAGCTGCAGCTCTTCAGAAATACTTCTTTCTCTGGGTTTCCAGGAAGCAAAATGTTGCCCTCCGCTGTTTGCAGCGTAGCTGGAACAGAGAACTCACTGCGTCCAAGCCTGGCCAGCGCTTCACTCTGGTGCCACATCCCTGGTGGTGGCCAGGGCTGGGTGGTTTGCAGAGGGACAACTCCTACCCAGCCTGTAGATGCTGCAAAAAAAGACCACATGAGAGATCCAGTGGTCCTCCATTAGCCACTACTAATGAACTCCTCCCGCTCTTGGGGTGACCTGCTCCCACCCTGGTACCTCAATGCAGGGCTGAGACATGGTGGTTGGCCATGGGTTTGGCTGGGTTGGGTTGGGACTGAGGTGGGTCCACTGAAGACCAGCCTCCTCCCACCTCATCTTTCACAAAATAACAACAGCAAGCAGCTCAGTTGTGCATCCTTGGTCCAAATTCCTCATTTTCTCCCTTTTCCTCCTTGGTGTTTCTCCTTGGTGACTCTTTGAGCTCTTCCTGGTAACTATAGAGCCACGCTGGCAAACTTGTCCTCCAGCTCCTCCCTGCTGGAGATGTAACACAGATGGATTCACATCACCAATTGACTTTTATAGACATCCAACATCTAAATGTTGGGGGTCTTAAACTAGTAAATGGAGGGAGTGGTGTATCTTTTCTGTAGATGTGGAAACTGAGGCACAGGCTACTTATTTAGGTGAAGTCAGGTTTTAGGGCCAGGTGACACGGTTGCATTTGGAAACCTTTGGTGCCTTGGCTCCCTCGGCATCTCTGATTCTTGAGATGCTGCCAAGAGAGAAGGGACCCTTTTCCCCTTCTTCTTGCCCAGAAGGGAGCAGGAGGTGTGGACAGAGCTGGGGACACAGCCCCATGGCCCGTTCCCAACCCATCACCTCCCCATCACTCACATGAGAGGCAGCAGGAGGAAATAAAACACGATTTGGGGCTGGCAGAGCCGGGGAAGAGCGAGATGAGTCTTGGTGGGGAGACCAGCCTCACCTTTCATATTCTAATGCCTTGCCTTTGCCTGATTTGTGAGCTCTCGGGAGTCCTGCTGGGAATTCGCTCGAACGGAGGCACACGCCGCCGTCCCTCGGTAAATTACACAGAGATATAATGAAGGAGGAGAAATCAGTTACTCTGTGACTGCGGCTCCCCAGGGGACCTTAATTCAAATATTTGTGGAGCTGAGCAAGTGGGGCGTTGGGGAGCCGCCGAGTTGGAGTGTCTCTCGACAGGTTGCTCGCAGGTGGTTGGTGATGGGGAGGCAGTGCTCTGGGCTGCAGGATCCGTCTCCAAAGGGGCTTCGGGCTCCTGACAGTGCTATGGGTGGTGTTAGCCAAGAGGGAAGGTGGGGCCATGGTCCAGCTGTGGCTCCGTGGAAAATGCAGGTGGGCTCCACCCTGCAACTGGTGGTTGTTGGGAGAGGGCAGCATTGTGTGCCCCTTTGCCAATGGCTTTGAGCAGCGTGGGGCAATGGAGGCATCTGCCCGCAGCCAGGCTCTGCATCGCCCCAGTGCCACCCCTCGGAGAAGGACAGGGACCTCCTGGGAGGAGGCAGCCTAGCCCTCCTGTGGTTGAGCTCTCTGCTGCCCACGTGGCCGCTGTTTTCAGTAATGAATATAGAAAGGGTTAATCACTACATGGCAGCAAGGAGCAAGCTAACCCCACATTGCTCAACTTAGGAATGAGAAAATCGATTTACCTCCAGCTCTGTTGCCAGCCCATTCCCTCTGTGTGCCCTCAAGCCAGGCTTTCAGCCCTCTCTCCTCCCAGGGCACCCCAACGCCGTGGACCTGAGAAAACAAATGGGACCCAATTTTCCCAGCCAGCAAGCTGTACCAGCAAATGGGGCACAGCTAGGGGGTCACCCCCTTGCTGGGTGCATGCAAGACCCATTACATCCTGCTTCACCCTGATGGCCAAGGCTGTGGCTCCACCAAGGACATGGTGGCTCTACCAAGGACATGGTGGCCCCACCAAGGACATGGTGGCCCCTTGGTTGTGCCATGGTTCTCTTGCCTGCTTCATCCTGGAGACCTGGCATGCAGGGTGAACTGGGGCTCAAGGTGCTCAGTCCCCAAGGAGACGTGGTGGGGTGGGGGCTGAGGGCAACTGCATTCACCCAAGTGCCGTTCCGCACAGCTACGCTCTTCTCCTGCAGGTCCTACCCCGTGGCCCCAGCAGTCAGAAGCGATGCCCTTGCCAGAAGTTGTGCACGCCAGCGTGAGCACAGGCAGACGTGCTCCCCTCCCCGCACCCGCTCCTTGCACGCCGGCTCGCACGTGCGCCCGCTCTCCCGCTCCCCAACGGGCCACTCTGCTCATGTGCCGGCATCACGCCCCGGGTGCGCGGCACTCACATATGCGCGCACACATGCTCGCTCCAAGCCCGAGCGCCGCTCGCCATCCCTAAGTTTGGTCTCCGGATGCCGGGGCTGCCATGCGTGGTGGGGGGGGGACAATCCTGCACCCACCAACCTCCTCGCCCACCCTGCACCCCGAGCCGTGCTGCTCGCCACCGGCAAGCGCGGCCGCCCTCCCTGCGCCGCAGCCCCTTGCACGCTCGGCGCCTTCGGGGCTGCGTAGGGATCTGCAGCACACCAACTGTTGGGAAGGGGAAAAAAAGAAAAAAAAAAAACCAACCCCACAGATTCAGCCGAGAGAGGTTGGGGAAGGGGGGGGAGAGAGAGAGAAAGAGAGAATGACAGACTGCAATCCCCCTTGAGTGCCTAGCCTCATGAATATTAATAAGGTGGTAATTAAAATGCAGGGACACAGCAGGACGGATGCAGGCGCTGCCTTCGGAGCGCTGGGAACGGGGGGAGCGCGTCTTTCCAGGCAGGTTTTGATTCCGTTCTCTGATGAAAAGAAGAAAACGGAGCCTTCAACTTTAATCAGTTTAGAGTTTTTTTGACACGACATATCTTTAATTGCTGATATTTCTGCTCTTCTCAAACCCGGCTCCACCGACTCCAGTCTAAGCGGAGATAACGAACCACGCTGAAGTGCCGTGGATTTGTGCTGTATTTACGCCTTGGCTTGTTTGCTACTTTCCTGGGGTTTCACCTCTTTGCCTGGGGTCGGAGGGCACGGCCCTGCTGCCGATTGCCTCTGCGGTGAGACGTCGGTGCTGGAAACGCAGACCTGCATCTCTTTGTTTAACCCCCACTCCCCACCCAACCTCCTCCGTGGCAGCCTTAGGGAAACCTGCCTTTTTTGGGTTCTAAATCCCTCTACTTGGCCATGGCTGTACGGCGAGCTTGGAGTTGGACATGATGCCACCTGGCCTGGGTGGTGGGGAATGGAGGTTGGGGCTGTGGGTGGTGGCAAGGAGAAGATTGGGTTGGGTTGAGTTGGGTTGGGTTAGGTTGGGTTGGAGAGCAGGTCTCAAGAAGAGACTCTGTTTCCCCTCCCCAGAGAAGGTTCCTCCAGTGTAAGAGTAGAGGTGGCTGATGGGTTGCTGAGTTACTATTAAGGAGGCTTAAGTCTCCTCCAGTAACCAGGGTTTCGAGTTGGGTGAAGGTCTGTGAGCAAGGTCAGCCAAAGTGTTTATCCTTCTTGGAGAAGACAGTTACTGCAGTGGGTCTGGCCCATTGATGGAGTACCATGTTGCTGGGAAAATGAACGGAGAGTGTTAGCTGGTGCCCAAAGGGAATGTCTTGCGTGTGGGAACTGGACCATGTCAACCCAGAACAGGGATTTAGGGGGTGGTTTCTGGCAAAACGGAAAAGAAAAAAAACCCAAACTGCACCCCCAAAATACCCCATACCAGTGCAAATAGTTCTTCTTAGGTAAAGCCTGAATATTTGATTTGACCTGAAAGCTTTTTGGGTTTTATGTATGGGGGTTGCCTAATTTTAACTAGACCTCTTCTTTTACATTGAGATCATTTTTTGAACTGAAAAAAACAGATTTTTTTTGGCATGAAAAAGTCGAAAAGATTCTTTTAGAAAATGCCCAAATACAATTCATCATATGAGCAATGGAAGAAGATGGTTTGACATCTCTGAAGCCGCCTCCCCTGCCCAACACACGTATTTCTTTATTTCTTTTTTTTTTTATTCCAAACAATTTTTCAACTTCACCCTGAGTTTGAGGATGATTCAGCCTTTTTGAATTTTCCAAATTTTGGTAAGTCTACTATTCCTTAAAAACCAAGCAAACAAAGTCCCCCTCAGCTCTTAGAAAGATGAGGAAGACCAAGTGAGTAGAGGACAACGCAAATCCCCTTAGAGCCCCACAGCTGGTGCCTCCATGCCAGGGCTGGAGCTGGCCATGGAAAGACAGCCCATGTTTCCAGGGCAATGGAGGCACTCCTGGATGGAGGATAAAGGTTTTGCCCCACCTTGGAGATATTGTATTGCCCAGAGAGTGACTGTGATGTTTCAAGGAGTTGCTGTGATGCGGTGGTTTGCTCCTGCATCCTTCTGGGTCCAGAGATGTGTCCCAGGTGGATCTCCTGGCCTTCAGGCTAAACTGCACACCTGCACTCCCATTTCTCCCTCCCAAGCTTTGGAGCTTTCTCCCCACTGGGAATGTGTCCTTGTGGTTTGCTGACCTGACTGCACCGAGAGATGGAAAAGCAGAGCTGCAGCATCTTGGAGCCCTTGAGATTTTGTTGCCCAGTGGGCCAGGGTGGGAGCTGTTTGCGTAACAGGATCTTTTCCATCATGCATCTTCCTGTAAGGATGTGGGATGCCCTTATCTACCAGGGGGTGCAGCAGGTTGGGTGTCCTGGGCTCTGCCCCACAGCAGGCTGACATCTCCCTGGTGTCCTGCCCCATGGAAAGGAAGCAGCAGTTCTAGCTTCGGGATTTACTGGATTCAGCTGCTGGATCCATCTCCTTGTTGCTCTGGTTTTCCTTATCTGAGGCAAATAATTCCCCATATGGAGGGATGACTGGTGAGCCTGGGTGGCAGACAGGAGTTGGGAACTGAGCAGAACTCCTTGGGTGGAAGGGCACTAACCCAACTAAAGCCCTTTGCTGAGCACAGGCTTTTTGTGACACTTGTGTGAGCCATTCCCCTGCAAAGGAGAGAGAGGTGACACATCCCACCCCCTCCAAGGAGACATACCCCTTCTGCAGAGCTGCCCCATGCCCTGCAGCAGCATGGGGTGGCCCCAGGAACCCCCAGGACCACAGTTGGACCTGACCCCTTACTGGAGGGAGTAAAATAGGTCCCCCTGCTCAGGGGATCAGAGCAATGCCAACTCCACCACACTCATACCGGGGTGAGACGAAGCTGGGAGTGATTTGGGGTGAACTGCCACAAAGGCAGTGAGTCTGTCCAGTGTTGCCCATCGGGGTCTTTGGGTTTTAATGCATTTTGGGTTGGCCAGGGAGTCCTTTGCTCGTCCCGTCTTGCCTTGTAATAGACTGGGTACCGTGGCTTGTGGCTGGGGTTGGGTCTCTCCTTGCAAGCAGGTAATTTTGCAGGAGTGGCTGCTGATGAGTTGGATTTCCTTGGCCATGCTGGAGCTATGAAATGTGAGGATGTGCTGGAGTCACCATCAAGGGACCATGGCACAGAGGGGACAGGCAGGTGAGGGACAAGGAGATGGGAGCTGCAGTGAAGACAGGACCCACATGGAAGGGGCCACCTTGGGACCAGCCATCCTCAGCTGGGGGAAAGACAAAGCAAAGATGCTTTGGGTGTTTACCGGGAAAAAAATAATTTCTTCTGTTTTTTCTCCCCTCCTTCATCCTCTCCTTTCTGCTTTCCTGCAGCGCTACAACAGCTGGCTTCAGGCAGGATAAGGACAAGGTCTAGCCAGTGTCTGAGCCCCCCTCCACCCCAAACCTCCTACCGCTGCCATCAAGTCTGTGCTGAAGAAACCTCGGGAAATGCAGACGGGGTGATGGGGCTGGGGCCGACCCCAGCTGGTGGGGACAGCCCCAGGTGGAGGGGACAGCTCTGGGTGACAGCCTTGGGAAAAGTGGGAATGCAAAAGGCTTCACTGTGCTGTTACCAGAAAATTTAGGTGGTGAAACACAAATAGGAGCTGGTGACTTGTGTGGGGAGCGGGGGCTGGGTTGGGACTTGGTCATGAGGAGCGCGGGAGGGAGGATACAGGATGGGCCCCAGGTACCGCTTCCTGGTGACACCCCTCCGGCAGTCCCCGTCACCCCCGAGTCACATCCTGCTTGTGCTGGCTCGTGTCTCATCCTGCTGCCTGCAGTTTCTCAATCCCTTTGGCTCCTGCCAGCGTTTCCTGGCTGCTGAGGTCGCTGCGGGGCCCGCGGGGCAGGCAGGGCTGGGGGGAGCTCCCAAGGCACCGGGGAATTTAGGATGGGGGAGCAAACGGGAGTGTCCTTGCTGCCAGAGCCATCCCCTGCTCCAGCTCCTGCCTGTGTCCTGCCATCACTTGCTTCATGCCCTGACTATGGGCTGTGTGGGGCCACAGGGGCTCTGGCTCTGTATATTCTGGTGCACAGCGAGGGCTCGCAGGTCCCCCTGGCATCCATCCTGCTACCTCGAGCCCCAGCAGCCGGGGCAGAATGCCGAGGTGGGAATGAGCTGGATGCTTATTCCCCTCCTCTCTCTTGCCCCGAGTCCCTGCACTGAGCGATGCCTCTGCAGGGACGTTTGTGAGAGCTGGGGCTGCAGAAAGCTGCTCCTGCGGGGCTGTGTCAGCGAGGAGCCCAGCCTGACTCTGCAGGTCCTGCAGAGAAAACAAACACTGAGCTCCATCCTACCCTATTTTGCAGCAGAACTGCCATTTAAGGGAGGATTTAGAGAGGAGACATCTTCCTCTTTCCGATTCCTTCTTGCCAGCGCAGCTCCCCATCCCCTGGCATACGCTGGACCCTGCTCTACAGAGCATCCCAGCAGCTAAAGGGTCATCCTGTGGCTTCAGCTTTCCTGCGCTCTCTCGGTCCCTGCTTTGTGCCAGGTGCCCTTTCCTCCTCCTCAGCCCCATCTCTGGAGGGGCTGTGCTTACAGCTCGCCCGGCAGCGGGGTCCGGGAAAGGTAGCATCCTCCTCCGGGACAGTTTGTGCCCTGGCACTGGAGCAGCCGGGCTGAGCCAGCCAGTGTGGGGATTTAGCGGCGGCCGAGCCGGTGCTTCTTGGCTCGGCTCAGCGCTGTGGTGCTGGGCTTCAGATTTCTGGCCTTGAAGTCCTCCTGCAATGGCCAGGAGATTTCAAGGGGATCTTTGACGGAGCAGGGAGATGCTGCAATACACCATGGAGCTGGAGCCTTGGTGGGGTGGGGGGTGGTGGGGGGAGAATGTTAGCTCTTATCTCTGCCACAGACTTTCTGGAATAACCTTGGTCAAGGGTTTGTGCTTTGCTTGTCCTGCTGTAAAGCAGCACCATGGCTCCTGCTCCTCCTGTGCTGCTAAACCTACTTGTGCTCAGAGCCCGGCCGGCAAGGGGGAGAGCAAAGGGAATCCACACAAACACCAGCTTTTTAGCACCGGGGTTTAGCCTCGGGGGAGCTTTCTCCCCGCGTGTTTTTTACCCAGGCGTGACATTGCCTTTGCTCACTGCTTCCTACCTGCTGTGCTGAAGGAAAGGCTGAGTCCCAGCACTCGGCAAAGGGCTGCCAGCTCCTGCCAGACTGCACTGCAGCAGGGCTGAGCCGCAGCTCCCCGAGACCCCCACAAACCTCGGGGCTGTGGGGCTGGAGCTGCTGGTCCCTCTATGACCCCCAAGCAGCATCGTGTGGGACCTCCACTCCCACCCTTACCCAGCGCTGAGGCCTGTGGCGAGTTGCAGGCTCGGGGTGCGGGTGCCCTGGGAGCATCCGTGGCTGGATGAGGAGCTCCCATGAGCCGAGCCACGGGGACCACGGCACCTGGGGTGCTGCGTTTCCCCATGCCTGGCCTACGGGAAGCAGGACACCTCCGAGGGACTCTGTGAGGGTTATGGCACCCATGTGGGGCTCGTGGCTGGGACCACCGCTTGCCATGGGGTGCTGGCACCGTGCATCCCTCCTCCTCCATCACTCTCCGGCCAGCACCCAGGGGAGCGTGGCCGGGCAGAGAGTCTGGGGGGTCCCGCCTGATGGAGGAAGGGTCGCTCCTCTCCGGGGGAGGTCCGGGCTCTCCGCTCCTTCCCTTCAGGCCAGGCAATGGTTAAATTCCTTTCCAGCTGAGCTGGCAAGCAGAGCCCAAGCATATTAGTCAGATCCCTGTAGGGGGTGGGGAGGAGGAAGGAGAGAGCAGCGAGGAGGGGCCGGAGCGGAGAGCCGAGAGCTGAGCTATTCTCCGGGGCGCGAGTGCAGGGAGGCAGGCGCAGCAGGAGTTGCTGCTTCCCAGAAACTTGATTATTTTTAACCCAGGAAGAAGAAAGGAAGGAAAGGGGGGTTGGGGGGGGGGGGGAAGGGGGAGGCGGCAAAAAAAAAAAAAAAAAAAAAGAAAAGGAGGGGGTAAATCTGGAGGAACTGGAATACAGGCAGTTGGCATTTGCAGACAGCTTTGCGGAGGGGAGGGAAGGCGAGCGAGGGATGCCAGGGCTGCCCCGTGTGCCTCCCCGGCAAGGACAGGACACTGAGAGGTGCCAGCCCTGGCCGGAGGTGCCCCCACCATGGCAGGAGGGCCCAGGCTGCCCCACGCCTTCGCCACCTTGGCCGCCTCCGGCCTCTCCCGGCACATGTCGGTGCCCCCCGGGCTGCGTGCCGGGGGAGCAGGATGCGGCCGGTTTCCCTCCCACCCACCCGCTCACACACAAAGAGGGCACGTACGCCGGCGGTTGTGGCTTCCCGGATCTCTCCTCTCCCCCCCCTGTTTGGAACTGTGGCTGTTTCAGAGAGCTGGGGTAAAGCAGGGGGCTCGGGGAGGGGGCTGATGGTGGACACACACTGGTGGCTTTGGGAGCTGCTGGTGGGAAGCCAGGTCTCCGCATGGCTGGGTCTCGCACAGGCACCATGGGGAGCCCCACTCCCCACATTGCACTGGAAATTGCCTGACTGCCTGTGGGAGGGTCACTGGAGAGAAGATAGAAGGCAAGGGCTTCCTTCTTCCATTGCCTCACCATTGCTTTGGTGGGAGCTTGGCACCAGAGACTGCAGAGAGGCCTTGGTGGGAAGTCCCACTTCATTGCATCTCTGTGTTTGGTCTGTGGTACAAAGCCCTGGACCGGTAGTTTTGAAATCCTGCAACTGGCAGATCTTTGGGAAAACACTTCCCCAAGCCTAGGAGTCACGTTGCAGGTCTGGGGTCCTCGTGCTCCAGCCCTGGGTCAGGGCAGGCTGGCCAAAAGTTTCCTGTGAAGGTCAAACACATTCTGGTCCAAACTCATGAGGTGAAGACCTACCACTGCTCATGCGAAGTATTTATTTCTCTGCAACACACACACAGTTGTTGGAAGCTTGGTGACCTCCACAGCTGGAGGTGGAGGTCTCTGCTGGAGCTGGAGATGCCGTTTCCACGATGCAGAAGCAATGCTGGCTGCAATGGCACACGAGGGAGCTCGGCACTGTGGCGTTGGGACCAAGGACACCACTGTGATGGGACGGTGATGGGAGATGTGAGCAATGGGCAGAGCCAGCACTTTGCTCCTCTGAGTCTCGCCCGGGGAACCCTGCACTGGAAAAGGGCATTGTCTCCATGGCATGCCATGGCCAGCCAAGGTAAACCAAGAGATTGAGTCCCTGGGCAGGTTTTGCCATCCTGGTCCTTTGTAGGACTTCTGCTGTCATCTCCTCTGGTCAGCTGCAGCAGCCAGATACTGATTGGGGCTGATTTTATCCACGGAGCAACATCAGTGCCATGTACCCAAGGGAGAAGAAGTCCTTGATTTAGCAGACATGACCAGACCTGGCCAGAAAATTGATCTGATTCCCCAAAGGCAGAGAGGGGTCAAGGACAAACAGCTCAGCTGAGCTCGTGTTGGGTTGGGCATCCCTCAAACTGCATCCCACGCTGGCAGAGCGTGCTGACTTTTTGGGTCTTCTACAAAAACCCATTTTAACAGAGGTGTCCCTGCTCTGGGGGTTCCAAGTAGGGCTTGTCAAGGGTATTTGCCATGTTTTAGACCCCAGGGCAATGCCACCCCATCCCAGCTGAGCAAGCTGGAGCTGGGGAACTTCCATGTTACCAGCCTGGATCACTAGTGAGGAAAATGTGTCCAACCCGCTGGGTATTCCCCCGTGCCTCCTTTCCAAGCATTAAAAGTGCTAATTAAACCTGAGCTGCACTCCGGCATCTGGAGGGATCGTCCGCCTTTCCCCGCAGGCCGGCCGTGGGTCTCTGCGGGGATGGTCCCCGGTGCCATCCATCCGTGGAGAAGGTCGCTTGGCCGTGCTGCTCTTTGCACCCAAATTTTGAAGATGGGTGGCACAGCCCTGGAGCTGGGGATGCTCCCAAAGGGGCTCATCTGCCAGGCAGCTCCATGGACAGCAAGGTGGGATGATCATCACCCCCAAAACCACAGGCGTGGTGGAGTCAGGGCACACAAGCTCCCCTCCTGACCTCTTCCCCTCCAACGTATTTGGAGCTGGCTCTCACCAGAGAGCCGGGGTGGGCACAGGGCGGGTGTTTCCAGTGGATGGCAAGAATTCCTGACTCTTGGCCAGTTCTGGGCGTTAATTCCCTCCCTCCCGGGAGGCTCGGCCGCATCCCAGACCTCCAAAGGCACAAAATCCCCTGAAGGGCAAAGGGTAACTCCTCTGATGGCGGTGGGGAGATGGGATGGAGGAGAGGAGGGACGATTTTCTTTCCTGTGATTTTGCACAAGTGACCTCCCATCGTTTCCTTGAAACCCAAGGGAGCTGAAGAGCTTTCCCTGCCGGAGCAGTGGGTGTCAGGGTCCCCAAGCAGGGGGAAGGTGCCCGAGCTCTACGGTTCGTGTCCCCACTGCTCGGAGGAGGCGTGTGCATCCCCTTGGCTCCATCTGACTGTCCACCATAAGCTTGAGGAGCAGCTCCGTGGGCACTCACAGCCGAACGCTGCCCGCTGGGAAGTTGCCCCTCTGCCTGGCCACCTCCAACCTCCCCGGGGGACCTTTTCCCCCAGCCCTGCACCCCTCGCCCTGAGCCCCATAACCTGGGCTTGCAGGGGGAGCTAAGCCCAGTGGCTGCACCCCAACACCAGGCCAGGAACCGCTCGCACCCTGCGGCCACCTCACTCTGCAGCAAACTCTTTTCTCCCCCCACTGTGAGGGCACCTGGGGCTGGGGCTCGCCGGGGGCTCGGGGCGATGGAGGGCCCTCCGAAGAGCCCCTTGTGCTGGAGGGAGACCAGCTCTCTGCCGGCAGGGTATTTTTTTTTTCTTCCTTGCTCTTTGTTAAGCTCCCTTTCAGCTGAAATGGCAATGCCTGGGTGTTCTGAGCTGACAATAATTGCTGCAGTCTAGACACTGTCTGGTATGAGGCACGGGGAATCAAAGAGGCCCCTTCTCTCACTGCGACTTTCACACATGCTCCCTCGCTCCGGCTCCTTCCTTCTCCCTCTCCCATGTTCCCTTGGTCTTTGCCTTCTTTTTTTTCTTCCTTCTTTTTTTTTTTTTTTCCCCCCTTGCTCCCCTCTATCTGCCTCTCGCTGAGATGGAGGAGAAGCGTCAGCATCTTCCCCCCCACGCTCTCCCTCTCTGCCGTCTGTTCCTCTCTCCCGCTCCCCCTCTCCCTCGCTCGCTCCTTCTCTCATCTGTCTCCTCTCTCCTTCCTCCACTCTTACCTTTATGCTATTCCCTTCCTCCCAAAGTTAGCAGAGAAGCAGGAGGGGGGGCTGGCAGTGCTGGGGATTTAACTCCTTCCTCACCCTCTCGCAGGCTCTCCTCCCCATCCCAGCCCTTCGCTGGGGGTCCGGGGCTTTGGCTGCTTTGGGGTGCTGGGCTCCCCTCTGGCCCCCAAGCCTGTGCTGGGGTGGTGGCATCGGTCCTGAGAGAGGTTAAGGAGGCATCTGTTGGGGTTGGTCTGGGTCAGATGTAGCTTGATTGGGGTGAAGGGGGCTGGTGCACCCACCTTCCCAGCACCAGGAGCCGTGGAGGGATCGCCTCTTCTCTCCCCCCCTTGCTTCCCCACACCACAGATGTCTCCCGGCCACGAGGGAACCCATCCTTGGGATGTAGGTTGCTCCTTCCAGAGCTGTAGCAAACCAAAAGGCGGTGTTTTTTCCAGCCACCCACCCACCCCAGACCTCAGCAGAGCTTGCCCTGCTCATGCTTTACTTGCAGCAGCACCCAGGCGCTGCCCCATGCCATCTGCAGGCTCTGGCCAGGCCATGTCCCACCGGCATTTTGATGGGATACCATGCGACCAGTTCTAATCATGCTCAGGAATTAGGCTTTTCCCCCATAATGCTATTAACAGATCGTTTCTAGCTCAGCCCTAGACTTCTATTAACCTCCCATCCCTGTGCGAAAGACCCTTTTTCTGTAAAGCCCAACAAAGGATGCCAAGTTTTGTTTAATGTGAGATCTCATCGCAGAGGACAGACTATAAATGCTTTTACAAGTGGGGAAACTGAGGCAAGAGGCAGTGAGGCCATTGGGTCAGTCTGCCGAGGCCAAAGCTGCCACGGGGCCATGTGATTCCCCTTCGTGGGACCCAAATTTGGGGCCAGACCTTTGCAAGCCGTCTGAGCTGCTTGCTTGACCATCCTTGGGCACAAGTGAGCAGCTCTCCTCACAAACTCCAGCATCTCTGTGGCGGCCGTGCTGCTTGCTTACCACGGAAAAGTCGCATTAGGAAAGTATGCGATGTATTTTTAACGTCTATAATGCAATTTAACAGCTGGAAAGGAGGAAGAAAGCCAATCCCATGCAATCAGCCAGATCTCTGCTGTCCACAAGCGAGGGCTCGGTGGACCGGAGGTTTTTCAGTATGGTTGGGGACCTTTTTTGGGAAAAGGGCAGGAAACAACTTCATCCTCGAGACAGATTCTGGCTCAAGGAAGGCAGCGAGTGCAGGACGGAGGCCAGAGGACCCAGCAGCTCCCAGTGTGACACATTGTCCCCAAAAACTACTGTGCTGCCCACATCTGTAGCTGCTGAGTTCTATGTCCAGATCTGATTCCCCGAAGAGCTGGGTGTCTTGGCCGTGCTTTGGCGTTGGGATTCTTTGCATGCTCTGGCAGCGGGGCTTGCAGTGGAAGTTTCTGGGAGCCAGGCTCTTCAAAACATCTGCTCTGCACTGGAGGCCCTTAACACGGGACACGTTTGCCCCTGCCGTCCCCAGTCCCAGGTTGCTGTGATGCTCCCGGGGCTGGATTTTGTGGGGAGGTGGGTGCTGCCAGGCTGTAGCACCCTCCTCCTCCCCTGGGATGGGGAAGGGTGCATGCCCCACACGCTGCCCTCCTGGTCAGCCCCCCAGCACCTTCTGCTGTGTGCAGGGAGAGAGCTCAGCGGTGGGATGCAGGGTCTGGTACATCACCTCCTGCCTTCCCTGCCTGCATCCTGGGCCAGCATCTGCCTCCTGGGCACTGAGATTCTGCTGGCGAGGGGGTACAAATGGCTACTATTTGTGTTCCTCTCTGTGCCATCCACGTAGAAGTGCTCTTCCACCATCAGTAATGAGTCTTTAACAGGGCTGAACCCTAACGGGGACCCTCTGTGGGGTGGGGGCTCTTTGGGCAATAGTAGTAAGGCTTACCTGGGGTGTTTGGGTTGGTTTGCTGCCTCCAAACAGCTGGATGTTTACCGGGGGCCAGTTTGCTGCCATCATTGGTGTTCTCCTTGGAGGACTTCTTCCCCCCACCATGGTCCCTGAGACGTAGAGGAAGAGAGCGAGACTGTCTCCAGCCTTGTCCCAGGAGACACCCCCACGGCGAGGCTCAGGCGAGGAGCTGATTTTCCCCGCGGCAGCTTGGGGGCTGGAAGCTGCCGGCAGCTGGTTCGTATATTCAGGGCTTTGAACACACGCCCTAAAAATCAGCCACGGGACAGCCGGGTGGGGAGGGGGCTTGGCGGTGGGGGGGTGCTCTGGTGAGTGCTCGGGAGATGTAGGACCCACCGATGCTCAGAACTGCTGCCGTTTGCACACTTTTTTGGGGGGTGATGCAAAGTCGGATGGAGTCTCTCTGGGCTGGGAGTGGGGGGGCCAGAGCATCGCTGGGATTAGAAAGGGCCGATGGTGAGAGACCAAGCGGAAACACAAGCACAGGGAAGGGAAACAACTTGCTGAAGGTCATCCCCAGGCCAACAGCAGAACCAGGAATAAAATCCAGGTGTGCCGAGCTGGTCCTTGGGTTGTATTTGCGCACGTGGGTGCATTAACACTGCTGTGTCCAAGCAGGGACCATTAATGGTAGAAACAGTTTCCCAAAGCTCCTCTCTGGAGCCACCCCACAGGCCGTGGGGCTGTTCTGCATCTTGGAGAAGGAGAAAAATGGAGTTTTGGGGTCCTTTTTTCCCTCGGAGCATCCACTGAGCCCTGTTGGCTGGATGGTGAATACTGTTGGATGCCGGCTGATAAGGCCAAGTGGTTAAAAACACTGCCTTTATTTGGAAGCTTATCTCCAAATCCTAATGAAAACAGACACAGAGGGAAGCCGGGAACAGTGGAGGGGGAGGACTCACACCCCAGCGCGGTGGGGACCGGGGCTGGGTGATGCTGAGCGGGGGGACCTGGTGGGGTTGGGAGTCTGGCCGGCTCCAGCACCAGTGGGGGTGTGAGAGATTTAAAACTTTGGGGCAAAACCAAGGAACCAGGGCAAGACTGTTGGGTCCTGTGACTGGGGAGGGAGAGCCTGTGGGGGGCAGCTGCGATCCCCCTCCAAGCGCCCTCCCTAGTTTGTGGGGGTTTTTTTGTGTTTGGTTTTTTTTGTTTGCTTTTTTTTTTTAATTAGGGGCTCGATGAGGAACCTTGAAACCAAGGAAACGAGGGAGACAAAAAGGATAATGTCAGCTCCTGCAAGGCAAAGCGAGCTGGCTCCAGCACCCTGGGGTGAGAGTGGGTGCTGCCCTGAGCTCTCCACCGTGGCGGAGGGCAAAAAGGTGGCCAGGTTGAGGTGCAATAAAAAAAGGGAGAAGGGGAAAGGAAGGGTTTTTTGCAGGGAGAGACGAAGGGCTTCACCCTGCTGGGTGCTGAGCCACTCAAAAGGAGACTGTTTTGGGGGAAGAGGGATGATGGAGGAGGTGAGCAGAGGTTTTTGGGGAATGCTGTGGGGCAGAGAACTGTTATGGTGAGCTCAGTGATCCCACGAGGAGCTGGACTTTCCAGACACCAAAATAGTATTCCCAGACCAAAAGTTGTGGGGTTGCAGGGCTGGGAAAACTGGGGATGAGATGCGTGCATGTGTGTGGATGTAGTCATGGCTGTGCCAAGCCCCATAAATCACAGCGGTGCAGACTGAAGCTCCGTCGAAGGAAATTCTTCCTTACCAGATTTGGAAATTTCCCCTCAGCCCCACCTCAATTTTCCCCACCAAGCGGCAGAGACGCGGGATCCTGATTATGGCAAGTGCAGAACCCTCACCCGGGAGCCTGGTCTCACCGAGGAGGGGGGTTCGCTGCCCTGTGGCACACGGTGATGGGAACCCACCGGCAGAGCCCTATTTTCCCCCCACACTGGGGCTTACCCGGAGCAGTGCTATGGGTCTGGGGGTGCGCACCCCCATCGCCCCATCCCTCCCTCTCGTCCCCCTCCATGCACGACCTGCCGGGCCCAGCTCTGCTGTTGCTGGGGGGGAGAGTAACTTGATATTTTTCCTGCGCGTCCCCCAGAGGGTTTTTTCCATTACACAGGCAGAGCAGAGCGGAGCTGCCTGCTCGCCCGCTCGCCCGTCTCCCCCGCCTGCAACCTCTGGCACCGCTTTTCCAGCGGCACATTGTGCAAATGTAACCTTTCAGCGAGCCACTCCTACGGCAGGAAGCCGGGGGGCTCCGCTCCTGCCAGGAACGCAGCCGGCGCGGAGCTGGAAGGCAGCCCGTTAATCAGAGCCGGCTGACAGCGAAGCACACATCCTGGGCAACAGATTTCTGCTCCCTCTCCCTCGCTCGCTCAGCCTCGCCTTCCCGCTCCCCCTCGCCTCGCCTCGGCTGCACGCCCTGCCCCGCCATCCCACCTGCCTGCCTCCCCATCCTCATCATCATCCTCCTCCTCTTCCTCTCCGGGCGCTCGCTTTCCCGAGAGCTGCCCGTGCCGCTTGGCATGATGCTGGTTGGGGGTCCCATCGGGGACCCGGCACCCCCAGTGTCCCTTGCAAGGAGGGGACCGGCTGCAGGGAACAATGGCAGTCCTGCAACCGTGCCAAGTGCGCTCCGGAGCATCCTGCCCTTTGCCAGCCGGCAGCACCGTGCTGAAGGATGCTGTGCCAGCGGGTGGGATCCGTGTGTGGCTATGGTGGTCCCCAGCACCATGTACAGGGTCCCCCCAGCGGGGTCACCCAGCCCAGGGCTCCCCGTGATGCCTTGGTCTGGGCTGTGCCCCCGGTGCCAGGTCACAGTAATTTTCCTCTCTCTTTGACCACAACAGCAGCACCTTGCCCACCTCCTGCCTGCCGTAGACACTGAACAGGAGCTTTTATCTCCTGTGTGGACAGCAAACATGTTCGGGGAGCTCTCCTCCACTCACACCCGACTTTGTCCGGGCACCCCAGTGCATCCCTTCCAAGCCAAACTGGTCTTTAGTTCTGTGACCGGCACCGACGGCCGCTGCCCCTCGGGGAGGGTTTATCCCTGGCTCGTCTCTGTGGGGCTGCAGCAGCTCATGGCCCCACGCCAAGGCCCTGTGCCATGTCTGGGGTGTGCTGGTCCTGCGGGTCTCTCCCCGGGGCAGGCACTGGGCTGGCTGAGTTGAGGGCTGCATCCCCGGCAGGGAGGGCTGGGGTGGGATGAGGTAGCCACGTTGGGCAAAGTGATGGCCGGTGGTGGCAGCCAGGGTGGTGTTCCTCAGGTGCCAAATGCACCTTCATGCCCAGGTAAAGTCCAGCAAGGAGGAAAACACGGGTGAAGAAACCCCATCGTCGCCTTTCCTGGTGCAACAGGCTCCCTTTGGCGCAGGAGGAGTGTGAGGCAGCGCCAGTGTCAGGCACCTCCAGGCCCTCGCTTTGGGCTTGCCAGGAGAGAAAGACCACCAAAAATGGTCACATCCAGCTCGGGTCCTCCCCAGCTCCTCCCGCCTGTGCAAGACCAAGTGCTGAGGCTTTTTCCCCCCCAGCAAAGTCCCCTCGGAGGCACCAGGGGCCCCTCCAGCCAGGGACTGCCACGTGGTGCCATGACTTTGGGGACAGGATTTATCCCCCTCCTAATTGCAAGTGCATAAAAACCAACCGTCGTAGCCGTGTGGGGTTTCTGGGCTCACAGGCATGGCTGAGCGGAGATGCAGGGGGCACTTTTATCCCCTCCTGAGATGGGTTTGCTTCGCTAAGGATGAGGGGTTTGATTTTTGGAGCTGCTGAGCCTGCTGAGGTCTGGTCTATGGGAGCAAGGGCTCTTCCAGCTGCCCCTGGGACTCATCCCCAGCCCGGCCGGTGGGGCCGGCACTGCAAACCCCTGCCTTTATTTTTCATGTCTGGTTTCTTCCCGGTTTTGAAGCACTAAAGTGCTGCATCGTAGCATCTGTTTTTGTGGCATTTCCAGCCCAGCTGGAAGCAGGAGGCACTCAAAATTCAGAGATGGAAGAAAACAAATGGAGCTGGTGAGATTTCATCCTCTTGCCAAACTCACCAAACCCGGGATGCCGGGAGACCCCTGCTGCGGGCACAGCATCCCGGTGCCTCACCTCTTCCACCTTCTTCCCGCTTTCCACTCTTTGCTCATCCCAAACCATCCTCTCGTTCCCAAATCACTTTCCGGACACTGCACAAAGCCTGACCCTGCTGTCGGAGCCGGGGCCGGGCAGATAATACAGTCGCTGAATTTATTTCACCTTTTCCTCTGGTTGCGAATTGTCCGGGAGCAGATGGCGATTTTCTCAAGTGTATCCGTTATTCGAAGTCACTCACTGAGACAGCGATGGCTCAAACAAATCCCAGGCCCCCTGCAAAGCCATCATTTGGTCTTTCCATCTGCCCAGCCGCTGCCGTCGGCGTGGGCTCGGCTTCCGCCAGCGTGCCGGAGGGAAGTGGGGAGGCAGGAGAGCCGGTGGATGGGGTCAGCCCCATCGCCTTGGCTCTTCTCCCCCTTCATCTCTGCACGGCATCTGTGGAGTCCAAAGCTCCCCAGGCTGTCAGGAGCAGTTAGGATTTGCATCCCAGTGGTTTTGGGGGGTTTGGGGCTGCGCTGGGTGGCCCGCACGGTGCCTCCCTGTAGCAGCGATGGGTTGAGGCTAACTCACTGGGAGCGTGACCAGTTGCAAACTGGGAAGCTGGTTCTCGCCAGAAGAGGCCAGTGGCTGTTTCTGCCGCACCCCACCCCCCCGGCCCCCTCCCGGGCCTGGCTGGGGGGAAATGGGTGCTTTTAGGGTGGTGAAACACTGAAGCAGCCCCAGGAGATCTCATACACTCAGCAGTCCCTGGGGCACAGCCTGGTGTCACCCCCAGGGCTGGAGGCAGCAGGGGTTCATCTGTGCAGGGATGTGCTCAGATTTGAGTGATGAATGTGACAAGGGGACCTGCAAAAGCAGCCCAGGGATGACCGCAGGTGGCCAGAGCCCTCCCAGTGTTGGTGGCCCCTCGCTGGGGGAGGCTGGTCAGGTCCACAAGGCTTTGGCCGGTCGGCATCTGTCACCCTCCTCTGATGCCTCTGAGGGGACCTATGCACCCACGGCTCTTCTCTGGGTGCTGGCAGATGGGGAAGGGGCCAGGAGCTGTTTTTGAACTAGCCCCCTGGATAATATGCTCCCCCCCCCAAAAAAAAAAGACCAACCCAGTGTAATTGTTAGAATGGAGAGAAATGGGGAGAAACACATGGCTTCCCAAGCTCGCCCTGAGCCCAGCAGTCTGTGTCCCTGGAGCTGGGGCATCCTCAACTTCCCCACCCAGAGAGGGGCTGGGCTGGGGAAACGCTCCCCAGCGATCTGCTCCCTCCTCCTGGCTGGACTGGCCTTTTTTTCCTTACCTATCTTCTCTCTTTTCCTCTCCCCGGGGAAGACCCTCCGGGAAGGGGCTGGACTGGCTGGAGGGGACCTGGCGCCCTCTCTCAGGGGACATGTGGGGACCTTGCTGTAAGCAGAACCGATGCAGGGGGGCACTGGGG
This sequence comes from Numenius arquata, assembly GCF_964106895.1. Taxonomy (NCBI): domain Eukaryota; kingdom Metazoa; phylum Chordata; class Aves; order Charadriiformes; family Scolopacidae; genus Numenius; species Numenius arquata. The sequence continues at coordinate 6,389,523 of NC_133594.1, forward strand.
GTGGGGTGGGCTTTGAAAGGTTCACAAAGGGTGAAACACTTTGAAATGCAGTTTCCTCTCCCCCCTCCACCTCCCTCCGGTCTAAACAAATACCCCCCCCAGCTGGGAGATGCCTCCCGCATCCCGCAGGCTTTTGTTCCCAGGCTTTTGTTCAGGGCTGGGGAAGGGGCCGGGACCCCCCAGCCTCCCCCGGGACACCCATGCTGACGAGGTCCCACACTGCCTGGGATGCTGGGAGGGAGGCAGATGGCAAGGGCTGGCTGCACCCCTTCTCACAGGGCGTGGAGACACTCCACAAGCCACCTTGGTGGCCCTTGGTGGCCTCTGGCCACTGTCCCCCTCGCCTGCCAGCCTGCTGCCACTTTTTGCCCATCTCTGGGACCTACTCATGGGACAGGTCCCTCCTGTCCCCACCTGGCACCCCTCCACGAGCACAGCTTCAGGCTGCTCACATGGGCAATGTCCCCACCAGGGACACCCCCTAATCTACTACACCCAGAACCCATGGGACCCCACAAGCAGAGGGGCACCAGCAATGTCCCCATTGCAGGAACCCAACAGAAAAAATCCAAGGGAAAATTTTGTGGGGTTTGCAGAGACCACTTGCCCTGGGGAATCCATCACCTGGCTTTTCATTTACATCCCAAAAGCCACTTTAATCACACCCCGGGGAGGGATCACTCCAGGAATTTGCTTTCTGGGGTAAAAAGTTGGTGGAAAAAACCCCCTTTGACCAGTCAAACAACCCCGATGAGACCAAGGAGCACCTATTGCTGGCCTCAATCCACTGTCCCTGCTACTGACAATCTTGCTCAGTGCAAAAGAAATGCCCAAAGCAGCTCAAAGCAAAGGTGAGACTCAAAACTAAATTGCTGGAAACGAAACCCTGGCTTTGCCCTGGAGCAAAGCCTTTCTCTGGTGACCACATTTGGAGGAAAACAAGATCCTTTGAGATGTCCCCTGTTGTTCCTGCCTCACATTGGGAATTACAAGAAGAAAATAAATACCCTTTTTTTTTTTGGTTGAAAAGGTGAAATTGTCCCTAGGATGGGTGGAAACTGTTTTCCCCAGTCTCATATCTCCCTTCATGTCCCTGTCCCTGTGGGACTGGGCAGCTGATGCTGATCCAGCTTCTCTGGCAGTGGCCAGGGATGTGCAGAGCTTTTCCAGACGACAAAAGCTCTCCGGCTGCCTGATTTCCAGCTGCCTTATCTCCCTCCAGGATGGCCAGGTTATCAGGAGGTGGAAAAGAGCCCAGGACACCCTGACCCGAATCCCTAGGGGCCGAGAGCCCTGGCAGGGCTGGGAGATGGCTGCAGGTGAGGGGCAAAGCTTTGCAAAGGGTGAAAGTGGGGGGCTGTCAGCACTCGGGGGACCCATCCTGCGTGGGGCAGAGTCTTTTTTCTCCCACTGAGGTCTTCATTGCGTGGGTGGGCGAAACCTCCCTGGGGAGCAGCTTTGGAGCCGGGGTGACTACTGAGACCTCTGGCCACCTCCTTGTCACCTCTGCCTATGGGACAGCCCCGGGGATGCTGAGCCCCGGCAGGGCGAGCGGAGGAGGCTGCGGGGCCGGCCGGCAGGGAGGGCAGCCCCGCAGCCGAGCGCCGCGCTTGTCACCCAGACAAGAGATCAATAACTAATTTCACTGCAGCAGCAGCGCCGGTTTTTTTCCGATAATTGTGAGCCGGCGGTGGGGAATGAGGCTCTCAGCACCGCTCCACACCAGCCTGCACCCGATCAATCGCCACACCACTGGGGCAGCAGGAAAACTCATTTTTCTCCTTTTCTTCCCTCTCTCCTGCCTCCTCTCACTCCATCCCTCCTCCTCCTCCTCCTCTTTGGCGCTGGGCTGTGTCCCCACGCTGGGTGAGACACAGGCTGCGGCATTCCTGATCTGTCCCCGTGGTGGTGGGGGCAATGACTGAGCCTCTGGTGCTGCCTCAACAGCCCTGAATTCTTTGGTCCCCATCACCTGCTTGCACAGAGCGTTGGTGCCAGCAGTTTGGATGAAGGTGGCAGAGGAGCAGTTTCACCTCTCCTCAGTGGGATCAGTGGCTCTTGAGGGTGCCCTGTCTACCAGGCTGTGACCTTTGGTGGCCTGTTGATGCCTTTGTGTGGTCCCAATGTGTCCCTTACATTTCTAGTAATAGAGAGGGAGGTTTTCATCCCCTGAATGGTTGGTCTCCTCCAGGGGCATGAGTCCTATTGAATTTGTCCCATAATTACTCTTTATCCTTTCCACTTCTGTAGCCCCACCGTGCCTCAGTTTCCCCCTTATTTATCTATAATAAATGGGGCTGAGAACATCCCCTCCTGCTCCCTCTCACACCATTAGAAGCCACCATGGGCTCCACATCCAGGGCAGAAGGCGTTGCTGGTTCCCAGCTCACAGGGTAGCACTTGGTGTTGGGGTTCCCAGGCTGATCTGTGGGGTCCTGTGATCCATGCACCCCCAAAGCAGCAGGGAGCGATGCTGCGTGCTCTGCATCTCCCTGGGACTGAGAGATGCTCAGACAAGGGTGGAGTCCGGGGGCACCTCTGGATCTCTCCAGTACCAGTGGTTTTTGGACGAGACGCTGCGCTGGGCAGCGCAGTGAGGAAGGCCCAGCAATGGGTTTGTCATGGCAGCATCTTCCAAGCCTGTCCAGAGGGCAGCAGAGCGGTCCCTTGTCCTTTCTCCCCAATTTAAGACCCCGCTCCTTGGTTCCCTGAGAGCATCCCCATGAATTAAACACTGCCTTCACTGCCGAGCGCCAAGCGCTGCCTGCATAATTTCAAAGTTTTATTACTTGCCTTGAAGGCACTTATTGATTGGGGTCCTCTCCAGCTGATGGAGCTTTTAGTATGGCCTGGCCTGGCCAAGCAAGGCTGAAACCTCAGCCTGGCCAGCTTAGCTAAGCCATGGCTTAACACCTCTGTGGCATGGGCACCGGGACAACTCTGCGCCCAGGAGCAAGGTCTCCATGTGCATGTCCATGATGGAGCTGTTTGCACTTTGAGATGCTTTTTGGCTTCTCAGTCTCAGCCCAAGAGCTGGTTCCCCCGAGGCCATGCCACATCCCATGTGGGGTTTAACGCAGAGGATTTTCCTGGGAGGGTTTGAGGTGCCTTTTGGAATCGGGGTGAGGGCAGTTCAGGGGGTTTGTCCCCTGCTGAGACTCCAGGAGCCACTCACCTTCGCCCTGGGGCATAGAGATGCTCCTGGGATTTGGATTTATGTGCAACACCCACTGTCGGGTGCAAGTGACAGCTTCCCAGTGAGCACGTGGTGTTTACACACATGTGCACCATCCTTGCCAGCTTTACCCTGCGGTCTCCATGGCGGGCAGGCTGTCATCTGCCCCTTGGCATGGCTTTGGAGAGGAGCTGGGAGCAGCCGGCATTGCTTTCACTTTCAAGTTCTCCGTGCCACTGCTGGAGGCTGTGGGACCTCAGGAGCCATCATGCTGCCAGCGAGGGCCACCAACCTGCCTTCATGCACCCCACTAACCCAAGCACCCCCAGCACCACCTCCTGATGCTAGCACCAGGCTCCCCCTTCCCATGCCACTGCCAGTGCTGGGTACCACACACAAGCAGGGGCTTTGCCCACCCATATCCCACAACAGTGCTGAGTCTGGTGGCCAGGAACCCCCTTCCAGCAGCTCTTTGGCCCAGGAGAAAAAGTGGTGGCTGGTGGTGAGCACAGCCGAGCTGTGGCTCCGGAATTGGCCACTTCCACTCTCTCCCAGTTTTTGTGCCCTCAGGGACCCTCCTGCTCTTACTCCCAGTTCCCCCCATCCCCGGGAGTCCCAGTGTGTGGCTGTGCCAGGGTTTGGGGGAGCAGGAACGGGGTGGTGGGAGTCCCCATGGCTCCTTTAAGAAACCCACAACCGGCTCCAGGAACCAGCTCAAGGTCACAGCGGGAACCTGCGGACTTGGCAGCGGCAAGCGAGGGAGGAGGGATGGAGGGAGGGAGGGAAGCAGGATGAAATCACAGCCAGGGAGAGGGGACGGCTGGCGGCACAGCCAAGGGGAGTGGGAAGGTGGGGTGCAGCAGAGCAGGGTGTGCAGGGGGGGGTGTCCCACCTGTGGGTGCCCCCTTGGGATCACTGAGGCTCAGACCCTGGTGTCCCTTGGTGCAGAGCCCTGTGCCCTCCGCGGTGCTGTCTGACGTGCCCATGACTGTCCCAGACGAGGAAAGTCCCCTTGGGCCCCCAGAGCCGCCCCGGGAATGCTGGAGTCACATCCTTCCCACGGGACTTCCCAGGCTCTACGGGAAGTTTTCCAGCTCCTGCAGGAGAGAGCAGGAGGGAGCTGCTGGATGGGAAGGTCGGATCCTGCAGCGGCTCGTGGCAGGGCCCACTTCCAAGCTCTTACCTTATTTTCTTTTTCCAAGCTGGCTTTCTTCTCAAAGCAGCAGCTCCTGGAGTCCCGTGATCACTGCCGAGTCTCTGCCTTCGTTTCAGGCCAGGAGGATCTTCGGAGCCATCCTCGCCGCAGAGCACAGCGGGTTAAAAAGTAAATCTTTAAAGGCTCAAAACCCAGGAAGTTAATAAAAAATAAATAAAAAGCCCTCAACATTTCATTGTTTTAATCTTTGGCATTGAAACAAATCTCACAATTCTGGGTGTGCTGACCCGCCCTCTGGGCAGGTGAAGCTGGGTGAAGTGAAGGCAACAGAGATGAAGATAAACCCTCTCCAAGCTATGGTGCTCAGGGCTGGGTTGGCCCAGCCCCTCCCGGCCCCGGGGCCTGATCCTGCCCCACGGATTGGAGCACATTTACCCCTGTGGGGAGCCACTGGCTTAACACATCGGGGGGCTTTCAGGGGACAAGCAGGAGCAAACCTCCGGCAGACCTGACGCCGGGCTGGGGTTGAGCTGCGGCTCCGAAGCAGCTCTTTCTGGGGTTGGTTTGGCGATACCCGATTTTAATTTTCATCAGCAGAATTAATCTGTGGAGTTATTTTTCCCTTCTTCCCCCTCCCCTTCCTCTCCTCCCTGCTTTAGATGGAGAATTTGATCATTTCTCTGAGGAGCTCGGCACCATTAACATTCATTCCCGATGCGTGTGAGCCATGCTGCATCGCCAAGTGGTACCCGACCCAGCTCAGAGGGGACCTGGGCACCGGCTTCTCCCCCCACAGCCCGGGCTGGGAGACCCCCTCTGCCCCCCCCCCAGCTCCACAGCGGGCTGCCCTGGCACAGCAAGGAGGGTGGGATCCTCTGGCTTTGCTCCGCCGGAGTTTGGGCTTTCCAAGAAAAGAAAAGCTGAGGGGCTCTGGGAAGAGCACCCAAACCGGGAGCCAAGGTCATTGGCCAAGTCTTGCAAGATTTGGTGTTTTAAGTCATGCAGATTGGTAACCCTGGGCTTTCCCAGAGTTGTGTAAATTTGCAGGCTTTGGGTTTTCATTAATAAAGGTTAAGTTATAACTTACTATTATTATTATTATTATTATTAAATATTATTTATTATTATTATTAAGGTTATTAAATATTGCAGAGCAGGCTGCTTTCCCCAGGGAGCCACAGTCAGCACAGCCTCACCCAGCCAGCACCGCGCTGGCCGTGCACCCCAGCTCTGTACACACTATAGGTCTGTGTGCTATAGATCCATCTGCAACGTATGGAATCTATCTGGGAAGCAGCCTGTGCTGAGACTTTGCTTTCTTTCCTTAGTTGAGGTCTGAAGGGGGACCAAGGAGTCGAACAAATGGGGAGGGAGGGAACACGGAGCCTCACGGGTTTAATGTTTGGTTGGAGTGTGGTGGGGAGCATCATCACCCATGCCCAAAACCACATGGTTTCACCCCAGGGCTCCCCAAAAGCCTTTTCACCCCCCATTTCAGGCTCTTCTCTCCTCTGCATCTCCCTGAGCAGCAGCACTAACCCACCGGCTTTGCATCCGAAGGGATGCTGGTGGGCAGCAGCCGCTCTGGGGAGGGAAAAGGGACTTTTGCAGCAACTGCTGCCCTTCGGATTTAATTGAAGGCAGCGGTGGCAGCGCCTGCCTGTGTGCAGGCACAAAAGCCCACCTGCGCCCACCACGCTTAACCGTTTCCTTCCTGGACACGAGCCCTGCTGGGGTGTCCCGCCTGGGAAATGAAATCAGCTCCGAATGGGAAGTGAGACTGAGCCAGCAAGAGAAAAAAAAAAAAAAAAAAAAACAGCCGAAGAAAAACAAGTTCAGAAGCTGGAACGGAAAATAAAGGTTAAACCCTGCGTGTGCTGCCATCCCCGTCACCCCACAGCTCGTCCCAGGCAGGAGCAGAGGCGAGAACGAGCCTCACGCTGCCACATGCCCTTAGCCACAGCTGAGACGGTCGGTTTGTCCCACCACGGCTGTGCAGAAAGGGGTGAATTTTGCTTCAGCAAGATTCCTGCTTCAACGCAGCCCTTCTTCTTTGTTTTTCTCTCTTTTCTGGCTATGGAGAAGGGAGCAGCCGGGTGCTGAGCCTGCCACAGCCCAGCCGTGCTGCCGGGCGAGGGCAAAGAGGCGTTAGCTGAGACGAGGAGCCGAGCGCTTTATTTTTAGTCTCAGTTTAGCAAGTATTAATTAATAAGAGTGTAAATGCTAATGCTGAGATGACACAAACTGCGTTGCCTGAAACGAATGTTTGGGACTTGTCTGAGGCAGGATTTAAAGCCGAGTGGGTTCACAGGGACTAAATAATTGCTCAAACTGCAAGGATAATCTGAGCCTGGTTGATACCGCCGAGCCCGGCATTGGCTGTGCTGCCATGGGATGTACCAGGGGCTCCGGGGCTGTGCCAGGGTCTCGGGGCTGGCTCCCCGGTACTGCCTCTCCATGTCACGTCAGCTCATCCCTCCCTGGCAAAAACTCCCAGGAGGTTTTGCAAAGTGTGGGTCACTTTAAGTCTCTCCCCACTGAGGTTGAGTGGGTGCGGGGTCATGCTTTGCAGAAAGATTTATCATCCCAGTGAAGACCAACTTTGGGAAAAAAAAATATCCTTTTCCCCTGGGCAAATCCCTGTGTCCTGCCTGTCCCTGGCCCAAGAGCTCAGCTTGGTCGAAGGGAGGGGAGGAGGCTTAGGAGAATGAGGGGGTGAAGAAATACCCCTGGGCAATAAGACATGAAAAGTTTTGGCCCATCAGCAGCACCATGCTGGTTGGGTTTGTTGGCATCAGAGAAATGAAGAACTGGAAGTTCTGTCAGGGTTTAAGATGCAAAGCTGCGGTGTCCAGGGCTGGAGACCTCCTGCCCATGGGGGGGTGGCATGGTGACCAGCGCTGGGGGCACAGGGAGAAGGAGGGAGCAGGGCTGTGTGCGGGGACTTATCCTGCCTGAGAGGTGGTTTGGTAAGTTGGAAAAAAACATTTCCGTGGGTTGTGGCCCCTGCACTGTGAGCTGGGGCGAGGGTGGCTTCGGGTCCCATGGAACCCAGTGGGGCTCGGGGTGGGGACATGTTTAACCTCATGAGCGGGGCTCTTAAGTCTTTCCAGAGAGGCAGGCACTCAGTCAGGCCTGATCCAGGCCAGGTTTTCTTCCTTCTTTCTCCTCTGAAATGAAGGCAGGAGGGAGCTGCTACCTGCCTGACAGGCGGCTGCTGCTGCTCCTACCAGCCTCCAGCAAGTCCCACTCACCTGGGACAGTGGCGAGGAGAAGAGTGCAGGAGGCTGAGCAGCGTGTCCAGTGTGAACTGGGCACATGCCATGCACTGGGAGCTAGGGAAACTGCTGAGTGTGTGCACTGCATCCTCCCACTGCACACACTGCATCTTCCCAGTGCTCCCTGCATCCTCCCAGTGTACATTCTCCATCCTCCCAGGGCTCACTGCATCCTCCCTGGAGTGCTCTCTGCATCCCCCAGCCCATGAGCTGCAGACACCCCATGGGGGGAACTGGGTCCCCCATCCTTCCCATGCCAGGAGGACTCACTCCCTTCACCCAAGGGTGCTATTATGCCATTTTGGGAAAACTGGAAAGGGCTGAGCTGTTTTTCTTCAAAGGTCTGGAAGGATACAGCATTGTGAGCACGCAGGGAGGTGTCACATTCACCAGGGTGCGATGGGAGACATGGCAGTTCAAGGCTGGGGGGGGCTGTCACTGGGTGGGATGTTGGGGTGCCGCATCAGGGCTCAGCAGTGCCAGAAAACCCCTGGTCTAGGGATTTGGGTGACCCACTGGAGCCACCCTGGTCCCCAGGTCTGGGTGCTTGGCTGCCACCACCTGCAGTGGTGGGAGCTTGGGAATTAAAGCAAAATATTCTCCCCCCGCTCCCCCCATCCAAGCTGGCAGGGAGCCCTGCACCAGGGTCACCCCCACCTGCACAGCATGGTCCTGGGCAGGCAGCGCCGTGGAGCCAAGGGGTGAGGAAGCTCCAGGCTGGCCCCTCACAACGCCTCGCCATCCCATGGGGATCCAGCCAGGGTGGAGGGTGGGGGGGGCACATGAGAAATCCTCACCTACGGCAACACCAAAGCCCCCCGCTGCATTACGAACCCCTCCCTGACCAACAATCGGACTGGGCCCTAACATCGGGCCCAAGGTGCCTTCCCACGATGGGGCTGGTGTAGTTTGGTTCACGGGGGAGGGATGCGCGGGTGGGATGTGTGGCTGTGCTGCGGGTGGGATGCGTGGCCGTGGCTCAGGCTAGGCATGACCCCCTGCTTGGGCTGACTGTCACCCCCTGCTCGGGCTGGCTCCCCGAACAGCCGCTGCCACGCTGCTCTTCCGCGGCTCCGTTCGTATCATCGAATTTTAATTTAGTTAGTTGAGTTCTTTAAACAGTGTGAACTTGCTAAGTGCTTTGCATATTTTATACTCATGAGTAACATTTATCAAACAGAAAGTACAATTAATCAAAGAGGGGAGCTTTTGTAACTCGGAGCAGTTTGTATTCTCCCTCTTTCTCCCTGCCGTGCGCTTTCCTCCGTGTCTCCCTCCTCTTCCTCCCTGCTGCCCTGCACGACCACGGAGCCAGGGCAGCTTCACTGTGCACTATACACATGTATACAGAGTACATACTCTCTCTCTCTCTCTCGCCCTCTTTCCACCCACCATACCATGTACGCCATACATACATATATAAAAATATGGGGGGGGTTTATATATATTTGTGTGTGTGCATATATCTATGTGCATATATTTATATACCCATATTGGTCTGTCTGGTGTGTAAATATATGTGTATATATGTATGGTTTATATAGTATGCTGTACTTATATGTATGTATATATAGCTAGGCATAAATGGTCCATGTACATTATATAGATGTGTATACACACACACACATATACACAGTTATACTCACAATATTATACACACAGTGTATAGAGATAATTTTTATATATATACACACTGTATCTATTATCTACTATCTAGTAAAAAGCAGTTTATGGTATTTGGTATACATTACACTGTATATAATGAATACATTTTATATACTTAGAGTTCCTGGGGGGTTTCAGCAGTGTCGGCGAGAGACAGCGGTCAAGGGAGTGAGGTGGGATGGACGGTCCCCAGCCCCAAGCCATGCTGGGTGGCTGCCTGGCCAGCAGAAGCATCTGACCAGTTCCTTTTGGGGACAGGAACCGGTGACAGGGACACAGAGATCCCTGAGAAGCCTCCTGGGCACGAGTACGCCCGCAGCCTCTCGGCCCAAGCCCCCTCTCCTCGCCAGGTGCTGGGGGTGAGCTACAGACCAGGGGTTGCTTTTTGGGACAAACAGCAAAGGGTACGCTGGCTGCTGTCCCCAGGACATCTGTGTTTATTGTATGGGCAGCATCACCCAAACCACATCGGGTTTTGGCTCCAAGGGCCCCGGAACAATGCAGGGGTGAAGCCTGTGCCGGTACCTGGCAAAGGGTACACAGGTGCTGGAAGATGAGAGGTGACAGAGCATGGCTGGCGCAAAGGGACCCGCGTCTCTGCCGCCCCTCCAAGCGCCTTGACGGCTCTCGGTGAGCGAGGAGAAGCCCTGACCTAATTTATTCCGACTTCCCAAGCCTTGGCCATGGCGCGGCGGAGGCGGCTGAAGGAGCCGGGCAAACGTGGACGCAGGGGCAGGTTTGGCCAGGGTCAAACCCCGCTGTCTCAGCAGGGCAAGGGAGGTGGGAGCGTCCCACGAGGTTCCCAGCTAAATACCTCAGGGCTCTTCCCAGAGCCTCAGGGGACTTCATTGCTCTATTAATTGCCATTAATGGCAGCAAACGGGGCAGCAGGCACCCACTCGGACCCGGGTTAAACGCCAACGAGGGAAGGGCTGTGCCGACGCTGCAGGACCTGCCTTGCAAATCACCTGCAACAACATGTGCCGTCCTGGTCACCTCTTCTCAAAAATGATGGTGCAAAATTAATTAGAATTAATTAATCAGAAAAGGGTAATAAGGGTGATTAAGCACCTGGGGAAAAGAAAAAAAAAAAATATTCCTGAAGAGCAATTGCAGCGCCGGTGATTACCTTGAAAGGCGGCAAGTGAGCGGGAGCAGGAGGAGAGTGTGCAGGGAAACAAATGGGCTGGAGAAGGGGGTCTGGGGGGGTGTTTTCTGTCTCGTCACACAAGGAATTACCGAGTGACAAGATTGAAACCGGTCAGAGGAAAAGCATTTCCCGGCAGCAGGGACCACGGGGAGGCAGCTGAGCTGAGGAGGGGAGCGGGCGGCTCTGCAGCGCGGTGCTGCCACGTTTTTGCAGACTTGGCTTTGCACAAACTGGCCCCAAGGTTGAACCCGTCTCCAGCAGAAAGCGGGACTCGATAGGGCGTCCTCGATGGTGGCACCCTTGTCCCCAACCCCAGCACTTTGCCAGGTTCAGAAGCATGGCAAGACGAGGGATGCTCAACTGATTTCTTTTTCCTCTCTTAATTTTCAGCTGCACTCTGTTGCCTTACTAATAATAATATAAAATCAAAGGGAAGGCTGCAAGCGAGACTGGCCCCAGTTCAAGGCAATTGCTGCAGGTTTCATTGAAACCTGAAGGGCCGATGTGGAACCCCAGCCCCAGGAGGGTGGGGGGGACAGGAGCACTGTCCCCTCCCTGTCACTGCAAAGGGCCTTGTTGGCAGGGAATGGTGGAGGAGGTGGCTGGGGCTTAATGGAAAGGGTCTTCAGGAGCCCCAGTGCAGTATGGTGAAAAAAAGGAGAAAAATGCCTTTTTTTGGGAAGCAGGGGGAGTAAATAGTGCAGGGTCCCATGGAAAATAGGTGGCATGGAGGGCATGCAGATGCCTCGTGGCCTGCTTGAAAACCCAGGTGACAACCAGAGTAACGCAATGGTCACTGGGGGCTTCAGTGAGGGGAAACCTGGTGGGGTTTGGTCATTCAGGTGCTTGTGCATGGGGGACACTTGGTGCCAGCTCCCTCCTGTGCACCTCCCCAAACACCACGACATCCCGGGAGCAAGCGGGTGCTGCTGCCCCGTGCTCAGTGTCCCCTCCCTGGTGACAGAGAGTCTCATTTCTTGAAAATCTGGTGAGCAAAATGGGGCAAAAGGAGTGCTTCCTGTGCTTAGAGATGCTCTCACCGCATTCCCAACTCCACAGCCAACCAAACACGCGCGCCCGGCCCCTGCCATCAGCCCCCCGGCTCAGGTCACTGCCACCAGCAGCGTGCTCAGGTCCTTGAGCAGGGACTCGGGGGACACAGATGCCCAAACGCTGTCTGGGGTGACATCTGCTTGCCTGAAGGTGGGGTCTCCCTTCACCTTCCACATAGACATTGTGGAAGGATGGCAAGGGGCTCTGGCACTGAGGCTGCATCCTGGTTGTGCCATGGATTTTTGGATGGCAGCGGGGTGAGCAGGTCTGTTTTGGGGACAGCAAGTCCTTCTTGGAGCACCATTAGGGCATGTAAGTGGGTGCCAGCTGGCTGGGAACGGGGCCCCGCTCCCCTCGTGCCATGTTGTCCCCATTGCCGCTGCTTTCTGACCGTTTTGGGTGATTTCAAGCACATTTTGTTCCTGAAGGTTTTTTGCCCGTCGGTGTCCGGGGGAAGGTGAGGGAGGGTCCGGGGCCGTGCTGAGGGGAGGACTCGGCCCCACGGGGTGGCCGCAGGGCGTTGTGCGGGGCCGGTGTGTGCCCCCCCACACCCCCCGCAGGACGCGGCCGAAGTTCCCCCGGCAGCGGCGGCGGCGCAACGGCGGGTCAACAGCGCCCCCGCGCGGCCGCGGCGGGACACGGCGGGAGGGGACGCGACGGGACGGGACCGGGACGGGACGGGACAAGGACAACGGCGGGACCGGGCCGGAGGCAGACGGGCAGCCCGACCCCGACATCTTCTCGGTTGCCAAACCCCGGTGTTATTTTTCCCGGTCACCCCGACCCCGCCGTCCTCACCGGCAGCCCCGGTCCCCGCCATCCCGGTGCCACCCCGCCGTGTCACCGCCGACGGGCTGCTGCGGCCATCTCCGCCCCCCCCCCCCCCCCCTCCCCGGCAGCCGCACGGTGCCGGGCTGGGGGCCGTGACAGGGGTCTGGGACACTGTCCCCGAGGGGGCGGCACGAAGCCCCGCGGGGCAGCCCCGGGGCCGCTCGGGACAGGGTGCGGGAGCACGTCGGGGGCGCCGGACCCCTCAGCGGGGGGAGAACGGGGCCCCCTTGCCCGCGGCCGCCACCCGCTGCCGCCCCGGACCCCGTCGCGGGTCGTCCCAGTCCGTCCCAGTCCGCCCCACACCGTCCCCCCCCCTTCCCGGGGCGCCCCCCAACGGACAGCCGGTAGGAGAGCGGGTGAGGGCCCGCCCCCCGGGGATGACCTCACCCTGACGTCACCGCAAGCGCCGCCGTCTGATTGGTTCTCGCGGCCACTCGTCACGCCGGGGGCGGAGGCAGGGACGGGGTGAACGGACAGAGCACGGCCGCCGCCTGAGGTAACCGGGGGTCGCGGCCGGAGGGAACGGGCGGCACCGGGCACCACCACCACACACACCCCCCCCCGCACCCGGGGCCGCTCAGCGGCGGGGGGGGGAGGCCGGGGGAGCGGCCGGGGCCGGATGCGGCCCAGCCCGGCGGGCTGGGGGTACCGGGGGAACGGCTGGTGTAGGCCTTGAACCAGGAACACCCCCCCCGCCTTGCACCCCCGCGGCCAGGGCTGGTATAACGCCCCCCCCTCACAAACCCCCAGGGATGGGACCCCAGTGCCCCCCCATCGAGGTGCACCCTCCCCCCCCCTCCCCTCCGGCTCGTCCTGGGGACCCCTGGACCCGCGCACTCCCTTTCTCTGCCTGCAAAAGGCCCCAGGGGTCAGGGAATGGGCCCCACACGGGGGTGACCCCCCACCTCAAAAGCGGGGTTGGGGGGGGGGAGCTGGTGGGACCTCCCCCCAGCCGCAGAGGTCTGTGGGGTGAGTACCAGCCAGCAGCTGCCATGTTCTGGGGGCTCTCAGGGCAGCGGGGAGACTCCAGCACCTGGGGGTCCAGGGTGGTGGGTAGCGTGGTCCCACTGGGTGCTCTCAGTCTGTGCTGGTGGCCCATGACACCCTGACAAACGTTATCGGGGGGGTTGCCCAGCCGAACCCGAGGAAGGGGTGACACTGCAGCCAGAGACGGGAGGGTGAACCGGGGTCCCAGTCCATGAGATCAGACGGCAGCGCTGCCTAAAGCAGGGCCAAAACCCTCCACGCACTGGCTGCCCCAGTGGCTCAGCCTCCTGCCGCCTCAGAGCAGTGGGGGCAGCAGTAGCTCCTGCCCCCCAGGAAGGTGCTCACAGGGTCAGGGTGGCTCTTACCTCTGGCTCCCTGGCGCTGCGGTCGGCCTCGCTCACGCTTGTTGGCCCAGAGGGGTGATTTGGGACTAAAATCACGTCTTTTCCTCCTGTAGATCACAGCGCAGACTGGCTCCCGGCACCACCGCGCCAAACTGGATTTCAACCGGTGATCGGCAAGGTGAGGTGCTGCATCCCCATGCTTCGTCCTCGGGCTGTTCAGGACCACGCGGGGCCACCAAAACTGCCTTAGAAAAGGTTTTGTGTCTAATGGGATATTTGCCAGCAAATTCAAGCCCCGAACACTATATATTTCTTTATTTGTAAAGATGTTTGAAGTCCTTGAATTTACCCTTTGGCCACCTTAAATCTAGTTTCTAATCCCCAGCACAGTTAATCAAATCCACAGTGGTTTGAATTATGAGATGTCTGAGGGGGGGATTTATAGCTTGTATTGCTGATTATACCTTGACTTTATTATATTGCAAACATCTAACTTACGGTCACGGCTGAGATTTACAATCCTCAGGTAGGTGCTCGGGAACTTCTAGTGACTGTAATGGGAGGTGACTGGTGGGGCTGTTGCCACAGATAAACATGTAATCTGTAAAACGTTAATGCTCTTAAAACAGGAAGAGATGAGGCAGAACAGGGGGAAAGGGTGTATCAGCTTAAAAAAAAAGTAATAATATAATTGGGTGTATCGCTGAGCAAGGCTCTGGGATGCCTGGTTTGGCTGAGACATTCATGCCTGGAGAGGGTTTGGGGCTTGTTGGTCTCCAGGATTTAGATGCTTGCTCCTTCTTGCTCTCAGCTGAAGGTTTTTAGGGTTTGCAGTAGCCCTGGGGAGGGGGAAGGGGTGATAAATAGCAATGGGGGTACTCACAGAGCTGATGCCTGCCTCCCCGGTTCAGTGGGCCCTTGCGTCTGTGGCTCTTTTGGACCTCACCAGCAGTTTCTCCTCTGTCTTGGAGGAGCAGCGAGACCCACACAGGCGGGTGCCCCTCGGCCAACATGACGAGCGAGGTGGTGGAGAACGAGTTTGAGTTTTACTCCAAGGCAGAGAAGTACTGGAAGGATGTGCCCGCCACGGTGGACGGCATGCTGGGGGGCTACGGCCACATCTCCAGCATTGACATCAACAGCTCTAGGAAGTTCCTGCAGAGGTTTCTGCGGGTAGGTGGCCTGGTCTGTCATGATCCCAAAGCTTTGTCCTTCTCCCAGCACAGAGCTGGGCTCTTCTGAGTTGCTCCATGGGATCCTTCATTGCATGTATGCTAGGACAGCTCTGCCCTGCAATGGGTCCCCTTTATCCCAGCCCCACCCTGTGTGGTTGCCCCATTTCTCCTCTGTGGGTACCTCATGGTGCGATTCAGCCCCTCATGGTTGTTGTTCCAGGATGGTCCCAACCGGACAGGGACAACCCGTGCTCTGGACTGCGGGGCAGGCATTGGCCGGATCACCAAGCGGCTGCTGCTGCCCCTGTTCAAGACGGTGGACATGGTGGACGTGACAGAGGACTTTCTCACCAAGGCCAAGAGCTACCTGGGAGAGGAGGGCAGGCGGGTGCGCAACTACTTCTGCTGCGGTCTCCAGGACTTCAGCCCCGAGCCCAACTCTTACGATGTCATCTGGATCCAGTGGGTCATTGGTGAGAGTCACTTTACTTGTGGGGGGGTCTCACCAGCCTCTCCTCCAACCATCTTCCCCCGAGGGGCAGGTTCCCCACACACTGGGGAGAGCTTTGGGCAGGAGATCTTGAGGTCTGCATGAAGAATGAGCATCACAGCATAGGTGGGAAGCTGGGTTGGGGACCTGCCCTCTGTGGGGTATTGTACTGTGGGGTCTCTTCCCCCAAGCCCTTGGAGGCCAGGACAGAGGTGTGGGTTGGAGGGAGTTGGACAGAGCCCATGGGACACAAGTTGGACACCCCCAGGCTAAAGCTTTCACGTACAAATAGGTCAGGAGGGATCCCAACCATGGTCTCTTGGTCTCCTCCCCTTTTATCACATGCTGCCTGGGGGTCCTGCCGTGGTCACCCGTGCCCTCTAACACCTGCTCTGCCCCTCCAGGACATCTCACCGACAACCACCTCTCCGACTTCCTGAAGCGGTGCCGCGCTGGCCTGCGGCCCAACGGCATCGTGGTCATCAAGGACAACATGGCACAGGAGGGCGTGATCATGGATGATGTGGACAGCAGCGTCTGCCGGGACCTGGATGTAGTCCGTAAGATCATCCGCCGAGCTGGGCTGCACCTCCTGGCCGAGGAACGCCAGGAGAACTTCCCTGATGAGATCTACCATGTCTACACCTTTGCCATGAGATGAGGGCAGCTGGTGGCAGGAGAAGGTCTCTCCGGGGCCAGCTCGGAGCACGGGCCAGCACAGCGGTTCCTGCTGGGGCCGGGAGGGATGAGGACCATGCCTTCACCGTGGGGTGGCAGACAGCGGCGAGGGTGTCACGACTCCCGCTCTCCGGGGCTGGTGACAAGGATGGGGCTTTGTCTTCCAAGTTGCTGCTGTTTGTGAAAAAGAGGTGTTTGCCAAATACATTTTCCTGCTGTTGCATTTCTGCACGTGGGCTTTGTCAGACGCAGTGTTGGCTTGATGCCACCTTTAGTGGCTCTGTACAGGAGCGAGAGGGTCTCCCCCGCCAGAGACACGCTGAGACCAGTCACACAGGGCTCCTGTTGGTGAACAGGAGCTGGGAGCACCTCTGTGAGGGTTGGCGCTCCATTCCCCACTTGGGTGTTTGACCCTTTCCTGCTCTTGAGCTCGGGGCTGCTCACAACAACGAGCTGGGCAAGGAAAATGGGAGAAATCTCTGCCATTTCCCTGCAGTGGGTTGGGGAGGCAACACCAGGTTCTGGGGCTTTGTAGGGTCATCTCCTTTAATCCTATGAGCAGGTCTCCCACACGGGCAGCAGAAGAGGAGGTGGATGTAATCCTGTAGCCCAACACAACTTGGCCAATGCCGGCACAATAACTTGCCAGGTGGGCAAGCAGACCCCAGCTGCAGCCCGTCTCTCCAGCCAGGCTTACACCCCATGCCCACAGAGCCCTCTCCTCCACCCCTTCTCTCCTGCAGAAGAAACAAGCCCCTCATCATTATTATAAAAAGGCCTCATTTAATTGCTCATTTCCCATTCCAGACACCAGGGGAGTATTTGATCATATTATTTTTTTTTTCAAACATCAATTCATCAAGATGCACAGCTCTAGTTCCACAGGGTGGGAGAAGGTAAAACACAGGAAGGCAATGAGGGGAGGAGACAACCCTTCTGCAGCCAAACTGCCAGTAGATCCCAGATCCACCTGCTATAAACTGTACCTGCTCAGAATCAATTGTTTTTCCTTTTTTCACCCTCTTCTGCATCTGTCCCCCATGACAAACAGAAACCAAAACAACAAAAATGCAGGAAGGGCTCAGCTCTGCGGGCAGTCTTTGGCACGTCACGGGGAAGCAGATGCCTAGAAGGGGGAACCAGACAGCTGTGGCAAAGCTGGGACATGGAACCTCCATGTGCAGCCCCAGAGTTTGCAGGCTCCAGTAGCAGGTTGGAAAGAAACCCCCCCGAATCCTGCTGCAATTTCTTGTTCCTGGGAAGGAGGCACTGGAGACCAAGGTCCAAGGAACGGGGAGGGAGGCACAAGGCACTCAGCAGTCAGCTGCCCGTTCCTCCTCCTTGTACAGGGAACACATCACGAAACCAAGAAACATCCATTTGTCTGTTTGTTTTGGAGCCCAGCACCTCTGAGATGTCCTTGGCAGATGGGTCCTCTGTGCTGGGAGGATGGGGTGCTCCCAGTAGAAGCTCGGAGGGTGCCCAGCAGCCGGCCACCACTGCCAGCCCTGTTTCCCCTCACCCCCATTGTGCTCCCGGGTGCAGCAGCCTGCATGAGCGAGGAAAGCGTCCATATCCACGCGGGGATGCTGGACCTCCCTCCATCTTGTCCGCCTCCACCACCAGAACCAGAGACAGCAAACCAAGACATCAATGCCAGCACTCTCTTGACACAGGGAACACCTCTTCTCCCAGCACCCCCAGGCATCTCATGACTCGCCGCTCGCCTAAGGCACAGCGTCACCCACCCCGGGCCCAGCAGGGCTGGAGAGAGAGAGGGGACAGGCTGCCCTGACAGGTCCAGTCACACCACCCCAACCGCCCCACTAGTCCTGCCCATCAGGCCCTTCCTTAAAATCCACACAAACCGGCCCTCTGCCCCAGTATCTGGCTTCCCGATGCCCAGGGGCTCTCTTCACCCCCGGGAGCCATGGGGCTCTGCCTGGCTCCCCACCATGTGGCCCCAGAGCAACGAGGCCTCCACAGACATGCATCAGCGTCATGCTCAAAAAAGCATCCCCCCAAAAACGCAGCAGAGATGGACACCATGGGCAGCACTGGCCAAGCCGTGGGCACGTGGACAGTCCACCTTTTGCAAAGAAAACTGGCCCAGAGCAGAAATTTGGTGGCTGTAGGCACACGATGACCGTGGAGGGTGGAGATGGAGAGGCATTAGCCAGGCTCAGAGGTCCTCGTGCCCGGCAGCAGCGTGGTCAATGAGCAGGTACCACTTCAGCCTGTCTGGAAGAGGTAGAGCCTTGATTTTGACATCTACTGGCCACGGTTTAAGGCGCTGCCGGATAAACACCCTGCAGAGATGTTTCAGTGCCTGCGGGGAGCGCTCCAGCTGCTTCAGAGAGCAGAAAAGAGTCCTGATCTTCTCCCCGTGGTACCTACAGCTGCTGGTGTTGACCTCAAAGTTGCTGGGCAGCCGGATGGCTTGTGAACTGGCCATCATGAGCTCCAGCAGAGTCTGACCCTTCTGGATAAGGTCTGTAGAGAAGCTGTCATCTTCAGAGACACTGAGGTGCGAGCAGAGGCACTCGAAGACGATGTGGAAGCCTGACCAGCAGGAGGGACCGTGGAGGGAGCAGTCGTAGGCAGCACCCGACTCCAGCAAGAATCGCAGCAGCAGGAAGTGGCGTTTGAAGCTTTTGAAGCAGAGGTGGGTGAGGGACTCAGGGGCCGGGCACTCGCTGGGGTTGGCACCGTGAGCCAGCAGCAGCTGTGTGACACGAAAGCAGAAACGACTGATCACCTGTGCCTCCTCGGTGTTGCTGCACACCATCTCTCCCAGCAGGAAGATGACATAGGTGAAGACAGTGTCTCCGTCTTTGGTGGTGGCCCTGACATCCGCGCCTGGAGAAGAGGACAGAGAACATTGCAGTCAATCAGGCCAGGACAGCACTAACTGTGGCACACTGGGCTTTACTCTTGCTCAAGTAGGACCATAAAGGAGTTGAGAGGGCAGTGCCCGCTGCTTTACAAAGAATCAGCCAGTGCCAGACCTGGAGGGTGTGCGGAAAGGGGAGAAGGTTGCCCTCACCTCCTTCCAACAGGAGACGGATGCTCTCGGTGTTGTGGATCTGGACACCGTCACTGCTGGCCAGGGCGTGCAACAGCGCTGTCTTCCCTGCAACGGAGCAATCGGTCAGTCAGATGAAAATAGGTTGACACCCCAAAAGGCAGGAAGGAAAACAATCCAACCCACTGATCAGACAGACAAACATGGGGAGAGACAGCCCTTCTCCTTCTGGCAGGCTCCCGCTGTCCCTGTGATGCTGCACAGCTGTGGGGACAGGGTGACACGCCACATGCACATGGGTGGTGGTGTCCCCACATGTGCCATGAGTGGGTTTTAGAGCCATATGCACCCAAGGCTGTAAGGGCAGAGCCCCATCCCCTCTCCCACGGACTGCAGAGCTGGTTTCAGCCCCTGATGTAGCCAAGGTACAAGGAGAACACACACAGCACCAGGGAGGTTCTGCAGCCTGCACCCAACTTCCACACCAGTTTGTAACGGGAGCGCATTTGCAGCAGCAAGACGGAAGGACCCAGACCCCCTGCCCTGCTCTAGCCCACCCGCAAGGGCCAGCTGCCGGGAGCACCCAGGCTGGGGGAGCCTGATGGGGCACACGGACCATTTTTGTCAGCTGCGTTGACGTTGGCCCCCAGCTGAAGCAGCCGCTGGAGGCACGGCAACCGCTCGGGCTCCTCGCTGGCCAGATCGAGGGGACTGCTCTCATGGATCTGCACAGACCAAGAGGGAAAAAAAATCACAAGTATTAAAGACTATCTGTGAGTGCCTCTGCAGAGTCACTTCTGGGGCTTCATCATGGTGAATGTTAAGAACATATTTGAACCCATCCCCAAAAATCAAAGTGAACCTTCCCCAGTGTGTCCACAGACAGAGGTTTGTCTACTCCAGCCTCCTCCCACCCATCACTCCATGGCAGGGGCAAATTTGCTCAGCAAAAGGCAACCTAAACTTCTGCTGCAGCATCAGAGCACTACAGACAATAGGAAAGGCCACCAAGGGGAGGGAAGTGGGGAGCAGGGAGGGGTGTCCCCACACACCAGTCCCTTGCAGCGAAGTCTCAAGGAGGCTCAGCTTGGCCATGCCCAGGCAGCTAAGCCCGTACCCGGTCTCTCCGGTTGATGTCAGCCCCGTGGTGCACCAGGAGCTCCACCATGTCCGGCTGGTTGCGGAGCACCGCGATGTGCAGGGGGGTGTAGTAGGTGACTGGATCTGAGGACAAAAACACAGCATCAGAGAGCCCCAGAACGGCCCCAATACCCACCAAAAGTAGAAGGGGGCAGCTGGGGAGAGCCTTGAGAATGCAGCTCCCACGTGGCTGAGTTTGGACAAGGGCTACCACAAGGCACATCTATGCTATCCCAGCAAGGAGTGGGGGTCTGAGCTGGCAGCACCCCCTCTTCCTGCCCCAGACATCACCGCCTCCCAGGGCAGCCTCTTACCAGCTGGTTCCTCCTGGCCGGGCCCTGCCCTTTCCCATCAGCCTTACCTTCAAAGCTGAGGTCAGCTCCGAACTCCAGGAGGATTTCTGCAGCAGGGACGAGCCCCAGCTCAGTGACCTTCAGCAGGGCATAACTCACACCTTCTTGATAAAACGGGGAGTGGGTCTCCCTCTCCAAGACTCGTCTCACAGCCGAGAGGTGGCTCCTGTCGCTGCCCAGACAGGCAGGGCTTGAGACACACAAAACCAACCAATTATCCAGTTGAATGGCACATGCACCTCAGGGGTGTGTAAGGGTCACAGTAGCATCAGGTGAAGAAGGAGATGCTCTGGTCTCTCCTCTTGTCTTGTAACCAGCAGGCCTCTAACCTGTTGGCTGTGGGGTTCCACAGCAGCGTCAGGGTCACAGCTGAACCCCAGTTTAGGTTTTCCTGCCATGGGTCAGGCAGAAAGGGCTGTTCCCGGGGAGCACACACATCCCATGTTTGCTCTGCTCCACCCCCACATTCCCAAAGAACAGCAGCAAGAGGAGGGTCCGTGGGACAAGCTGCTCCCTGGGACTGGGGTTTGTTCCCAGCCCGTGCTGTGTCTGACCTCAGCCACATCACTGAGCTCCAGCCATCACCCCCTACAGCACCAAGTGGGCATTTAACCCCAGAACCCTGCTCCCAGCTCCATCTAGTTACCTCTCAAGGGTGCTCTGCTGTTCTGCATCCTGTATCGCCAGCAGCCCCAAGATCTCGTCTACCAGGGGCTGATACTCGAAGATGATCCTGCGGAAGCCGTGCAGGAAAGGCATGGTGCTCTGTTCTGCGCACAGACCATCCAGGGGCCTCCAGCATGGCAGTGGTGTTTTCCCCTCTGCAGGTATCTAGCAGGCAGACCCTGGCACTGCCTGGTTTCCAAAGCACTTTTCCCACCTTTTAAAACAAACAAGGCTTTCTAGCGTTTTTGCATTTAGAAAAGAAAACCACAGCCTTCCTCCGTCCTTATGCAGTTCTAAAAGGCAAGAAAGACCAGCGCAGGGATCTCCTCCCACACACCACGGAGGTGTATTCAAATTATCTCCTGCACACAGAGCCGCAAATTAGAGTTATCTGGCGGCTGGAAAAAAACACACCAGGCGGAGCCCAGGCTCCGGGCAAGCCCCATTTGCAGGGGACCCCACCCGCTGGGGGTGCCAGGGGCCGGAGGGGAGAGGGGCTCCGGGGGTCCCTGCGACCAGCAAACCCCTGCCTGGGGTGACGAGCGGGGCTGGAGCAGCCCCGGCAAGGCCGGGGATCCCCTAACCCCCTGCGACCCATAGGAGCCAGCCCAGGGACCACCTCCCCCCGGCCCGCACAGGGCGGCAGCCCCGGGGAGGGGATCGAGAGACCCCCAAATCCCACTGCGCCCCATAAGGGGAAAGCGCAGAGGGCCATAAACCCCCCGCCACCCCACCGAGAGGGCCCCAGCGGCGCTGGACCCCCCGGCGCCCCACTGGGCGAGTCCCCGGAGCTCCCCGGGAGTGTCCGCAGGGGTTCCCAACCTCCACGGGGAGAGACGCGGAAAACCCACCAACCGCCCTCCCGCCAAAGGAGTCGCCCCGGTACCGAGAGCCCCCACAACTCACCGGCCCTCGCCCGCCCCAGGCCCCGCCGCCGGAAGCGGAAGCCGCTGGGTGCGCCGGGAGGGGCGGGGCCTCACGAGGGGCGGGGCCTCATGGGGGTGTGTGTCTCACTGGGGGCGGGGACTCACTGGGGGTGGGGACTCACTGGGGGCGGGGACTCACTGGGGGCGGGGACTCACCGGGGGCGGGGCCGCGGCGCGGCCGGCAGGGGGCAGCCCGCCGCCGGGAGCGGCGCGCCGGGAGCGCGCGTGGGGCGGGAATGCGCGCGGCAGGTGGGCGGGAACGGGGGGGACGGGGGTGGGAACACAGGGGACGGGGGCGGCACGGCCGGGGCACCCCCGTTGTATCCCCCTCCCCCCCTTCCTGATGTACCCCCTCCTTGTTGTCCTGGCTACAAGGGCAAGGTGGGCACGCACACCCGCACCGCTGCATCCCCCCCCCTCCGGCGCCCGGGATGGCTTCAGCTCCAGCTCCGCCACCCGTGGGAGTGGGTGGGTGGGTGTGGGTGGGTGATATGGCCCTGCAACCCCCTGCACCAGCCCATTTCCCCAGCCAGCACCCCGCCTTCCTGGCACCACCCACCGGTGGGGTACTCACACCCACCCAGGACGGGCTGGGGGGGGGTGGCACCGAGTGGCTGTCACCTCCCCGGGGTTTGGGGGGGCTCGGGGGGCTGTCCTGCCTGCAGCACACCCGGACCCTCCCCTGCTGAAAGAGCTGCTGGGGGAAGCGTTAGCCCAGGCTTTATTGGTATTATTATCATCATCATTATTTGCATTATTATTCTGGTGGAATTTCCAGGCGGGGGGGGGGGGCGCTCCGGAGAGCCAGCAATAACTGAAGCCGCCTTGGGTTTCCTATTTACTTATTTATTTTATTCTGGTGGAGCACTTCCAGATTTCAGCAGGCAGCCGTGGCCCGGGGGCAGAGGGGGCGAGGAGGCTGTGCCGGTTGGGCATTTTTCCGACATGCCGTCACGCTCCCCCCTGTTTCTCACCCTTCTCTTCCCCACACAAAGTGGGGTGACAGGGTGGGGGACCCCAATGCCTGCACTTCCCCCGAGCCTGCCTTTGTGACAGGACAGGGGGTCCCAAGCCCTTTGCAGGCTCTGGTGCCATGGGGACGTGGTGGCATGTGGTGGCACCTTTCTGGGCAGCTGGCATGGACCCCCCCCTTGCAGCCCAATAGCCCCTGTAGGTAGGGTTGGGGGGCATCATCCCTGTGCCGTCCTGAGTGGGGGGAAATAATCCCGTCCAAGCTCCCTGGGCAGCGACCAGAGGGGAGAAGCAGCAGGAGGAGGAACAGGGAGTGAGGATTTCTCCCTCTGCATGGAGGATGCTTTATGCCCATGTGAGCCAGCTTCAAACCGACAGCCCAGCCAGGAAGACCCCATATCGGGTGGGACAGGCAGCTGAGGCCCTCGGTCTAGTCCTCAGTGCCTCCTCACTGCCACCAGTGACTGGGCAAACCTTGGACCCTCTGCAGTCCCAGTAAAGCCCAAACCCTCCATGGTCCGGTAAAACCCTCTGCAGTCCGGGTGGCAGTGCTGGGCGCAGTCATTGTCCCCAGCCACGTGGCAGTGGTGGGGATCCTTCAAGGTCCAGCCCTCCTGGGGCACTCTTCTGGGGGGAAATCCCCCCTGCATTCCCCACCTTTGGCTAGAAAAGGAGGGGTGGCAAAGTGTAGGTCACCCCACTGCCATCTCTGACCCCAGCTGTGTTGGACCCATGGATGAGGGGCCTGGCCATGCCCCCACGAGCCCCGCAGAGGCTTTGCCTCCACCCCAGTAACCCTCCCAACTGGAAAGGAGGCTTTGGGGGTGCGGTGTGGGGGCAAACCCGGCTAAAAACCAGCCACAGAAGGGGTCAGGCTCAGAGACCCAAGGGCTGAAACCCTTCCCTGGCCATCAGCACGGCAAGGCTGGTGAGGGGTCGGGCACAAGGGAGCCCTTCCCTGGAGCATCCCTGCCCTGGTCCTGCCATGACCATGCTGCAAGCCATGGCCTCCAGGAAGATGACTCCCCAACCCCACTTTTTTGGGGTGAAAAAAATCTGTTTTTTCAAATATGGATGTCGTTGGCGCAGTCGGCTGGGGCGTTCGAGTGCCCGGCCAAAATAACAGTGTCGGGATCTGCCCCCTTCCTCCCCATCGCCTTGGCGGGGCGGACCAGGAAGAATGCGAGTTGGCTATCCATCAGGGAGACAGAGCAACAGCCAGCCGAAGAAAGAGGGGCATTTTAGGAGGAAAGCCAGGGAAATTTGATCATTAAGAAATCCTCCTGGCTGTCTGGGGGAATTTAATTAAATTGCTGGAAAGGGCTGTAAGCACATCTGGATCCAATATGTGCAGCTTTGATTTTTTTCTTTCTTTCTTTCTTTCTTTTTTTTTTTTTTTTTTTAGTTCACTCTTTTCCCATCTCGCTGTTGAAGCTGGGGGGGGGGGGGGAATAAAAGGGAAATAGCAGAGCCACGGAGTATTGGTTCATCTGGGACTGGGATTCCTGGCAGGGAAAGAAAGAGAGGGAGAGAAAGAAAGAGCAAAAGAAAGAGGCAGAAACAGAGGGAATAAGAAAGCTGTGAGAAAGCACCAACGGCCTGGCCAGAGTGTTTTATAATGCCACCGACCACAGAGACAAGGAGCTAGGAGGGAATGGAGGGAGTTGTGAGGGCAGGAGGGGAGAGGAGGAGGAGAGGAGGTAGCCCAGGGCACGCTGCACTTTTGGAGTCTGGCAGGGATGGAGAGAGAAAGAGGAATTGCCCAGTGGATACAGAAATACCATTGCTTCTGGGAGCGGCAGGGCATGGGGGGGCTCCTCCAGCAAAAGCCCCTGGCCGTCACCGCTGTGGGCAGCGCTGCCCTGACCCCTGCCTGGCCCAATGCCCTTGGTGCCGGGGGTAGGATGGGGATGCTCTTTCTGGTCCCCTGCCCCGGGCAGGATGCGCTGGGCATGGCTTGGATTTAAGCGGATAGGGCTGGCAGCCCTGCTCCCCCAGCACCAGGGAAGGGACCGATCCGTGCCACCCACCCCAAGAGCCACTCGCTGGGTCCTGGCTGGGTACCATCAAGCCCCTTCTATCTCCCTTACTCTACTCCTTACTGTTCCCTTACTCCAAACATCATCGTTACGGTGGAGCAGAGGTGCAGCTCCATAGTAAGGAAAAACCTTCCACCCATAGGAGATCTGGGTAAGTCAGCCCAGTTTCTCTGCGTGGTAATATCCATAAGGCAAGATTTTGGGAATATTAAGGAGAACGAGCTCCCAGGTAGCGAAGGGAGCAGCACCAGCCCCAGCAAGTTCTCCAAGGATGCTGCACGTCCCACCCCAGCTACCCCCACCATCCAGGGGCGAGGAGCAGGGCTGGGGCTGGCAGGGCACGTCCGGATCCGTGCCACAGCGAGCGCTCTGGAAGCGCGAGATGTTATCACAGCATGAGAGAAATATCAGGAAACTCCGCGGAGGACACAAAGCGAGATTACTAAAAAAAAATCCTCTTTTGGGTTGTTGGGTTTTTCTCAAGAGAGGAAGATGAAGGACTTGGCAAACAGAAACACATTCATCCCAAGGGCTGCAAACCGGGCAGGCTCTGCCCGGCTGGATCCTCACCCTGAGAGCCTGGCACGGTCCTGCCAGTCCGGTGCCGCTTCGGTTCATGAGCCCAACACCCCCAGCTCAGCAAAATCAAACTCTGAGCACACCCCCAGCTCAGCAAAACCCAGGCACTCGGTCTCAGGCAAACCGAACCTGCTTGGCTTCATCTCCAAGCCACCCGTGCTTCGCTCCGAGCATGGCCGAGAGTCACCTTGCCAGCTCCAAGGTCCAGTTTTAAACACTTAAAACATTATTTATTTTTTTCCCATAAATAAAGAAGAGCTTGCACAAGAGAGTTAGGAAACGCCAGGAGGGTGGGTTTCAAACAACTGGGTCTCGCTTTAGATGCCTTGTGTGGCTGGCGGAGTTAAAAAAAAAATGATGCTAGGGAAAAAAAAAAAAAAAAAGGCAAATCCTACAGCTAAAAAGGAAATTGCATTAATACAGATTGTTTTATTTAAAAAAAGCAAACCCTGACCTCTACTTCAAAAAAGTCATTAGACATTCTCCTTCTGAAAGGCCGACAGGGGATATTACTGAAAGGCCAGTTAATTTCTCAATGACTTACTGTTCTTGCTCTGCTCATGGAAATGTGTAAAGAGTCGGAGGGTAATTTAAGGCACCCTGCAGAAAGGTGTGTAAATCTTTGCATGTCTAAAGAAACTTTACCAGACCGCTAGGATTGGGAAAAAAGAAAATGCTTGCCCTCTTTTTTTTTTTTTTACTTTTTTTTTTTTTAACTTTCCTTTGGAACTCTGATCCCCTTTGATCATAAAAAAGGTCATATTTCACCCAAAAAAATATCAGCAATCACAGGGCCCGAGGAAGTGCGAACCCAAGGGGGTTTCACCGATGATTATTCCCTCCATTTAATTATTTAATGCCACAAACTGAGGGAAAGCCGTCTCCCTTGGAAAAGCCAGACAGTTCAAGAATAAGGTCTGGCCCCAAACAAGGAGAAGGAAGAGGGTTATAAATGGGGCTGGGGCTGCTCCGTCCCCCTTCCCGCCCTCACCCCTTCATGGGCCAAGACCAGCTGCCCCACCACCCCCCCAAAATAATCACAGCAAGATGTTCCCAGCCTCTGGGGCCAAGGGGGGAAACGCTGAGGGAACGACGGGGGTCCTCACTTCCCCAGCCAACCAGGGCACATTGCCAGCGGGTCACTGCCTTACAAGGGGACATCTCTGTCCCCCATATTGGTCTTTGAGCAGTTTTTCCTGGGCATGGTCCTGGAAGGGTGGTGGTCCCATCCTGGGAAGGGTCTGTCCTACAGCCCTGGTGGGAAAAAAGCAGGATAAAGCGGGTACCTGGCCAAGGAGGGTGGCACAGGGTGGCACTGGGTCCCCCAGGGCCCAATGGTCTAAAGGGTGATGCAGGCATCTCCCCCCCCAGGTGCATGGAGCAGCCAGGAGGGCTGACGGCAATATGTGCAATCTATATTCTAATACATGCATTGAGTGCATAACTGCAGCGCACAGCATCGCCCTGGCACTGCGTGCTGCCGGGGACCCATCCAGCTGGGTGTTGGGTGGAGGTAAAACACCCATCCGTGGGGAGCAGCCCCCGGGGAAGCAGGAGCAGCAAGTGGTGTGACACCAGCCCGTGATTTACACAGCCAAGGAGGGGCAGAACCAGACACCGGCATTGACTTCTAAAGTGGCCCTCGGGCCAATAAATTGGGCCAATAGGGCCAATAAATGGACCCAAAGGAAAAAAAAAAAAAAAAAAAAGGAGGGGGGAAGGGAGGTTGGGCCGGCTTGTTTGCACACTCGGGGAGCCCCCCGCGGAGTCAGAGAGAGCCAAAATCTGCCTCCAGCTACACCCCTTCCAAGCTGGAGAGCTCTGGGAAGCTGCTTCCCCATCAGGAAGATCAGATTTGGCAGCACTGGCTGGCTTCAAAATCTGCACGCCTCCGACTTGAAGGGGAAGAGAGAGCGCAAGAAAAGCTTTCGACAAATGTTAAAATAACTCAGCCAGGGGTTTGCCTCCCTCGGCTGGGCTGGAGCGGGGATGTTTATGAGCTCAGAGCTGGGCTGCAGCGGCCGATCTCGCCCGGAGCTTTCGCGTCGAGCCCTGCGTGCGTCGCAGCCCCATCCATATGTGCCTGCAGCGGCGGGCAGGAGAGCACGCTGGAATCAAGGGGAAGAAATAATAACCGTTAACCTCTTTGATTTCTGCTCATCGCTCTGAGCCCAGCCCTCACCGGACACCAGCAACCAGCCCCAGCCGCTGGCTCTGCCCCCTCCTCCCTGCATCTCTGTGTATACATATATAAATATATATATAATTTTTAAAGAGGAAAAACTCCTTTTTCCTCTCCCGGTGGCTGGTTTTCATTAGGGAGGTTTCTTTCTAACCCCAAGGGAAACAGCCTATGAGTTTTTAACTGTGGTGCAGGACGTAATTATCTCATTAAGGCGAGAGAGCCAGGCTTTTCCCAGGAGAAGTGACCTTGCTCCGGGGTTGATGGGGACCGGGAAGGGGGGGCGGGGGGGTCTGGAGGTTTAGGGGGGCCATGTCCCCCGCTAACCTGCAGGTCACCTCTTCCTCTAGCCCCATTTGGGGCTGGGGAAACCCGGCCCCTCTCCCCCCCACATCCCTCCCCACGGAGCGCAGCCACTTACACTTGTTGATAGAAGCACTTAAAGCAGGGCTGGGGGGGGAATGATGTGGATGGGGTAATAGCGGGGGGGAAAGCGGGTCTCCTTCCCTTTCTGTCCCGTTTCCCTCCCTCTCCCCCCCCCCCGCTTTTCCGCGGCTTGGCTGCCGGCGGTGCTCGGCCCCTGGCAGGGGGGCAGGTCGCCGTGCCGGGGGTGGGGGGGGGCGAGGGGCCGCCCCGCTCGACTCGGAGCAGGGGCGTTTGTTTGAACAGCTCCAGAGCAAAGAGCAGGGGAAGAAAGTTTGGGCTGGGAGCGTGGTTTTTTCCCCAGACGTCAGCATAAGGCGGAACAGGGGCTGGGGAGGGAGCCGGACTCACAGGGCAGCCGTGATTTTTTTTCCCCTTTAAAAAAAAATATATTTTTTTTTCTCCTTTTTTTTTAAAATCTTTTTTGGGGGAGTGGGGAAGGGGAAGGGGGCCGGGAAGCGGCCCGGCACCTCGGGGTGGGCTGGGGGTGGGAGCCATGGACTCGGCGCCAGCCTTCGCCATGGACAAGCCGTTCGCCCCCAGCGCCGTGCGCGGCCCGGAGCCGCCCGAAAATCCTCAAAGCCGGAAAAACTTCAGCGTGAGCCACCTCCTCGATTTGGAGGAGGTGGCTGCCGGTATGAACGGGACCCCCCCGGCCGGCCCCCCGCCCGCCGGTAGCGGCAAGGCCATG
The DNA here is from genome assembly GCF_964106895.1 of Numenius arquata. Classification (NCBI taxonomy): domain Eukaryota; kingdom Metazoa; phylum Chordata; class Aves; order Charadriiformes; family Scolopacidae; genus Numenius; species Numenius arquata. The sequence goes on from NC_133594.1 coordinate 6,418,501, forward strand.
CCGGAGCCGTCGGGAGGCAGCAGCGGCAGCGAGGCAGCGCCCCAGGACGGTGAGTCCCGCCGCCCCGGGATGGGTACCCCCCGGTTTGGGGCAAATGTGGGGATGGAGTGTCCCCGCCGCCCCCCAACTCCGGGCCGGGCTGCGTAGCGCCGGGCACTGCGGACAAAGAGGGTCGGTGTACCCCCGCGGCGGGGTGGGGGGGACCGGGAGCGGAGGGAGGCGCGGGGTGCCGCCACCCCGACGGCTGGGGCGGAGGGGCATCGCTCCGTGGGAGAGGGACGCCGCATTTGGGACGGGGAGCACAGGGACACCGCACCGGAGGAGAGGGACACCGCACCGCGGGAAGGGACCCCGCACCAGGGACAGGGAGTACAAGGACCCCGCACCGAGGGGAGGGACCCCGCACCGGTTGTCTCCCCGCCGCCACCGGAGATGCCGGGTACGGGACTTTACCGTCCAGCCGGTGCGTGCCGGGGCTGCGTGGCCTACGGAGTCCTCCCTTCCCCCGGGGATCCCCGCCTCGCTGTCCGGGCCCGGGGAGCGGAGGCGGCCCGGCGGGGCCGGCGGAACCGGGACGCAGCGGTTCCTCTCCCGGCGCCCGCAGCAACGCGTCTCCGGGCCGGTAGCACCGGCAGCAACGGGCCAGCGAGGACAGAGCCGGGGCTGGGAAAGGGGACTGGGACCGACCCGGGACCCGGTTTCGTGGCGCTCGGTCCTGGCAGGAGGCGCGTTTTTAACGGGACAACTCCGCCTGCCCGGGGGTTCCGCGGCTGCCGCCCGCGCCGGGCAGCGCGCATCTCTCCGCGCCGCTCCGCCCGCCCCTGCGCATCCCTGCTCCGGTGCCCGAGGCGGGGGCGAGGAGGATTCATCCCGTCCCTGCCGTAAAGCCCCGGTCCGGGGGCACCGACGGGCCCCCAGAGCCCCCCAAGAGCACGGGGTCCCCCCGGGGTGCAGAGGTGATGGAGACGAGGATGGAGAAACAGAGGGGAGGCAGAGCGTGGGGTGGAGGTGCAGCCCCACCACGTCCCCGCGGCCTGCACGTCAGAGGGCACCCCGACGGCCCCCTGGGGGTGCCATTCCCCAAACCTGCCCCCCAGCTGGGCTTTGGTACCCCATGCTTCTTTTCTGTGGCCCCCCGAGCACAGCCCTGGGGTGCTGATGGCCCTGCCAAGGGCCTGACCCACACCTGGCCAGGGATGCACAGCTCACCCAGGAAACTGTGCCGGTAAAGGGGGCTCAGCCCACCCTGGAGGCTGCCCAGATCTGTGGTGAGGGGCTCCTGATGGGAACCTCCCCTACGCAGAATGCTCCCTCTGTCCCCTCCCGCAGCTTCCACATTGTGTACAGCTCTGAAGCATCTTTTTCCCACCCACATCTCACTCCCTGCACAACCTCCTTCCTCCACGGAGAACCCCGTCTCGAGCCCCCCAACCTGCCCCTGCTTGGGATGCTGAGGGCTGGGTGAGGCTGGGCACTGCTTTCTGGGATGGTATCTGGTATTTTCGGCGTCATTTTCCATCCTCCCTCCCCTTCCCTTGGGCTTTGTTTGTACTTCTCACATTGCCTTTGGGACCGCAGGGAGGTTTTCTCCCACTGATGGGACCATACGAGGGGACAGTATGCCATGTGGGATCAGCACAGCTTTCGGAAACCCGGCCCAACCCACAGCAGCCGGTTTGTCTCACAGGGCTATTTCCCAAACAGTAGAGAAACTACCACCCTGTTGAGCTCCTAACGCACCCCAAAGAGGCTCAGTGGGAATCAGGGGTGATGCGAATACCCAGGAGAGAGGCAAGAGGGCTGGCTGATCCCCACAAACCCATTTTTCACCCTAAAAGCCCATTCCTCCTGGCACAATGGCCCCATGGGGTTTGGGCCACTGATCCCAGCACCACCGGAGCATGGGGGATATTTCCCATTAGCACCTGTTTTGGCGAGGTTGAAGGGATGAAGACGCTGTCAGCATCCGGGATGCTCTGTCAACCTGTCTGGGAGTGAAAGCATTTCTTCCCTTGGTCCCACCTGGAGAGAGAAATACCTGAGCGATGGGATCTGAGGGCAGCAAGCAAGAAGAGAACAAGGAAACAGAGAAGAATACCTGTGTGCATGCAAACATGGACTTGTGAGACCCGTAACCCACTACAACGGCCTAAACTGGGATGTAGTTTCGCAAATTGAGATGGGGAGACTCTCTTTGTGGGCATCAGCCTTTCGCTACACATCTGTGGGGCTTTCGGCATCAGCGTGATGACAGCAGAGGAACTTTTACTCGTAACGTTATCTTTTATTGGCATCCTAAAGTAAAATATCTTCTCGGCGTTTTCTCATCTTCCTCTTCACCGTTGTGGGTTTTTCCCACCAGATACAAGTTTGGAGACCCCCAGGTTGGTGGCAGCAGGTTTATTAACAACAGATACCCCGGTACCCAAGTGTCTTGCTGCAGGATGTGGCCCTGCGCTCCGGCCATGAAGATGTTATCAGGGTCATCATGCCGGTGGGTTGGAAGAAGAGCAGCCCTGAGCCTACAGTGAAGCTGCTGACACCCCCTCCGCCGGGCGGGGCTCACCATGGTCCCGGGGGGGCACAACACTGGCACAGCTGGTACAGGGATGCTTTAGGCAGCCCCAGGCCATGCTCAGCAACATCGACAAAACCCTCTCCTCTTCCCCAGGTGGCCACAGCAGGAGGGGGCTTCTGTTCCCGAACCTGGCAGAGCCAGAGAAGCTCAGGGCAGGGTTTTGTTCTTTGCAGAGAGGGATTCAACTCCTCCCTGCCCTCACCTACCACCCCTGTCCCACAGCCGTCCCAGCTGGGAAGGGTGGCTGGGGACAGC